>NC_089195.1:2442500-2816827 GCF_963930695.1 Labrus bergylta | reverse complement strand
AGAGAAAAGACAGAGAGGTTGAATGAAAGAGAGGGGGGGGGGGGGCAGACAACACTCTCAAATTCATGCACAAACACACACACACAGCTATCCCAGATCCACGTTCCTGTGTTTGGATATGAAGACAAAAGAACTTCAAATTTCTGTTATTGCCTCAAACAGCCCCACCTTCTTACCTCTGTCAATCAGTTCTAACCCACTTTCTTAAACCCGCCCACAACTACTCCAGCAGGTCAACTCGATTTGGAGTTTAAAGCAAATTCACTGTATGACCAAAATACTAATGGGACCAGGAATCCCACTGGTAGCAGAGGAAAGTTGAATTAATGTGTCCTATCAGCAGGAATGTAAACTGGAGTTTTGGTTATCATTCAGCAGGTTCAGTCATAATCTTGACACTGCCGTGGTATTATTGTCTATTACCTATGTTATAACCACAGCTAACGCTAATTAATAAAACATATGAAGCTATGAGGCTTCATGGCATACTAGAGTTACTGAGGCAGAATACAAAGAAGACAACAGAAGTTTATATTTACAGCCTGATAGAAGTTACTGGGATGGGGGATGGAGGTGGGAGGGGGGCTTGAAACAGCAGAAGAAGAAGTGAACTGAAATGCAAATCCTGCCTTTCATTTGCCCCGACTTTTATATGAAAACGAGCAGGGGGAATGAAATATAGTATTCTGTCACAACAGGAGCTCTGAGAAAATAAAATAAAGCAAGGCACAACTCCTCGAGGGAATCAGGACCCAGTTGTCTGTCAGCGTTGTAAAAGTTTGAGTTTAAGAGATTACATAAAAGGAAAACATTCAGACAGGAAGTAAAAGTTAACGAAGTAGGACTTACAGGAAAGTGGGGGTAGCGTTATCTGGCCATTGATCTTGACACTTCGATGCATCTCCCGCTGGAGCTGCTTCTTGTTGCCCAGCTTGTATGGAGGGATTCCATCTCTGTTAAAAGGCAAAGAGATTGCACGTTAAAATGTGGGTAGGAAAGACGTGCTAACAACACTTAAATGGCCCTTATTAACAAAAATTCCAATTACTGACAGTGTAATGTTTGTTCATTTTGATCAGTCACTGCTACTCATCATGCAGAGCACAATATCTACACGCCAACTGTTGGCGCGTTAGTGCAATTAATCAATCTTTGTGGAGAAAGCGCCCTTAGGAGGCAGTTCATCATTGAAGTGCCGACACAACACCACCCAGAAACCACCCACTAGGCACATTACAGCTAAATCAAAAGGTTGCAGAGCCCTTGAAGCCAAGGCAACAAAAACACACATAACAAAACACGCCAGGACAATGGGAGAGATATGCTAAACATCCCACTGTGGGCTTCAAAAGAGCCCCACTGATAAGATTACATCAGTCCTTGTCAACTCTGACAGTAGTTGTTTAAAAAGCAGAAGAATCAGGGCTAACTTTTGTAGCTGGCTAGACTAGGAAACTACAACAGGCTAGTAAAAGCTGCTTAAGTGGTGCTGGCTTTGTAGCTCAGTTATATTAATATGAAAATAGAGATGTAGCTAGGACTATCAGTAGTCTCAGGACAATTAAGCATTTATTCTGGGAATCTTTTTCTCCTTTTTTCATTCTGTGTCTACTAGCTTTTCCAGTCGGCTGCCACTTAAGCTGGGCCAATTATCTTGGCCGTTTTGGCTGCTCAGAAGTGTCTGACCTAGCCCAAACGCTACTTTTTCTGCTGCCTCTTTGAAATCTCACACTCATGCACATATGCACCCGCTGCCATCTTCGTTTGGCAAGCGCTGTGCTGTGAGCCTCTGATCTCAGCAACATCAAAAGGCTGGTTTGTAAGATAAGGTAATGTTTGAAGTTGGTGCAGCAGCATTCCCCAGCGTCCAAGTAAATCCATAAATAAGATATAAGCAAAAAGAGAAAAAAAATTCCCCCCCCCCCACCAACTCCTTCTTCTGCCCCCCTTCCTAAATCCTCCTCTTCTTGTTCTTTATCTGGGAAGTGAGATTCAAATTTGCAGTGTGTCTTTAAACCACAGTATAAGGACACACTAATCAAGTTGTGCACTAGAATGAGAGAAAAAGCAGCTGCATTTTTTTTCTTTCTTTTAAAATCAGTTTAGGGTGGAAATGTTAGGGCTGGTGACAAGGACAAGAGAGGATCTCTGTGTCAAAGTTATTTTAGAAACTATTAAAACAATATGTCTTTGACAGGTGGTGCAACTTAACCATTCTTTCTTTCTTCATATAAACAGGCTCTGCAGGTCACATGTCAGTGTGACATGGTCAAAAAGAATCACATAATGGAGCCAATTGGAGTTGCTGCAAGGTTCTTGTAAGTGGGAACGACTACTAAAATCAATGTATCACAGACTGTACCCTCGAGACTACAAGCCATCAACCCTAAAGGCAAAGGAAGTAACACGGGGAAACTCTTCAAAAGTAAAACTCAGCGGCCCAGAGGAACTTGTAGGCCAACAAGCACCTCAGACTGAACTTTGAAACCTCATTCTCACACCAAGCTCGCCAACTTCCCTCATCACAAATTATGGTTTTATCGATTCAAACTGTCCCTGTCTGGATGCTTTGTCCAGGTTGAGGAGGAGAAAACAGCCATAGACCCTTTCATGGTTTCCTGGGCCTTTACTTTATTGGGATCTCCTATTCACTTGTGCAAGTCATTTTCAAAGCTGCCAGCCACCCTCTTATCCCCCTAAGCTCCCCTCACCTAACAATAGGCTGAAAGCGATTCAGTTAAGCCCTTTATGCTCCATGCACTTTATTTTCTCACTCCCTTGCACTTCAGGCCCTAACCACTCCTGCTATTGGCTCTGGAAGGCGGAGGAAAGAAGCTGTGAGGGTTGGATGGTGGCGGTGATTTTTTTTTTGGGGGGTGCCCTAGTCTGGCCAGGGGGAGTTCCTCCTGCCTCGTCCGAAGGTCTAGAAAGGAGTAACCCCTGTGAAAGCCTCACAGACACATGATCTCAGCACGCCGCAGAGGCCAGTGGCAGGAAACCGACCCACCATGTGAGTAAGCCTCCTTTCATTTGGTGCCAACATTTTTCAATGAGTTTGTCTTGAGGCCCAAATGGCCATTTCCCTCCCCCTCTCCTTCAGCTCTTCAAAGGGAAAAAGCGATTAGATAATATGAAAAAACAAGTCTGTTGTGGCAGAAGGGTGGGTGGGATGGATACATTTCAACTTTGAGGAAAATGAGGCAACGCCCCCACCCACATCAAGACGTTCTCATTTTTTTTCACCCGTCTCTCCAGCCTGTAACACATCAGAATAAACTTCAAAAGGTCCTCAGACATAATGACTTTCCCAGAGTTATCTCCCTTGAGGCCACAGTAACAACTACACATTAATAGAATTACCTGGAGTCAATCATGGAGGATAATTAAAATACATTATGGACAATTATTTCGCAACAGTTTAGTTCCCCCGGACCCAAAAAACGGCTGAGTATGTTGAACTTCAAGGCCAAATATTTTCCTGAACACCCCTAGAACTTTTTCTGGAAAGGTGTTGACTGAACTCTGTTCAAGGCACGTTTAGGTACTCTGAAAACAATAAAATCCACAGAGCTTTGGCCAGAGTCAGCTGGAAAAGAGCTTTTTGAGGTTGCAACATTATCTCTAGAGCAAGCTGGGTTTAGAGAGACCAACAAGATTTGAATCTCAATACAGAATTGATAAAACACTTACACGCTACTGTCCGTCATGGACATGGAATCATCTGTTGTGGCATCACTGGAGATCTCACTGTCATTGGCACTGGTGGCAGGGGCAAAAATATAACCGGAGTTGACAAAGTAGGGGCTGGCGGGGTCTCCTCGACGGTGGGACCTGTGAAAGACAAAGGGGAAACATTTGCCAACTGTAATTTGTGGTCTCTGCAGGTTGAAGTGAAGACACTAGACAAGAGTAAAGTTTGTGTTCCCTTTTCTTCTGATTTACATTTGAACAAATTCTAACTGAAAAAAGTGACAGCATGACATTTGCTTCTTCAAAGTTTGTTCATTCTCTGCAGATTCTTTTGTATCAAGAGTCACTTCTCTTGGCTCAAGGAACATATCAACAGTATAACAGAGGAGAGTGTCTGCTCTCTTTTTCTTTCCCTGTCTAATCCTCATGTCCCTCTTCCCTGAAATACAAGGTATATTTTTTTGGGTGATCGAAGGGTGAACCTTCCAGCTTCCAATGTTTTGTTGTGGCAGACATTTACTCCTGCACTTTCTCACTCAAAACTTCAGTCTGTCTTCCTTTGGAGTGTTTTTTTCTAACTTCTATCTCTTCCTCTCTCTCTATCATCCAGTCTGGGGGCCCCTCATTTTTCTTCTCTTCCCTGCTTTCATTTCTAAGGTCTCTCTCTCTGTCTTTCTACTCTCTCCTGCTGTGTTGCATTCCTGTTTCAGTAGTGAAGGGGGTGAACAAGGAAGAGGGAGAAGAAGAGGAAAGGGGAACTTGAGCTTTAGAGAGGGAGAGGGTGAGAGGGAAAGGGGGAAGGAGGGCCCCTTTCTTTATGAGAATGCCTTCTGCTGGGAGTGCTGAGAGGAGAACCCCAGCATGACTAAAGCCGTAGGCCCCAAGCACAAACCTGACCTTTGGAAGGTCCGCGCAAAGAGTCAGGTATTTAGCACAGCTGGGCTCTCTGCAGCCCTCGCTCTCTCCATCCCTTTTCTTACTTTCATGATCCCCCCTTCCGTTCTTTCCCCCTTCCTCTCTTCTTGTCTCTCCCTGTCTCCCTCCAAAGCATGCTTAGTCTCTGTCAGACTGATTTTTTTTTTAAAAGGCGAGATAAAAGTGCTGGAGAGAAAAGAAAAAAACACTGAGACACACTATCTATGGCAAAGTGGGATTGGTGGTTGAAGCTGCAGAACTGAGCTAAGGATGTTTTGTTGTTGTGATTTTCTCTCACTTTTGAGTCGAGTCTTCAAGGTTTCTCAAAAAGAGGGGAAAAAAGGAATCTGTGCAGCGGTACAATTAGTTCCACATGTTTGAGATGGAAATTGTTTGACCTAAAGAGACCATGTGGGGCAGGGGGAGAGCGCGGGTGACGGAAGGAAGAATGAGGGGTCCCTCTCTCTCTCTCTACCTCACCGTTTTTTCATTTTTCTGTGAAAAACAGGAATGCAGGGGATCACACCAGGAAGCCATGGGATGCCCACATGTCAACAAACCATGTTCTTATTGCTTTCTGACTCAACATGGTCACAGAAAATGGGAAACTTTACTATGTTATCTGACAGCCCCTTGCATGAAGGAAGAAAATCCTTCATAGTGTACACTCTCAATGTGAGTTATTAAACATCACGTAAGAAATCTCTCTTACATTTGAAGTATCACTAAATGTGCAGTAAAATCACAGAGAAAAGATCAGATATTAATTGCACTTTTCCTTTTTGAACAAAGTATCAAGATAATGTCAAAGCTCTAACTAACAATTGCATCCAGATGTGAGGACAGAGCAGTTGAGCAAAAAAACTTTTGAAGCGCCTTTTGATGCAGGCTCATGCATCAAATCCCGTTTTTGAAAATGTTCCTGGCTTGAAAAGATTTCAGCTGTTGGACAATGTGTGGGACGAGCTCTTAAGATAAAAACCCATGCTTTCCACAAACAGTTCTGCTTTCATCTCTGACCAAGGGAACAATATCTCTGCTTGGCATGGGACTGACTGCACAAGTTATTTTAACTCTGTATTAGCATTTATTAAAGTAAGAGAGACTCTGTGACATCATACAATAGCTATATTGCTTAGTGAGTAGGGGGAAAAAAAGGAAAATACAGCATAACTTTAGGATAAGATCAAACTGATTCACATCCCTGTTACAGTTATGAGGCTTGGTGTCTGAATTTGTGCGTGAACCGGAGGAAGGGTTTCAAAGCACAGGAAACTTGAGCAAGCCAGCAGAGGGCTGCCTGCAAGACACCATTTACTTAAAAGGAAGGCTCAGATCCATTGATGTTTTGTAACCACCCCAGCCCTCCACCCCTTCAACCCCTTGACTAACTGCAAGGCAGGAGGGCACACATATACAGGCATGTTCCTCTGAGATCCTTTGATCCAGTGCCTCTATAACTCTCTGAGGCATTTGTGAACATATTCACTGCAGTTTAACTAATGAAGGAATATTGATCAGGAGGAGATGTAGTAACAAAAACAAAGTGACACTGCCATGCATGTTCTAGGTGAGCGCTGCTCTTACCTGCAAGTATTCTCCAGCACTTCAGCTGCTGTACGGATGGTAGCAGTAGCCCTCAGGGTTTTTGCAGACAGTCCAACCACAGAACCTAACGTCTTTGCCTTCAGGTCATTACAACTCCACTCTTCTTCCTCAATGAGAGGAGGAAGATATCCACACATCAGCTTCAGGCTGCCGAGATTGCCATGGTTCATGTACGCTGCGTTCTCGCAGCCGGTGCGCACATATTCGAGGTATATGTCAGAGGTCAAAAACATCTGGTATGCGTTCTCCTCCATGTTGGACTGGATTTCCGTCTGTGCTTGGTCAAACATGGCAGAGTCTATTTGTTGTTTCTTAATACTATCCCTTATGAAGGTCTTGGTGGCGGGTTTCAGCTGCTTGGCGACAATACTGTTGTTCTCGATGTACCGCTTGAAAATAACTTTGGCAACTCGCAACGTTTTGGTATCCTTTAAATCCATTTGCCTGAAGCCATTGCAGGCGAACCAAAAGTCCAAACTGTCCACGCAATTCTCACGCTCCAAAAAGGTCCTAAAGAGGTGAGCGCCGTCTTGGTCGCCCAGGAGAAAATGCAGAGACTTTGTCCACCGGACTAGGGGCGAGTCCGGGGACGCGCTGCCCTCTGGCTCCCCAAGACCATCCTCGTTCCTCCGCGGTGTAGAGCCGGGAGGCGCGGAGGTGGCGGGGATATCTTTAACCTTGGTCTGGGCTCTCATTTTGGCAGATCTGCTGGGGTTGTAGCATGACGCCTCTCCCTCTTCCCCCGGTACAGGAGGACGAGGAGCATCTTCTCGGAAGCTACTGCTGATGTGCTCCGTAAGCGCCCTGCTCATGGCTCCAGCTCCGGTTGCCGTGTGAGAGTGCCGTCGTGCCTCCACTGAGCTCCAGCCTAATCCTCCTCACTCTCTAAAAGCAGCGGGGGACCTTCTTAGCTCCTCTTCACTCTGAAACACAAAGTATTGATCTAATCAAAGCCAGATCCTGCTGAACTTCAAAGAAAGACATCAAGTAAACAGTCCCTTTCAAAAAAAACCCTCGCCGGGTTCACAGAGAAAGGAAATATGAAAGGATTTTTTTCTTTTCATTTATCTATTTATAATCTAAATGAGAGATCAACAGCAGCCTACTTTCACTTCGTGCATTGATCTGTCACATCAAAAAAAAAAAAGGTTTTACAAGAATAATCATCGCACACAGCTCACTCTTCACCAAAACGTAGTCTTAACAACTGTGGCTTACACGTGTTTTCCTAACGAGTCCATGTCACAGGCTTCAACTCCAATTAATTCCCAATCTGTTTCGGACGACCGTACCCTATCCCTGTCTGAATCACACACACACACTGACACACAGCAACACACATGATTCGTTTCCACTCAGATCCCACACTTGTCCTCGCCATCCCAGAAATGTACAGACAGAGTCGAAATGCAGATCTGATCTGAACCACAATGACCTTAAACGCAGTAGAGGGGTAAACGGCCCCGCGGGAAAAGCCAGTCGCTCATGCGTAAATGTAAGCGATCAATCGCCTTAATATCTGCCCAAGCAAGAAGCCTATTATAGGACATTATTAAAGCAAACCGCCTCGGCGACGAGTTACCGAAGCGACAAAAAGAGCTTGATTTATAGGCAAACCTCATTCACAATCTAAGCTGTTAAATGGACACTCCGCGCCAGAAACAAGTTTGCCTACCTTAATCGATAAGAAGCTGAAACGTCACAATCTGTGTGGCTCGCTGTTACAGGTGCTACATTATAATTTTAAACTCTCCCAAAATGCATTGTCTCTCTAAAAGCGTAACATAAAGGAGTCGAAAAATCCAACGAGTAAAATGTGCGTAAAACATACCATCGCAGACAGGTCCAAGCAAAGTAAAAACCCGATAAAAGGTGATGAGTTACTCCATTTATAGTCGAGCAAAAAAATACAGTCCAAATCCCACAAACAGTAATCCTGTACAAAAAAAGCGGTGACGGACTATTTCAAGTCTGTGCCGTGCCACATGTGTCCCGAGTCGCTGCAAAACAAGCACTGTAGTTTGCTGTACCCTGTCCCATTCAACAACTGACCTCAGAGTAGGCAGGCTCAGTCCCTATGTAGATCACTGGGGGTGTCAAAATCTGAAGAGGTATAAGAAGAGGGGGGAGTGTGTGTGTGTGTGTGTGTGTGTGCTCTGATAGAAGAATACATCCCACTTTTTTTCCCAGCAAGACGCACAACCCGACAAATATTCGGTTTTTATCTGGGCTACACACACACACACACACACACACACAGACACACAGAAACACACACACTCACATATAAGCTTCTTATCTATCTCACCGTATTTCTCGCCCACAAACAAGAAACATAGCCCGCATTTCTCAACTTCAAAGCTCAGCAGCAGCACATCAAAGCGGCCAAGAGAGGGGGCCTGTGGAACAGCTTTTCCTACAACTTACCATCCATGTACCCGAGTAGCCTTCCTTTTTTTTGAAAACGTGAAAGCAAAGTAGTCCAACAACAGGCTGTTGCCTTTTAACGCACCGTTCTCTGTCCTGTTATGTCCTTTCGCATTGAACAAACTGATTGCCGGAAAAAAAAAGTGTTTTCCCCCCTCGACTTTTCCCTTAAAGTAGTGCTTCAAGAAGTCATGGCAGGCAGTTGAAATCCTCCGAGCTGTTTCTAAACCAACTAGGCTGAAGGTTTAACAGCGGACTTCAAAGTGAGGAACCGCTGGCCTGGTCCCGGAAGATACATACAAAACCCAGCGCCTTATCTTCGCAACAATCAATGAAATAAAGCGATTTAAATGGTGAAGACAAAGAATAAAAATACAGGAAAAGCAAGAAGAAAGCAGTATGGAATATATTTGACAACTCATTTATGTCAAACCCTTTCCTTTGGTTGTCCTAAACATTTATTTAACATTTCTAGACGGGGAGAGAATTTACATACATGCCAGGACCTTATCAAAGACAAGCAATCTAGCCAACTCCCCGGGGCTTTGGAGCGTCAGAAGTAAGTGATCTACCGCGCCAATAGCATTATTCTTACAGTCTGTCAGTTTCAACACAGTCTCAACAGGAAAACAGAGCAAACAAAAGCCATACTTTTGTTGCCTTTGGCTTTTTCCAGGTGACAGATCGAGCTAAGTGCGTTCACCTTGTTGTGGTGAAGCCGGTATGAATTGTTTGTTTGTTTTTACAGATCAATGGAATTTTTTAAAATCCTGTTGAACATCAACACATTTCTTAATTATCACTATGTTTGTTAATAATGTGTTAAGAGTTTGGGTGTATTATCCTTTTGTAATTACAGTAATAGGCTATTCAATATTAATTAGGCTACAGGACAGAAATAGGAGACTAGGAAATCAGAATTGGTTATATGTCATTTTAAACTTAGTCCAAAATGATTTAAAATGTATTCTTTAAGTTATAGCCTCGATATGATAATCCTATAGAGTGTAACTGTCAAATCATTTGCATATTAGTCACAGGCTTTTAGCCACAAAGATGTCAACCTAACACACATGCCAGTTCCACATTCAGAGAAAGCGGCACAGCAAGACATTTTGATTGAAATTGGACAGAGAGCAAAGGAAAGAGCTGTTCTCCAGTCTTTTAATTCACATGACTTCACTAATGTCATTGTGACAGAATCTTAAAGAGTGGGTGAGACAGTTATCTAATCCCATGCTACTTCAAAGGCTATATTGTCCCTTTGATGTTTGAAATCAACTTTAAAGAAGGATATAATTATATAAGTCAGAGGATTCAAATTCACAAAACTTGTACAACGGTACAGGACAAGGAAACTAATGAAATCCAACTTTTCATGAGGTCCCTGTAAGTGGTGGTTTTGCTCATGTTGAGTTATGAATAAGTATAACCTGAGCATGCTCTGCATCACCCATGTGGAATTGAAGTTATGTCAGCATCTTTGTCCCCATTTTCTAAATCTTTACACTCGGCCATATGGTCGAAGGTAACATGCAATTTTCATCCAGTCTAATCTTAGCTTTGGTATGTAGTTATACAATTTGTATTCTCAAAAAACAGAGTCCTGCAGCCACACCGGACACACGACACATCTCAGGCATTTTAGTTTTGGCATAGGCCTATGCATACGGGTAGTTTTAATTTAATCCAGCTTTCTTACAGATGTCAGCAGTTGTGATCCTTTGTTCGTTTCTTGGTAAAGCAATGGAGTCCTGTTGATTAAATTGACATGCTGCCAACCATGTCTTGTATGCTGAGGCTTATTTCAAATCAATCCTAAATGCAGTTCAATGCAAGGTGTCTGTATGACAGTATGACTCCTTCCCTTTCTGTCTCTGAGTGGGCACATGTGTGAGTGTGTGTGACAGGGTGATGTATGAATGGGCTCTGGATAAACAAACTTTTCAGGCACAAATCCCCCAAAAAAATCCAGCACCCATTATATGCACAAAAAACGTCAAACACTTTGCAATGGGAAGTGTCTGCTGTCTGCGAGATGGTAGACAAAATCGCAAATGGTCATCAGTGTTGGCTCCATGTTGTTCACGGGGCACTATATGCTGATCAGCGAAGCCCAAATTAAAGCCATGAAATATGTAGCCATACTGTTATCTTCACACTTACTTATATGCTTTAAAAGAAGAAGTGAGATAATTTAGGGTTATAAAATGTAATATTTGAAGTATAGAGCAGTTTTATGGGTGGAATATTCACATTTCGGGGGAAACGATTTTTTATCATAACTCTTATTAAATAAGGGTGCAGATATCACTGCAAAAGAAAAGAATAAAAGAATCCAAGACAGTTTGACAATTTGCTGACACGGCCACAAGCTCCGTTCATATTTTGGCTTTTAATGACAAGAAAAGTTCAGGCTTCTTACTACTCCTGATACTGTAAAAATACTTAATTTTTAAAACACACAACAATGGAGATTACCAAAGATGCAGCCAAAATAAAATGCAGGTTCTTTTTTTAATTCAATTGGGAAGTGTCCTGATACACTAAACTCATGAGACCACACCTGTTGACCCTTGAATGCCCACTCTTGTGTGTAGCAGTGACAAAAGAGGGGAGAGGGTGCTGTAAAGCAGCCCCAAGAAGCCCCTATTTGATGTTGACCCTGCCCTGACCCCTTTGTTGGGGCCCTAACCATTTCACAGGAAGAGAGCACAATACAGGATGAGAGTGCTGCCACTGACTTGCTATGAAGGCCCAATAAAATGTGGTGACCTGAAGGCTAATTGAGAGCTCGTGGTTGGGAAGAAAATTAAAGGCATCTGGTGCGTCACCACAGATTGGAAAAGAGGCTCCTTTAATTAGAGATCGCATTAAAGGTGTAGAGAAAGTGTTCACTGCTGTCTACACAGGTTTCACATATTGTGTAGGAATGATTAAAAAAAAAGTCTTTCTTTTTGTTATTTTCTGGAGAACTCTTTGATGATGTATCATTAGTTCCATCAGCAGGCTTGTTCTCCTTTTCGTTTTTCACAAGAACTTCTGAATTTGCATCATGCTCAAGCCAGCAGCATGCACTTCAACAATGCAAACAATAAATTCTATTCATCCCATTTGATCACTTTTTGCTTCTAAAAAAAAAATCCTACACTTGTGCTAAAATAGCACAGAAAAACAGAGGGAAAGGGTGGATAATTGCAAATAACCCAATATTTTGGAGTTCAAAGGCTGTGGTGTGTTTGAGTGATAATTTTGGCTCAAGCATCACCATAAACACTAATAAAATTAAGTGCGTGAGAGGGAGGAGGGGGGCGTGGTCAGGCGTCCCTTTGAACAGACCCTGTGATCAGTTCCCCCTCTCAATTAGCGTATTGTCCACTTGTCCTTTCAGCTGCGGGGGAGGGGGGCAGTCTCCCCCCTAGCTTCCCTTTGAAGTGATTATCCCTTTATCTCAAGCCTGAGCGAGGAATATCTTGGGGGACAATAGCAAATTAAAGCCCATATGGAGAGAAGCGTGAATGTCTGTTTGTAGGCAGAGAGAAAAAGAAAAGAGTGATGGAGAAATAAATAGAGTGGAGAGAGAGAGAGAGAGAGAGAGAGGGGAAAAAAAGAGACAAATAGCATCATTCTTTTTTGCATGAGCTGAAGGCTGAGTGGTAGATGTCAACACTCATCCAAAAAAAGTAATTTAGGGCTTGTGCCAAAGTTGACACTTGTAGCAGAGTGACTTTAGAAGAGCTAAAGGAGAGAATGGGATGGGGGGGTATGTTTCATGACAGATGGAAGAAGACGAAGAGGGAGAAATGGAGAGATAGACTGGTGAGCATGCAGAAGAGAGAGGAGTGCAGTTGTCAGCAGAATCAGATGGCGGTCAGGCAGACAAGCTTGAAGAAGATACAATTAAAGTGTGGAGTTAAGACGGGCTTTGAAGTTGGACATGGTGCATAACACCCTTAAAGTTTGAGAAGGCAGCCATTCATCCGCTTGATATGGCTTGTTAAGACCATTCCTTGTAAAAGACCCAATTAAAGAAAAATAAACTTAAATATCAACTTTGGGAAAATAAATCAAGAACAACTTAAACCAGGTAATGTCTTCAAACGGGTTACGAAAAGAGCAACCAATCTGAGAGGTCATCTTTTGAACACAGAGAGAGGGATTTGCAGAAGAAGGTGTGGGGTGCGTGCGAGCAATGAGGATGAATAATTACTTTCTCTTACAACTCTCCCTAATTTTTTTTCCTCTTTAAATCCTGTTTTTCGGTGGCTTAAAAGTTTAATAATGTATGGAAACAATGTCTGTGATGCTCAGCCTAATCCGTTTGGGCTCGGCAAGCCTTTGTAGTAACCGAACCCCTTTCAGATGTGAGAAAATGTTTATGAAGACAGCATGTATGGACAGTCTGTCTTTCCTCAGTGCAAGATGATATGCAAAGAAAATAATATAGAAGCACAGCCTTCTACACATTACACAACATCATTGTTCTAATGCAGAAACACACAAAAAAATCAAGTGAATTCATCTTAATATATACTTTAATTCATATGGTTGTGCTCCACTGCACCATCTGTTTAATTATCAGTTGTTCCTATACTGTTATTTCACAAATACTCTTAGACTTGTGTTAACTATGTTTGTCAACTTATTATGCTCGACAAATCAAGATACTCTTCTGATTGTGAAAGTGAGACAAACAAGCAAGTGTTCACTTTGAGCTCAGTCAGTCGGTCATCCCTAATGAGCGTCTGACATGATGTAGAAAAAACCACTGGATATGAAGCAACAGTCAAGCCTATTAGAGGCTGAACACAGTCTGTTACAGATCACAGCTCTTTAAACTGATGACAGCTAACTGGCCAATGCTAAGCCTGACAGTAAATCCATGCCTGCACTTATAAGGCAAATGAAGCGGCATTGTTGATGAAATAATGAATTGTTTGACAGCTTGACTCGATAAGACAGGATGAAAGTCAGAGAGTGGCACCTTAAAATAAACACAGAGACATTTTGGCTTGATTTTAACCTTTACAGCCAAATAGACAAAAATCGAATAGAGTCGAGGATGTAAAGGTAGCCATAGTGTCTGAAAAGTGATTTCATTACAGAAGCGTGTAAAACTTGCAGCTCTCTCTAACTGCTAGCAGGGGGCAACTTCACTAGTTACAAAATTAAGTCTTATTAGGTGTTTTAGGACCAAATAGTTCTGGGAACTTATTGAAGGAACTATCCACTAGGGAGTTTCCTAATAACTACACACAATGGGGACTTTTTTTCTGTCTGCATAAGCACCACCATGGTACCCACTTTGAAGGAGGAGCTAAAAAGGTTCCTCTGAACGTGGTTCTAGGAACTTAAATAGTTCATAGTTCCTGCTGTGCCGAATCAATAAAAAAGAGGGGAGGGTTTCCAAAGTTCCTAGAACTATGAAAAAGTTCCTGCGGTCCGAAAATGCCTATTGTATGAAAGAAGAAGAGAAAATGGACATACAACTCACTTAGTCTTTAACTTCACTAAACCATTTTGTATGTTTTTTTTCTTTTCATTTTGGATGCTTAAAACTATAAAATAGCAGTTGCCCTTATCTCATGTTAAAATAGGTAATATCAAAGTTAGCAGTACCCTCATCCCTCTCAAGCTCCGCCCCTCGTCCATAAATATAAGTTATACCAATGGTGGACTTTCATTTATCACACATAGTCTATACAGTGGTTATCAACTAGTGGGTTGGGACCCTAAAGTGGGTCACAAGCTTTTTTCAGTGGGTCACGAATGTGTGCTTGGAAAAGAAAAAGTGTGTCAAAAAGTCTATGAAGAGCTTTTGAAAAATGTTTTTTTTATTTTAATTTGTTTTGTCACATGTTTTGTTCCATCTGAGGTCCAAACTGCACCATTTTTCAATAAATAAATCTGATAGTTTGAAAATTATCAGAAATTTGTGTTGGGATTTTTCATAGAGGATATGGTTGATGGCTCCTGTGGCTAGACAACTTGAGAACCACTGGTCTATGATATAAACATACCAATATCCTACCATTTTAGATGAGTATTTAATTACCTGTGTGAATCACTGAATGGGTCTTACCAGACTATGTTAATCATGGCATTCTTAATTAGTAGGGACATTCTTTTAATAAATATACTGTATGAAACTTGAATACAGCGATTGAGACCTCAAACTTAGGAAAACAGTTTATTGAGGTGGTCAATCAACTTAGAAATAGTACTATTTTTAAGCAAGGCAATTATTCACTTATTCATCCAGTTTTCAGGGTGGTTTCACACTAGGGGCCCGGGCCTGGATCTGAGTATGCTTGACCCCAAAGTCCAGTACTTTGATCAGTGTGAACACAAATGTACCATACTCGTACATTACTCTTACTCTTCTGATTATAATGCAGACAACTGCCACATTGAAACTCAATGCAATAAATATACTTGTCATAGAGATGCATGCAAATGGATGTTTTGGTATATGAAATGATTACCTGTCAGTCCATGTGGTGATGGGATGACTTTATGGCTATATCCTTAATGTTACAGTTTATATATGGCTCCCTCTGCTTTGCCAGCTTATAAGAGTTCGTATTTGAGAAAAGCTCTCCTTCAGATCTTTTATAACATGATTCATTTCCAGGAGCGTTCTTATTCATGCACATTACATGTAAACTTTAATTGTTCCATTGTGTTTTTGTTGGTTCATGTGTGCAGACTTATAGGTGTGGCTAAAGCATGTGCTTGTCAATATTTTAGTGATCTTTTTCTGTCTTTAAAACCCTTTTCACACATATGGAAATCTCCTGAAAAACTCTGGAGATTAGTCTACCCGGAGGTTCTTTAGGCTATGTGTGAACACAAACAGCCGCATTTTTCGCGCAGACTTTACCTGGAGTTTTTCCTGCCAGACCCCTAGTATTTTATCTGCAGAATATCCGATTGAGCTGATGTCTGAACGTGGCAGAATATAATCCGGAGATTTCAATTTGAGCCAATAGAAAGAGAATGACGTTTATATACAGTGACTGCCTAAAGTGTCTGCACGCGACCACTACGATCTCCGTGCTCTAATTAAACGTCTGCATTCTGTTTTCTGTTCCTCAGTATGTTGTTCTCCTCTCTTTTGTGGATGTTGTCATTCCATTGGATTACACATAGCATTGATATAAAGGCGAATATTCTCATTATAACGTTGTGTAGCGGACTCGATTGCTTCGGCCGCTACTTCTGCGTTGTTTATTTTTACATCACGTCTTACCTCAGGAAATTGGGTGTGAGTCATGCAAAAAAATGTAAAGCTGCAGTCACACTCTCAGGTTGATACAAACACTGCAATTACAAAGTTAAAAAAACTGAGTAAAACAAAATTGTAATGTTTAAATGTAAAAACCTATTTCTTTAATTACAATTTAATGTCAAAGATTGTTCATTAGATAGGTATATTAAACAATCTTGAAAAGCAAAAGTGATACACTCTAGGCTTAGCATTAAAATTAAGCAGATGATGAGAAATGAATGCCTTTAAACAGACTTCTGCATACAAGTGTAGCTAACAATCTGCTCTTTTAATTTCATCTCTCAGCACTGACTCCATTTTCACTTAAGTTTTTGGTCGAACTGCAAACAGTTGCAATGTACGGAAAAGGTAGTGATGGTGGCTATATGCCTGAAACCCCTTAAAGTTGGCCAGTGATCCCAGAGGCATTAATCATTGTCAGACAGCTCATCTGTTCCAAGACACAAAAAGGGTTAGGGTTAGGGTTAGAGTTTACACAAACAAACAAACAAAGAAACTTGCAACCACAGACAGGCCCATAGTTTCCATTAAGGCTGTGCATGCATATGTTAAAGTTAATGTGAAATAGTTCTCAAGTATACCTACACATGACTGATGTGAAGCATGCATGCATGCAACCGTCTTCTTTCCGTGTTTATTGACACATACCTTTTTAGTAAGGTTATGATGTTTTTACAAGAGGAAGAGTAAAACACACCCACTGAGAATAAAGGAAGCCCCAGATACAGCAAAGAGGGACATAGTCCAGGACCTAATCTCTGACCAGCTGCACATTGTTCCTTTATTCCTGTGAGAGTTTCTAAATCCATAACTAAAACTAAGATAAAGGTGTTTTGACCCTATTGTGGGATGTTTCCCAGTGTCATGCAGCTACTCAGCAGGTGTGCAGAGGGAGGGTGAGTTCCAAAACACACTGCACAGCAGATAGGCAAAGAGGAACATCAACAAAGCACTGTTGCTCTGCACCTCACCGCTCTGACAACAGACAGGGAAAAACATTCCCACTGAGAAAAAAAAGGATGTTGAGAGGACGCTGAGAAAGAGAAGCAGTGTAAAGTAAATGAGAGGAAGAGAAGAGAAAAGAAGAGAAGAGAGGAGAGGAGAGGAGAGGAGAAGAGAAGAGAAGAAAAGAGAAGACAGATAATAAAAATGGATGAGAAAGAGATAGAAGAGATGTATCTACTTGTATCCATGCATTATTTCTTGCCTCTATGCTCTAACAACACTGAATCCAGAATCACAATTTACAAGTCATGCCCGAAAAAAAAGACAAGTGAAATGTAGGTTCTCTTAAGAAGGGAGCAGCAGAGGAAGGGAGGAGGCAGTCACAAAGATACAGGTCTGGGAGAATAACGGAAACACCTGTACAATCCACTGTTATCATGTAAAACAGCTGCATAACAAACATTACAATTGTGAAATTCTTGTGAACCTTTTTTTTTTTTGCTAAGCTTTACTCAGAGCTGTTGCTTTACCTCAGTTAGAAAACTTTGATATTTTTCTTTACATGACGTCATGTTCTGATAAATGCTTTATAAATGAAGTCATTGATACATTTTACAACTTCAAGCTCCTGAAAACTTTGAATCACATGTAAGTTTTTATTTGTATCATTTAATATTCATGACCAAAACAGAATCTCAAGACTTAAAAAATGTTTGGTGTCCTGTTTATTACGATGTAAATTCTGATTTGCTGTTCAGGACTGTGTTGGTGAGGTTTAATCAACTGTTGTGACACAAATTGGATTGCTCAAACCTGACAGATGTTCTCATCTTCACATATTTAAGACGGAGCCATGGTTACTTTAAACAAGACAACAGAAGCAACACATGAAGTGAATTAATGACTTCTAGTTTGTCCTAACTGGTGGAAAATTGGTAGAAAACCAGTGCTCCCAGTTAGAAACGGAGTGATTTAAATATGAAAGTACCACTATTACATTAAACATTCCGGCAGATATTAATACACAGGTTGTGAACGCTTTGATGAAACTGTTTGAGGACTAAATGTAGTAATCATTGCATGGTTCCTGTGATAAATTAGCGATCAAACTGTTTCATTTATTTTTTCTTATAGCTGCATCCTAATGGCAAAACTAAATCTCATTGGAAGAAATTCAAGGCACAAACTACTTCCTCTCACTCTATACATCAGATAATATTTTCCAAAATAATTTGTTGTCTGAATGGCTAGTTTCAAGACTTATTCAGTACAGCATGATGTCCTGCTTGATTCTCCCATTTGGAGGAAAATATAAACAATAAAGCAGTGATCTGCTCTACAGCATTAAGTTACAAAAGCAAACAACCAGAATAAAGTCAAAGCAATGTGCATGTATTCTCTCAATAAAATCATCAATCAACCAATCTTTATATGTTGAGTGCCAGTTCATAATAAAGCTATCTCATGACACTTTACAAAAAGAGCAGGGGTCAGTTTCTGAAAGAAGGTTGAACAAACCCTCAGTCTAACCCTGAGCTCTGCGTTGATTTACTGTCAGATGGGAAACTCTGAGTTTTCGGTTCCAGATCAGCAGATTTGAATTAGTGAAATCAACTCTGAGTAGGTCCACTCTGTGTTCGGCACGTGCACCACAACAATAAAAAGCCAACATGAATGGAGACCCGATTCTACGATCCTCCTACTTGAACCATCTCGGAATACATCAGTATCTTCATGTGGCCCAGGCTACAGTGAATATGAACAGGTTTTAAAAAGGAAAGAAAGGAAAACTGCTGCAGCACAGCGGCAAAGGAGAAAAAAGTGGTGTAAGAGAAAACAGCTGTTCGCCACAGCGCGTAACGTCTATTAATTGAATATTTAATCAGAATTATAATATTGATATAATATTATCAAAACTGATGGAATGGTAGGCTATTAAACCTATACAATTTATTTTCATTAAGATGCAATCCAGCAGAAGAAAATCGACTTTTAAACAGCTCAAAATGAAATATAATAACATAATAGACTCATATAGATTTATAGTTAACTTCATTCAGAGTTTATTTGAATGTGCATTAACTTTATCTTCAACATAAAGCTGTATTCACACACATAGGCTAAATGTCCTCTCACCTTTATCCGGTTTAGTTTATAAATTAACATCTCCCGACATTAATGTAGCATAAGCTTTAATTCCCTACGGAGTAATGCAGCCCCTTCATACCGACTTAAAGACATGCCATGTTCGATAAAATAGTTCGTTTTATACGCTGTAGTAGGCTATTGCCATCCTAACATATCATATTAAAACAACCTGGATTTTTATTCAGACAAACGGTGAACCTTCACTAACACGGCGTGATACGGACTGAATGAAAGAATAAGGAAATGAAACGGCGTTTCTGACTCTGAAAGAGGGAGGAGACCTAGAGAAACTTGGGGTTCATTGAAGAAAACCTGCTCCCGACCAGGTTAGGTTGACAGACTCAGTTACCACAGTAACTGACTCAGAGGTAAAGTAACCTCTCCCTCTGAAACGGGCTGGAGTTACCCCTCTTTCTCAGTTTTGAGTGACCTCCTCTTCTGAAACGGAATACCCAGAGTTTCCCTCATTTCAGGGTTAACTGACTCAGAGTTTACACAAAACCTTTTTTCAGAAACGGGCCCCAGGTCTGGACTCTACTATGTTTTATTGATGAATGAGGTCCCCTTTGGTCACATAATAACTACATGACCCCACCAAAATGTCAAATTTTAGGATGCAAAACATCACTCCTCGAACAAATCGGTGAGAAGGGACTAACGCCATTTTCAAAACATTAAAAAAGACAGTACAAAACATTATTCAAGCTATCAAAAGATGTCACATTTTGTAGTTCCTTGTCACACTCATCAAAGTAGCCTGGCTTTCATTCACTGTTCACAGTTTGTTACGGTCTGATAACAGACACTTTATTCCTGTGCAAGCTAATTGTTGAAGTTACACCAAATGTGACTTTTGAGAGAAGAGTGACTCCCTTCTTTTGTGGATCTATGTGCTCGTGGAGACAGAGACCGTCCCACTGCATTTCTGTTTTCCAATCTTTTTCCTCTTCCTGTTTCAGCAAATTAAGAAATGCTCCCAAAACCATTTTATTTTGTCATCCAATAGTGCCGAAGTCTTGTCCAAAAGTGCAAGTATTTGAACTATGGGGGAGTCCTAACAGTATAGTGCATGAGACTAACACAAACAGTTTGATTGAAAAGGCCGACACAGTTCACCAGGCCGGGGGGGGGGGGGGTCGCCAAGTATCACTGCTCCTCCAACACGACTGATATCTGTCAACAGGCAGTGTGAGAGGAGCATGCTCCACTGTGTGCCCTCCCACACCTGAACATGATGGGATGGCTGGGGGTAAAGAAAAAGAGTGCAGAAGGAGGGAGGGAGGGAGGGAGGTGACCCCCCCCCCCCCCCCCCCTTCTCAACACCCCTCCCTCCCTTTCCCTCCTCCCACCAGAATAAAATCTGGTGCCATAAAATGTAAGAGCGGGGGCAAACAGCTCCTCCCCAGCTTGTCGGGGAGTTTGTTTTAAAGTGGAAATGAGGCTGATGGCACACTTGGCGATTAGCCCTGCGGCTAACATGAAAGGAGAGGAAAAGACAGCTGCTAATTTTCTCCTTTGACCTTTGGCTCCCGCTGGTATTTAATACAAACGCTGATTTATGGAGGAGCCTAACAGCTCACTGCTACTGGAAGGATTACCGTGAGAGAAAGAGGGAGAGGAGGGGAAAGAGACAGAGAAAGAGAAGCTGACCCCCAGGACTCACATTATCTCAAATTCATTCATTTCATCTTTTTGTATCCGTCTTTCACTTCATATGTCCTTCTCCTCTCTCTCATATCTTTTTGTCAATTTGTCTTTGTTCCTCTGTCTTTCTGCCTTGGTGGATTTCTAGCTCTATCTTTCACTATCTTTATTAGAAGTCTGCTTCTGTCTGTATTTGTCCTTCATGCTGTCCACCCCTTCATATACGCACAGTGAAATAAGCATTTGCAGCATGCTAGGTATATGCATGAGAAGTGTCTTAAACTAGCTTTACAAACTGGTCATATAAGAATCATTTCCAGACATCATGATGCTATGTGGTGCAAAAAAAAAGAGAATTCTTTCTCAGTTTCCATGTTGTGACTATGACAACACTTTGTGTCCCAGCATATTCGTTGCAGGGAGATCTCATCAAAGTCGGTTTCATGCAAATCTCATGTAAGGACGGCTCTCGTGTGAGCCTGAAACGCCCCTGAAACGCCTCTGGGGCAGCAGAGACCCCTGGAAGTGTAGATCCGGCTGCACATTCCCTTCTTCCCCTCCTGTTTCTCTATTGCCCCTCTATTGTTCCCTATAGTTTGTTAACTGGGGGTGGGAGCCAATCACCTGAAATCCCTCTTTAATCATTCATTATTTTATTGTTAATATAAGCACAAAACTGTAACTGTTTTCACTTTGTCATGTCATAAAGTCACTATAAGATAAAACCGTAACACGAGAAATAAGACTACATATCGGTCATAAACTTTATGTAAGTACTTGTGCAATGGATGGCAATGCATGAAGAGTCTTGTAAATACACACTTGTGCGTCTTCTAAGTATGGTTTCCCACACAGAGAAATTCCTTTGACATTAAGTTCAATCAAAGCTTAGTTTTCTCAGACAAAACAACATCAGTAACACACAAAATAAATAACAAGAGGAATTTCTATAGTCTCAACAAGAGCAGCTCGCCACAAGCCGGACACAACAATAACAACACAATCTGGAAGCAGATACACAGCATGTAGTGTTTGAGTAAATGAGGATATCTATAATGGATTTCAATTCAACTGTCTGCCTGCTAAAGGAGAAATATTGTACTTTTGTTATAAAGCACAATAAGAACATGAATCTCCAAAGGAAAAAAAAGGGAAGACAGAGTCATCCATAGGCTGAAGCTACAGTATGTTGTGTTCACTGAAGATGAGGAACATGTAATGCACCATGATGGAGTGATACTGCATTCATACGCAAGGTTTCATAATTATTGCAAGGATGTAAGGCTTTGATTTTGTCTATAAAGTGTGTCACTTTTGGTAATTGTATGTGTGTACTCTGTGGTTTGAGAGCTCCTATAGAAGACTTTTATTAGCACTGCTGAAAAGGTTTCCTGCCTTAATTAAATCCATACTTTTGGAGACAATAACGTAGATATCCAGGTTTTGATTGTTGATATATCAGCACCTTTTCAAGGCAAAACAAACATTATTAGCATGGCTAATGGCTCACTCAACATCAATGACTAAATACAGGCAATGACCTTGATGTCTAGTCCAGCAGCTTTTGTCCAGTTAGACTATGTAATATATTACCCTGCTCTGGAGGAAAGCCTGTAACAGTTCCTGCATAGCAGCGTCATGTACAGTAACATGATTGTTTTGTTTGTGTGTGCTCTTGTTAGCTCCAGCACATGTATGTCTATAGTGTATGTGCATGTTAGTATGAACTAAGATTATCTCTTAACACTGCTAAAAGGCTTGTTGTAATGTCATTTGAAGTGGAACACTGTTGTGTGGGAAGAGCCTGACAGTCATATGGTTCACTCAGTGGTTACATGAGTTGTCTCTTAAATTATTACAAGTGAAAGTCTTGGCCATCTGGTTTCTAGATTTAAGAATTCTTAAAAAAAATAACTTGTGTCATTAAAATATTCCTGAATTTAGTTGTAGAATGGAATTGTTTCTTCTGGGAACTGAGAGTATTTTAATTCCAAAATCACTGAAAACAAAAAAAAACTTGAATTAAGGGGCTTCTAACGTAACTTAATAACCCTGACACATTCTAATGTATATCAGGATTAAATCAGTGGGTCATTATTAATATTTGCTGCCATGTTCACACTCACTGCATGGTTCCATCTCTCTCTCTCTCTCTCTCTATCTCTCCCTCTCTCTCTATCTACACCTTTGTTCTCACCCTCTGGTCTTCAATCAGAGTTCAGGCAAGTCATTAGCCGAGTGATTACAGCGGGAGAGAGGGCGTCCATTAGGAAATGTGTGCACGCGCATGTGCCTGTCTGTGATCACCATGTGAATGTAAGAATACGTGTGTGTGTGTGTGCGTGTGTGTGTGTGTGTGTGTGTGTGTGTGTGTGTGTGTGTGTGTGTGTGTGTGTGTTTGTGTGCGTGTGTGTGTGTGTGTGTGTGTGTGTGTGTGTGTGTGTTTGTGTGCGTGTGTGTGTGTGTGTGTGTGTGTGTGTGTGTGTGTGTGTGTGTCCATGTGTGTAAGAATCAATCACTTCAGTGTGGGTGACGACGAGGAGCTGTTTATGTTTCTCATAAAAGGGAAAGGGATCAAAAGGGCTGCTATACCAGCTGGACCTTCAATCACACTGGGACAACATGACTTTAGAGGCCTGGGCAGCTGGAGCTCTAGGGACTAATGGCATGTGTGTGTGTGTGTGTGTGTGTGTGTGTGTGTGTGTGTGTGTGTGTGTGTGTGTGTGTGTGTGTATTTGTTTTAATGTGTGTATGTTGAACTCTTTTAATAAGTGTCCATGCACATTTTCCTTCACCAAATTCACTGCTAATCCTGTACTTTAAGGGACTCATTATGGTTTATTACGACTGGTACCTCATATCAATCGTTTTGTTGAGCCTTCCGATCACTTACGACAACATTGTACTAAAAGCAGGAGTTGCTTAGATCTAAAAAAATATTGCTTCCATAAAGCACGTAATAAAAAAATGACAGACAGGTTTCTGAAAATCCAAAAGAGAGGCTGAATAGAGAGTGCAAGAAAAATGTGTACATTAAAAGAAATAAAAGTGAATATATTTTCAAAGCCAGAAGTTAAATCTTCAAATTCTGTGCTGTGTCTGAGCTCAAAGCACTTTTATTTAATATCATATGTGACAAATAAAAATATCACATGCTAATGATGGAGACATTTAAAACAGAGAAACATACAACTATTCTTCATCACTGTTCTTAATTCTACCTATAAAGAGTGATGCAGTATAATTGAGTAAAACAAATTTTAAGGTTTATTTCTTGTGCTTTTTAAGCTTCCATTTTAGAGAAAAGACAGTGGACAGAGTCAGAAATCGGGGAGAGAGAGAGAGAGTGGGGATTGACATGCGGGAAAAAGAGCCAAATGGTGGCCTGGGCACTAGCCGCCAGGCCACCGGCGCCCCTTATTGAGCAAATCTGGAGTAATAAATGGCAATATTAAACACCTACAGTCACTTCTAGGCCGTTTAGCATGTTGGAAGTCACGTGTCATAGAAGAAAGAACAATTGTATCTGTTTAGTGGGATGACGTTGGCTGATGGATGGGAGCAACACTGTCAGACTTTCATCCATAATGTAAGTGTATGGGAGTTATTATTTAAACCGAGAGCTTTAATTAACTGAATGTTCAAAAGGAAGAAAGGAGACTGAAACTAAAAAGTACCTTTGAGCTATTATTGTTACAAAGAGTACAGTCTAGGCGAACTCTATATGCTTAGTGTTGGCAATTACTTTTGTTGTCATTGGCTGCTATGTTGATGAAAATGGATTGATTGATTGAATGATTGATTGAAACAGCTGCTAAATGGAACCTTGCATCAGAAGCTACACAGATGCCATCATAGTGTCAGTATGAAAAGCATAGCGGTATGGAAATGTGATGGGCATTGTTTGGACTTTTGGAAAAAAAACCCTGTGTATAACTTTTCCTGATATCAAATGAACAGCTGCTATTTATGACTGAAATACTGTGATAAATATTTTCAATTCATAAGGTTCTTATCATATTTGTGATCATCCAGGGTTGTATTTGTGTGTCATTTGTATCACACTTCTTTAGAAAACCCATGTTCAAGTCAGTAAGGAATTAATTTTTTGTTGCATGCCAACGCCCACCTCTCTTTCGTTGATCAAATCCCGTGAATTCTTCTCTCTTATCTAATAAAGACAAACAACAGTCAAAAATACTTGACACAAAAAATAAATAAATCGTTTTACTAAGCGTGAAATCAAAGGTTTTAACAAATCAGAGGGAAATGTGGAAGAAATAATATATTGTTTTGTGAGAGTGACAACTTTTGTAATTATAAGGTGCTTGATCAAAAGCTTTTCAAGTGATTCAAAACTTGTACTGACAGCCCATTCTTTATCCACTGACTACAAACTCAGCCCAAACTGAAAACCTCATTGCATTTACCTCAATGTGTTTAAAGCCATAAACATTTACTTACCAATTACATCATGTCAGCTTTGTTTCAAAGAGTGTTCCTGCTAAATGTTAGCCGTCACCTGTAAGAAACAAATAAAAAAATAGTAAAGTTATGTCAAACCAAACATACAATAGATTAAAGCTTCTCATGTTGGAATACTTGTAGCAATATGTTTCATTTACTCAAGACAACTCAGGTTGTTTCACAACTGAAGTTCATTTGTTGATGACTTCACGGAAATCATGAATGGGATAATCTGAGGGTGCACTCACAAAATCAGTACCTTGTCTAAGCATGCTTCACTCCTAAAGTCCAGTACTTAGTCTTTGTACTCATGTAGCAAAACATGTGCATTTACCTGAATGAATGAGAAATTAGAATCTGTCTAATCTGTGAATAAAAACAATCGAGTTAACTGTTGCTATGGAAAAGGCTCTAACTGTAGAATCAAACTTCTGACTGTTTGTTAAGCGGAAGAAATGCATCATTAAAAATAAATCTAAATTAATATTGTGTTTCAAATGACTGATTTCCTAAGCAAGTAGCCATAAAGGAATTCCTTCAGGGTAAGCAAGATTGGGGTTCCATTCCGCAATAACAACCCACTCACTGTACATTATCGATGGAAGGATGGAAGGATGGATAGATGATGGATGGATAGATGATGGATGGATTGATGGATGGAAGGGTGATGGATGGAGATTCAGATAAGTTCCATTGGGAGTCAATATAACATCACAACATACAACATATACCCACATAATAAAAAACATCAAACAGGGATCATTTAGGGTATGAATGGGTGGACAACCTATATGTTATCTGTTTGATATCATATGTTATGCTGCATGTTGTAATGCAACCAGAGTCAAGCAGCTACACGGATGAGACCAGAGCCCAAAGTTCTTTCAAATTCTTCTACAGACATTACAGTATACAGAATATATTATCGTCAAAGCCACCTGGGAGCTCTAAAGTCACATAATGTAACCCGACTTGTACACCAGAGTGTGGGTATAAACTTTGCATACCAACCATCCATCCTAACCTTAGTGTTACAATTCACTATGACAAAATTGCTTACCAACTTAGTCCTGGTATCAATTTCATTGTCACTTCACATAATAAGTCAAACAGTTTAGTATAATACAAGTAAAATTTCCAGGAGAGAGGATTGTTGTTTGACGTTGTAGTAAGTTTATGAAAAGTTCTTTCTCTGTCCCCACTAGAATGATGACTGTTCATTTATGTGACTGGTACATGGGAGGATTTCTTACACATCGTTGGTGTAACAGCCAAAGCAACAGAATTGATGAAAAAATGATTGAGGGGATCAGATGCGGACTGTTTTGTATTGAAAATCGGTAATCGATGAACATGTCTACAGTCTACCTCAGTGGTTCCCAAAGTGGGAGTCCGGACCCCTGGGGGGATGCGTGATACTACAACAACAAGTTTGGAAACCCCTGGTCTATATGAACGAGTAAAAGGCAAAACACAAGCAACAACAAAAAGAGATAAGAATTCAAATATGATGTTTAAATGACTGGGATGTAAAATCTGAACTTCTAGTCTCTATTATCCGTCTGGTGAATGTATCAGGGCTTCACTTGATCTGTTTATCTGTTACAACAGAAGAACAAAACTGCACTTGACTTGAACCCAGCTCAAGTAAATAGTAAAGTACACTCTGGGAAAGAAGTTACTAAAGTAAAAAAACTAATCTGCCTTTTTTGAGCCGGTGACACTGGAGGTAATTCAACCAGTTGTTGATACAAGGAGTGGGTGCATCTTTGTATGTATGTCATGACATCACCCTGTGTGTTCCCAGTCTTCTTGGAGGACTCAGTGTGTAAACAGGTTGTGAGACAAGGTTTCAAAACGGCAGATGAAAGGAGGAGGTGTGTTACAAATTAGATGAATTACAGTGTAGGAAGGAGATAACCGGTGTGGCGACTGCACTCCTGCCAAAAACTCTTCTTATAAACTCCTTCAAAGGTGAAAAAGAGGTTGACGCAACATCTAAATATGTTCTACTGAGTGTTTATATAAGCAGCTCTGTTGTTACCTTGTATGTCCACTTTTAGAGGAGGATTGAAGGATTATAATGTCTTCGATGGATTTAGAACACTTTTGAAGTCAAGACTCAGACAAACCTCTCAAAGCCTGCTGTGTAATTTCAAAAATGCATGGTCACCAAAGCAGAACCTAGAATAGTGAGAAGTTGGTGGAAGGTTTTGACCCTGCAGCAGTGATAGCTAAATGCATGGAGGCAGCTTGGGAACGGTTTCAGACACATTCTTTAGGCAGCCTTTTTTTAGTCCCTTTGGAATCTGAGTGATATTTCAGTCAAAAGGCGAGAGCAAAAGCCTGTGGTTGTGTGGGTGAAATCCGGATACCATCCAACGTTCAAAGCCTTGAAATACATACGCCACACAATGTTAAAGCATTCCTTTTCACAATTTACAATGCATAAACATGATGGTTTACAGACGCCCAGGGTGATTATTTGCACAGAGGTCTAGTTTCAGCTATTTCAGGTTTTCTCGAGGCTGCCGCACGATGCCGCCCCACAAAGTGATTTTTGAAAGTGTTAAACCACGGGCCCCCCAGCCCAGCTGAACACTAAACACTGACTGTTTTGACTTGAAATATCCAACACACATTGTCCAGACGGCACAAGCTACAAAGACAAACTCACACCTGTAAGAAAGGAAAATAAATGAAATGCCTTCCTCCATTCCTCTAAAATGACAGCATTTCACACATCTCTGACTTTTATGAATGAGAGACGTCTGTTTAGTACTAAAGGGTAAGCATCTGGGAGTGCAACACAGTAAATGTTTCCTGTTAATTTTTACAGATGTAGAAGTAAGGATATGAATACAGCAACCAATAATAATTGTGTTTTCTTATTAAACCATTTAAATTGCTGTTAAAAGTGAAAAAGTAGAAGGCTCTAAAATGCATAACAGTACAAAATAATAAGGACATTTCAACCAGTCATCTTCTGCAATAACCTGACCTGCTATAACCGCAGGTCATATTTTGGAGACTAATAAACCTGAATTATTTTATGGTGACGTGAAATAAAAAGTTTTCCCTGACATCACATTTAGCCTCTGCACAGTCCAGTTCCCATCTCTTGTCTTGGTCATCTTGTTTTCTTGTTAAACATGTATTTTTGGGCTTTTTGTGTCTTTACTGTAGAGATAGGACAGTGGATAGAGTCATAAATCAGAAAGAGAGAGAGGGAAATGACATGCGGGAAAGGAGCCACAGGTCGGATTTGAACTCGGGCTGCCCTCTTGGAGGACTACAGCCTTCGTACATGGGATGTGCGCACTAACCACTACTATACCGGTGCCCCAGTTCATCTTGTTTTTGACCTTGTTTTTATCATGTTGCTTCTGATTTAGCATGATACATCATGACGGATACACCTATGAAGAACATCTTCCAGAAGTTGTTTTCTATATTTAGGTTCTAATTGTATAAAAAATGTAAAAAAAGAAATACGATGAAACATTTCTATTAGATGCTTTAATGCTAAAGTAATACACTAGTTTTTTTTTGTTTTTTTTTAAACTCAGTAGTCAAAAGTTTACATTTGTATTTGAGGTAAATTGTAGGGGGTAAAAGCAAAAAGTTATCAGGAAAATAAAGATCTAATTTGAATAACTTCAAACTCTACGAGCACAAAGTATTTGTGCCTTGCCTCTTTGCGCCTCTGATTGTGTCTCATAAAGATGTGTCAATCACACACTGTGTGAGATAAAGTCTGACAAGCTGCACTTTAAAACTCCTCTTTGCTCTGGGTCATGTATTCACGGCGTCGTCTTTCTGCACATACAGAACATGAACTTACTGTCAGCAGCTCTGATAACACAAGAGAGAATGCACCAATTTCTCATTTTTCAAAAGTTGTGAAAAACCTAAGCAGAGCAGCATCTCCACAAGGGCCCCACTGATGTATCATGAAAGCCTTGCGACTTCTCAGTTTGCATTTGATACGGTGTCTTTTTTTTATAGCAGCCACACGAGAAAGCCAGTTATGGGAAAACTGCAAAAAAAATGAGAGACAGGACGAGCTCCTGGGCCTTCAGAAGTCTCGTCAAAAGCCTTTTCCTTTCTCTGCTTTGTCCCACCGATATTCATCTTGCCAGTTGAAAAGTGAAGACGGCAAAAACTTCAGGCTTGAAAAGAACTTTTCAACTTCTGAGAGACACCTCGCAACAGGACTGAGTGTTTGAAAAAGGGGAAAAAAAACCACCTGAAACAGTAGGAATGGAAGGGACTTCCAGACTGAGAGGCATGTTAAAGAATGAGCTACAGAAAAAGGGAGGGAAGATGAAGACGGCATGGAAGCCAGCTCATACAGTGTGTGTTGACTCTAGCCTGCTTTGTTTGCCTATATATATCTTTAAAATCAATTTTACATAATCCACTGAACATGTACTTAAACGTTCTATATATTCTCAGTCCAAACTTGCATCAACACATGAGTGTGTATGAGACATGGATATAAAGAGATTGCCTGTGTGTGGTGTGTATCTCTACATCCATCACTAACACCCTGTCTGACAGGTTTCTTCTCAGAACTGTCGTCCTGCAGCCTGCCTTCAAAAGAAAAGTTTAATAAAGTTTGATCACCATTTTTTTTTCATCTCAAACATCAGTGGGGCCTTTCAAAATTTTACCGAGCTGAAACTTTCACTCTGCATGTCTTTACCTCGACTCTACTCGTCGCTCAAAAGAAAGCCGACTTCATCAGCGCACCTTGAGAGTTTGACGAAAATGAACACTAAGCTCTCGAATCCTCTCGTTCTTTCGCTCAATGGCAAAATGAATAAATGATATTCCTCCCTTTAATCGACGCACTCAGCGATAACAAAGAGACTTTGAGACACTTTGAGGACACCTAACGATCAGAAGCATCAGGAGTTGCTCTTCGTTTTCGTTGACGGACAGGCAGATCAAAAAGCGAGCCCCTTAAACGATTCTACCCACTTTAGAAGAATCTCGCCTGTTCCCTCTTTCAAGCTCAAAGTGGGAAGAGAGAATTAGCGTTTCATCTTTTTCTCTCTTCTCCCGTTTCAAAGATATTTTGCCCGTGATAAAGCGCTCCTTATTGACGACTTGGAAGGTGCCTTGTCTCTTGAAAGAAGTGACATTTTATCTATATATAGTGTTAGAGTGTGCTTCAATTTAACTTCGTCTGGCGCGGAGCGTGTCTGCTGTTGATGTGGCTGACAGCTGCTGGTTGAAAGACGCGAGGAAAGAACTGAAGATTCAAATGAAGTTTTGCCGTGACGACAGGGGCTTGATGTGTGCTAATCAATCGATGGGGTAAAAAAAAAAAAAAAAGAAGAAAAAAAAAGCTTTTTGGTGGAAGGAGGAAAAAGAAAAAAGTGTGAGTGACAGAAAGTTGTCAGACGGCGCTCGCGGAGATATATCAAAAAGTCACAAAGTTTGCGTCGCCACACAAGAGCCCAAATCGCATGTGGTATAGGCTACAAAAGGTTTCACTTGAAACACATTGCATTTGATATAAAGAAAAAGGAATTGGGGACAATTCTCCATATGCTGTGGCGGCAAGCAAGATTTTTTCGTCTTTTTTGACAAGGGGGGGGGGGGGGGGGGGCGCATTGTCTCCGTGACACCTATGGTGAATTCCTGAAAAAGATTCTCTGTCTAGGTCTGTGAGCCTCTTCCATCCTTCAAAGGACGCTGGGCCATAGGATGTGGAATTTACATCACAAAAGACCCTGAACTGTCTCAGCAAGTAAAAGGTGTAACAGAAGATCAAACAGATACATCTGATCTAATACATCAAACATCAGAGTCTAATGAAACAGATGGTGAAAGATGGACATCTGCTCTTAAAGACACTCAGAAAAGTGTTCTTCAACTAGTTTATCAGAGCTGTTTAGAATCTCAGTAACACAGTAAGGAGATGCTTACAGGTTTAAACCGTGAAGCGTCTCTTCAGGCGACCTGACGAGCAGAGATTGGGTAAAAAACTAGAACATCTGAGCAACTGCTGTTCCTTTCAGCTTCACGCTCAACAGCCCAAGCTTTCATAACCCAGTGAAACCCAGATGTGGATCCCTGTGGAACTCCAGGAAACACACATTAAATCCACTGATGTGGTCGTCCATATGTACAGTATGTCTCATACGTGTCAAAGACAACAGGTTAAAAGAGGGCAAATCCAGTAAAGACACACCCGTATTACTTCTACTGAATCATCTCAGACATGGGGATGATCAACGTCATTCTGGGCTCTGCTCTGTAGGAAGGGTCTTAACTGCAGGTTGTTAGGCAGCTACATGAGAAGGTTTAATCATGAGGCCTGTATGTTCATCAGAAGACACCCACATGATTAAGACAAAACAAACATGAGGGTGTCATAAAAATGGTGAGCCTGCAGCAGAGAGGGAGGACAAACACTTGTAAACATCAGAGCCGCAAAAACTCATTCAAACTTAATGAAAGAACAACAGATCGTGTTTAAAATAATGCTCGGGTAAACAATACATACTGGACAATGTGTGCAGGTCGCCATTCATGCACACATAACGAGCCACATTATTTCCAAATGTGTTTAACAATGTGAAGCGATTAACATCAGGGTATTTATTCAAATCTGGAAATCAAACACATTCTTCTTCTTTTTTATCTCCACACATCACACAAGCGTCTGTCAGGGGAAAAAGGGCGCCTTGCGATCTGCTCAGCGGTCGGCGCAGTCGGCCAAACAAGGCTCGTGCTTCAACGCGATTCTCTCGCTCTCTTTTATCATTTACAGAGGGAGCGTGGCGCGCCAGTGCCCGCCCGGCACCAAACAACACCGCTCACTGTCAGGAGGACAATGGACAGTAGAGCTGGAGGTGGCAGTGGACTCATTGTGAAGGATGATGTCACAGACATCAGACCCCTCTACACTGCCAAGCACCAAGCATAGGGTCAGCAGGTCGAGAGTGAGAGGGCGGCCGGCAAAATGGTGACAGTGACACAGAGGCTGTGGGGTCTAGGGGGGCCGGGGAGGGGCATGAATGCACACTGTGTTCATGGTTCAGCTGAAAGAAACACAATCTACAAGCTAAATATATACAGTCATGTGTAGAAAAAGAAGGAATGAATGAGATCGAAACCAGAGAGACAAAAAGATGAGCTTCAAACTGTTGTAGTGTGGCGATGCAGTCAGACAAAAATCATTAACATCATGTGACTCTTTTACATTCTCTCAGCAGATAGGCCTGAATACAAGACAACAATTTAGTCCCCCTATTTAAATATCACATCAGGGAATGGCAAAGTACAAATCCAAACAGGGGAGACTCTTTCTTTTCAGCAACATCATAACTTATAAATCAATAACATTCACTTATTCATTATGAGATGCAGCACATGTTTGTCTTCCTGACTCTGCTATGATCCATCAGGTGTTTATTGATTACTGATATACACCAGGAGGCAAAGCAGTTCAAATACATTAATCTTTTTGTCCAATATGTATCAGTTAACATGATTAAATCATAACGTCATAGTTGTAGAGATTTCTTTTAAAGCGAGAGCAGAGTGGGGGTAAAATGAGAGTGGGGGAGATACTCTTGAGAACCACAAATAGCATTTTAAATCAGTCTATTAGGGGCCTTGCTTCAGATGTGGGCCCCCTAGTGGCACATGTCAGTACTTGAACTGTGAGATTTTTGGAGGCAGTGGTGCTACTGACCTCAAATCATTGAACACTTGATGTTTTACTTCATGTCACATGGATCAATGTGAGAGTTTTTCCTGGTGACTCTGTGCAGCTGAGGGAGACGCAGGGAAATAAAAAAGCAATGATGCAACATCGACGACGTGCTGCACGAGAACAAAGACATCTCTCGTTTTTTTGCAATGTGTGTGGGAACATCAAAACAGTTTAATTGTGGCTAATCCTGGACTGAGATTATTTCTAATGGGAAATCTTCAGTGGAGATGCTCCGACTCAATTTCCATCTGGGATTATTGAACTCCTTCATTCACAGGCTTACATCTCAGCATGGATAATCAGCCTTTAGTGTCTTGGCTCACCATTAAAAAGAAAAAAACATGGGAATATGATATATGGGGTGTAAACGCACATGCTGTGAGTGCACCCCCACATGTACACACACACACACATGCGCTCGCTGTAATGTGGTGATATTGTAACCTCGCTGGATGAAGCTGACTGTGAATCTGAGATGTGTTTCTTTGCCTTTTCTGCTTTTTTGGAAAGGAACATGAGGCCTAGGACGCCCATGTAGGTCAAAAACAAATCCTGCGCCTCAAGCTGGGAAGCCAGAAACTTCTTTGAGCATCTGAGGGAACGGAGCAGGAGCACTGAGTTTCTTCCAGGTGCTGCTTTTCACAGTGGTAATCCTGCCACGGCATGACTGTGATTTTTACAGAAAATCTCTCCAAACAGGGCCCAGATGGTGGGAGGCAGAAAACACACACATGCACAGCAATCACATTCATTCACAGATGCACACACTGGAGGAGCTTACACACTAGTGCCTCTAAAGTACAAAGCGTGTGCGCACACACACACTCTCAAACTAAAAGGTGAGAACGGACTTGTTGCTCCTGGGTGGTCTCTGAGTAAAGATAAGGGGCAGGCAGGAATAAAGCCGGGTAGTTACATTTGAGGCACAAGTTTGGGACTTTATTCTCTAAGTTCCTCTTTTACTCACATGTGGAATGTGGAAGCATTCGCATAGCAAAGTGGAGCTTGTTCCTTTTTTAAGTTTAGCTTCGATTACAGAGAGCTTTCTTAACGACATGAGTCAGGACTGACGCTCTTGTAAACCTCCTATGCTGCTCTATTTCTCCTCTAATCAGCTCTGTTTGTGGAGGAGTTCTGTGTGTCCTAACACTGGAGACACCTCTGCTTTGAAGTGGTGTCGGTCAGGCATGAAGATCCTAACAGTGGTTAGCATTTGACGAATGTGGATATTGAAGACATTTTGAAATGAAGAGAATAAAAGTGTTAATCTTCTTCCTAAAGCTATTCCCTCCATAGCTTCCTATTTCTGTACAAGGAGTGAAAGGAAGAAAGAAAAAAAGAAACTTGCGCCATCTCTCCCAGCCTTTCTCCCTTTCTGTTTCATGTGGTTACTGGAACAACAATGTACATTCTGAGTGCTGGGCCTTTGATGTTGTTGCATTCAGCGAGCCGTCTTAAACCGGAGGAGAAAAGAGAGGGCGCAAAAAAAGACGCAGGAGAGATTCTGTGGTGTGCTTTCTCTCTCCCTCTTTCCATCGCTCACTCTCACTGGCAAGGCATCTGACATCTCTAGGCAAAAGACAAATTCGGTTTCGCCTGTTAAGTCGTCAGTCAAAGCTGCGCAAGAGGTTTTTTTTTTCTCTCTTTCTTGCTCTCTCTCTCTCTCAGCCTCTTTCTCTCTCTCTCCCCTTTCTGTCTTTGCTTCATTTCCGTGGATGCGGTGTTGTGAAGGCCGCTTACACGCTTTTCAAACAATAACAGTTCCCCCCCCCCCCCCCCACCGCAAGTTTCCTCTCTGCCAGAACCCTCCACATGCCAGCACATCCTTTAGAGAGCCTTGAACCGACAACAAACGCTAAGCATTTTCACCGCCGAGAGAAAAAGAGGGGCCCATCCACAAGCGCCTGTGTAATTAAACTAGATCTAATACTGTTATATGTTTCTCTTAGTGGAAGGAGCGTTTCAGGGGCCTCTTTCTCACAGTGCTGAATAGCTGTTTCCAGGTCAACACAATGTCTCGCACTGGGACGAATAAAGCTATAGCAAAAGGACATTGCATTGCTTTCGCAGGACCTAACAGAGAATGATGTGAACAATAGCATTGCACTCAAAGAAAATTAATAGAAAATAAACTTTAACATGTCTTTCAGCTCAAATGCTTAAAAAAGAGCATTATTTCTATGTCTCTCTGTCAGAATATTCCAATATAAAACAATAACCAAAATCTAAGTAGCTCCTTCAATAGTTTCTACCTCCCAAGCTCGTCTGCGGCACTCAGCCTAAAGTCCACTCGTTCTAACCTTTGACTGTATGTAAGAATTGAATGTAGCCTCTTGTTTGCAAGACTTTAGCTTATTTGGAAATGCATAAATCTGCAACAGCCACTAGGGGGCAACTTCACAGGTGACAAAAAAAAAAATCATCCTATTAATTGTAGTCTACCACAAATTGACCCTGATTCTCACATGATTATATACCTCACTTACATTTTCCCAACAACTCTTTGGTCTGAATCGGGACTCTCTAAGACTTTCAAATCAAGTATGATGTCAAGTTTGAATATTAATCAAATTTAGAGTGAAGTATATGATAAAAAGGGTATGCCCGCAGTGGTTTTGCTGCCTGGGAATTACAAGTTGCCCCAAGGTGATCTGTTAACCCTGATGGAGGTATATTAGGGCACACTCACATGAGCAAAGTTGTCCTGTACCGTGCTTAATCATGATTGCCTCCCTCCTCCCCATTACCCCGCTGGCCTGCACCACACTGCTCCTGGTCTAACCGGGCCTAAGCACGGTTGCCTCTTGTACATAAAGACGTTATACAACATGTGAATGGCCTAATTATCAAGCGCGCTTTCTAAACAAGAAAGGCGGACTCGAAAAATAAATAAATAAAAATAAAAGAGACACACGGCCGAGTCCACATCCGCACATCGGAGAAAAACACAGAGAACATGACAGCTACTTTTCTGACTTTGTGGCTTATTTTGAGTCTTATTTAGTCAGATACAGCCATAACACTCCAGAGACCATATTCACAAAGCCCCCTAAGTACTTAGAGTTGCTCCTAGTGACACAATTCTGAGAAAAGTCTTAGAATCAGGACATTTTCTAGTTATTTCCCTTCAAAGTTAGGACTAGATCCTTGTAAAAATGAAAGTTATTCACAATGTGTCTTAGCCCTTAAGAGAGCTCCTAAGGTGTAAAACTGTTACGAGTATTGAGGAGGACTTCTAACAGGCTTAAGAGTTTCTCAAACTGAGGAGGAGAAAAGAAATGTTCTCCAAACACTGCATGAAGAATATGTTTGATTCATAGTGTGGCAGAACAGACAAAAATGATTTGTGCAGACATTTCAATCCATCTCTGTCTTCTTTTAGTACAAAGTGAGACATGCATGTTGACTTTTTTTTACATGTGGTCAGCTCCACAGGTGCACCCAATCACTAATTAAGGCTCTTCACCTTCTGATGTAACAATCAACATGTGAAGAAGCTGCTGCACCAGTGGACATGTGATTTCAAACATTTTGTGGGCTGTATACTTTTAAAGTAAGACTTACAATTTATCACACAGATGCTAATTTCATAGTGTTCATAATCACACAATGTCTGACTAGATTCTGTGTTTGACTTTTTATCTCAATTTTTTTTATTAACCAATCAGCTTCTGAAAAAATGTGTCATACCTAGCAACGGGGTCGACCACGTCTCCTCACTAAGATCAAAGTTTCTGTCTCTTTCTTGCTCAGAGTTGCTCCGAGAATGTTCCTGAATCACTTCTCGGCTAAAAATCCTTGCAAGGAATTTTTAAGCTAATGCCTGGTAAACACTACACGATTTTTAAAAACTTAAAACGATTTTGATAACGTGAGAGACCCCACACATGATGACAATCCTGACCGATTAACAGTTCAGGTCTTATAGTGTGTGTTGTGTAACGAGACTATCAACTCGGCACACCACACACTAAACGATAAATTTGCCGACAACCAGAGTCTCGACTATCACAACGTGTAATCTCTCGCGGTCAGACACGATTTTTAAGAGTAAACAAACATGAAGGGCAAGCTAAATGTGGCTAGCTGGTACAAACTCCTTTCCTTGTCAGTTGGATTGTGGTTTGTTTTACAGACACGTTGTATGTAACTCGTGTTGTTGCCACAAATCAACAAGTTGGTCTTGAATTACTGACATCCATTTGGCAAATCTAGCAAGATAATCTTTGGAACATGAGATAGTTGGGTCTTTGCTGACTTTAGTCTGAAGGAGTGAATCGGGCCCAAAATCAGCCCGATTATCTTGTTGTGTGTACCCCACTTAAGCTAGGAGCTCTCTGAGAGGATTCTCAGAATGTTTGTGAACACGGGCCTTGAATTTCTTGATAATGAAGGCTGGTGTCCACGTTGTGTAGCCGCATGCTTGTGCTCATGCATGAACTGTAACATGCTGAAGCACAGCTTCCCGAAGCGTGCCAGGGCCAAGAAAGTGTACCGTGCTTGAGTATGGATCTGAGCACTCTTAATAATAGTCAAACAAACTGGGCCTGTATTCACAAACATTCTGAGAATCCTCTAAGAGCACTCCTAACTTAGCTTAAAATTCCTTAAAATTCCATAGCAATGAGTCTTAGCCTAGGAGTGATTTAGGAACATTCTCAGAACAATTCTGAGCAAGGAAGAAACTTAGTGAGAGGACGTGGTTGATCATGTAGAAGCTGTGATTGGTTAATAAAATAAAATGGAGATAAAAAGTCAAACATAGAATCTAGTCAGACATTGTGTGATTATGAACACTTTGAAATTAGCATCTGTGTGATAAATTGTAAGATGTACTTTAAATGTATATAACTTACAAAATGTTTGAAATCAGATGCTCACTTGTGCAGCAGCTTCTTCACATGCTATGAGTTATATTAACATGTGAAGAGCCTTAATTAGTGATTAGGTTCACCTGTGGAAGTAACCACATGTAGAGAAACTGAACATGCATTTCTCACTTTGTACTGAAAACAGTTGTAGATGGCTTGACATGTCTGCACAAATCATTTCTGTCTGTTCTGCCCAACTATCAGTCAAAACGATTATTCTTCATGTAGTGTTTGGAGAACATTTCTCCATTTTCTCCTCAGCTTGAGAAACTCTTAAGCATGTTAGAAGTCCTCCTCAATACTCCTAACAGTTTTAAACATGAGGAGCTCTCTTAAGGGCTAAGACACTTTGTGAATAACTTTCATCTTTACAAGGATCTAATCCTTTCTTTAAGGGGAATCGCTTAGAAAATGTCATTGTTCTAAGAATTTTCTTAGAATTTTGTCACTAGGAGCAACTCTTAGTACTAAGGAAGCTTTGAGAAGATGGCCCCATGACTTTTTTCAAACATGGACTATAGGCTCTCTTACGAGAGGCACAAAAAACATCACACATGAGACTGATGTGATTAGGACATGTGGCATAGCTATGTATTTCAAAAATATTTTTCTCTTTACTACTGACTCAATTATTTGTTGGCTTCAGTGTTTTATGACAATTGAAAAGTATAGAAAACCAAAGTTATCTTTCCAAGAAATCTTTTCATACCTTGATTTTATTGGGTTCCCATTTGCCTAGTGGTTAGTGCAACCCATGTGGCCCGGTTTCAAATCTGACCTGTGGTTCCTTTCCCGCATGTCATTCCTGTACTCTCTCTCTAGCCAGTTTCTGACTCTATCCACTTTCCTCGCCAAAATAAAGACATAAAAAGCAAAAATATTTTTTTAAAAAAGGAGAAAAAAACCTGGGTTTTAGTAGTAACTTTGTGTCTAAAATGTTATAAGATGAGACACTTACTTCCTCTCATAGTTGTAAGGGTTGAAACAAAATCTCATTGTGAGTCGGCTGATAAAGTATCCCCTCAGTGAAAGATCCCTGTCGTGATGATAATTGCACTGGATGTAGTTTTACTACCAGGGCCTTTTGCTTCTCTCTGTTGCATATAGGAGACAGCCTGGAGTGTCTGAAAACCAACGTCGTTACAGTGCCTCTATCTATCATCTCTGCAGAAACGCATCGCATCTCAATCTCTCTCTGATGCGGTGGTCCGCTCGCCATCCGCTCACCTCCACCCTGGCTGCTGCTTACACTGAAGGCAGGAGGGAGACATGAAAGAGACAATCAAACACAAGGCATCAGAGCTGTCACTGCTGCCTGCAGAATGCAAAGTGTTATCAGAAATACAGCTGAACCTGATCCTCTGCTGTGCTGTCCTTCCCACAGGCAAAGTTATCCTTTCAACTCGATGTGGCTTTCAATAACACACAAACAAAAAAAATAAGAGGCGGCTGCAAGTTTGAATATTCAGACAACATTGGAACACTGCTAATGGGGTGATATCAAATATCTGCTCTCTGTCAAGCTGCTAAAGTGAAATAAAAACTGAACTAAAAGCCCATAAAATGCTGCATGTAACTGTATTTTAACTTAAATCCATCCATACACACACTTGCGTTCTTAGTACATGCTTGTTAATTTTATTGCTTCTGAGCATCAGTCATGGTACCACATGACAATCGACTGAGCTGGAGTTGTTCACAGTGCAGTAGGCCTATAGCCTCTTTCAGACGCTGAACACAGTAGCACTATTGTCATAATAAGGGGAGGTGTGAGGATGTGCAGAGAGAATACCCAGAAGCCTCAAATACCCCTCTGTCGGTGCAGATGAAAGGACCCCACCAAGCCAAATCACTTTATCAGCCCAAACAGCCTCGCTTATTGTAGGATGCCTCTCAGACGTTGGGTGCTGAGATGTCACACCACTAATTGAGAGTCACAACAAGGACCCTTGTTTGGCCTGCTCCACCGGTTGTGTACAGCTACTGTAATCACCACAATAATTTGGCTCCCCCAAACATCAAATGGCAGCGTGGAAGCTGCAGGAATTTGCATCGCAGGCTTTGATCTGTGAGATTCAAACAAAGCGAGCTCTTTACTCTAAGAGGGGCGTGAAGGTTACGACGTCCTGGCCTTCCTTACATGCCTGTCAGTCCTGCGTCCATCTAAACCACCTCTATTGTCGTTTTTATTTTGGCTACAAAAGCAACAGAGCGATTAAAATCACGCATGAAAGACATGTATACCTGAGGGTTAACCGAAGGCCTTGTTTATCTGTGAAACACCAACAGAGACAGACAGGCGACACAGCAGCAACAATCTGTGGTTTACATTTCACAGCAGGACAAACTGCTGGTGCTTTTAGTCAGCGTGAGAAGAATATGTATTAACATTGTTAAGTGGATAAAGTTGGACATTTTGTATAAGAGGCATTTAATAAGACTAATCGAAATCTCTGCCGGCAGTTTTATTTGACAAAATGTAATTAAAACAATCTTTCAAAAATGCACTGAACTGAGTTAATGGTAAATTGTGCCCACTTGTTGTTAGGCCATAAATGAAATAAATGTTTTTCAAATAAGCTTCATGACCAGAAATGTGGTAGAATTAGGACACATATTGGAGATACTTTTGAAAAATGGAGAGAGGTTAGAACACAGAAAGGTTTGAAGACTGATGCAGAGCAGCTCTCTCTAATGTTTTAAAGTTAGACTGCAATACCCATTTTAAGAAGCTTTGAGAGTTACATATTGCTACTTTAAAGTTCTGGTTATACTACAAGTATTACAATTTTCCCCAAAAAACAGGCACAGTATTGTTTTTGTAAACGCTGACATCAGCATGCTAACATGCTTTCAATGACAGTGCTAACATGCTAATCTTAAGGAGTTTTAATGTTAACCATGTTCCCCACATTGGTTTTGCATGCTATTATTTGTATAATATTTGAAAGATCATACTTAGGAATGACATTGATAAGAACATCAGTTACAGTTTATAAATTATATTTACCATCTGATGTTTACACTTAAAGTCAGAGGATCAGCAAGGTCATCAGAATTCACCTTCAGGGGGACACTAACATTTCTAGCACATTTAACAATCAAATAAACGTTTGGACACTAAAACCCACAAATGCGATCGCTAGAGGAAGAGTCACTGAAATCATCAGATTCAAAAGATGAGTCCCACATATGTCTTAGTTTCTCTAGTGACCATGAATGTCTTGGTGTGATAATTCCTTTGGTAGGTGTTGAAATGAAACCATTTAGCGGTAGAATGATTCGGATACATCCTATGTGCACCAGAGCGATCTGTGCAAATCTCCTCTGCATTCATTTGACTGGACCACAGATAGAAGATAGACTGACTGAGAGAACAGCAAATGTCCCTGAAAAGGTTATTGATTTATAAATAGATTACTTAGTGAGATAAAATCAAATAAGAATAATCATCTCAATAACAAGCGTGTTTGAGGTTTTTCTAGTCCCATTATAACTGCTTCATATATTATTACTTTTCTTCAAGGCATGATACGTGTTCACCCTTTTGAACAGAAGTCCTCCTTTATGCAGCCAAAACAAGAAGCTCTTACAGTAATCACACACAGAGGCAGATATAATACACTTCAGTGTTGCATCATCTACATTCCTTATCTGCTGCCCGGCCAGCTAAACCCACAGAGGAAGAGCACTTGACACTGATTTCACATCATTGTGTGCGAGCGATCTCACCCGTTGCTCTTCTCCCTTTGTGGCCCCGCACAGCTACAAGATAATGAAGACACCACTGTGTGTTTTTTTTTTTTTTCACACTCTTTTGTCACTCGGGTGCTTCCCTCATGGCTGACTGACAATGGAATGTGATCGGCCAACTACGGGGGGGGGGAGGAGTGCTGCCTCGATATTCCCGCAGCTGCTGGGTCAGCAAAAGATGCTCTGATGTTGGAAATAAGATACTGGAAAAGGAGCGAGGCTGTTTTGATTTTCAGAGTGCATTTTGTATAGCATAAGGCTATATAGAAATTGGAGAATGGAGGCCTGTGTTGCTGATGTGTGACAGACCTTGTTTTGGGTGTTTTTAAATCCATTTCCCATTCCTTGTCGCTGAGATAATGGAGTCCAGGACTATTCTTCTGCTGCATCTTTGGTCTCGCTCCAATCTTGCTTTAAGACTCGAGCCGACCTAGACAACAAATAGACACAGGACACATCCACACAGTGTTACGGGCTTTTGTGTGAGACAAAGGTATTTTGCATAACAGAGCTATAGTGAGCAAATCTCAGATGGAGTTTTGGAAAGCACCTTGTAATCTTGAGCAGAGGGCGATTCAAGTGTCAGTCAATCTCCCCTGTGAACAGCAGACAGGCTGGTTGGAGCCTTGGATGCAAAAATAGCTTGGGAGATAGAGGACACCCCTGCTCTACCCCCACAGCTGAAAAATGTCTACATCAAATACTCTGAATTATCTATTCAAATGCCTGGAAACAATCTTTAGACAATGACACATCAATCAAATGCTCCCTGAACCGGGGATGCTTGTTTATATAAATGCTGTCCATCTGGGGGAGAGATCTCAGCAACGTTACATCTCCTGTTCTGTGGGGAGATGGCAGAAAAAAAAAAGATAGAAGGAAGTTCATAGAAAAACTTAAAATTCTGCTTCTTTTTTTTCTCCTCTCCTTTTTTTTTTGCTCAAATCCCAGCGTGAATGTGTCGGCGAGCTCGTGGTATGCACCAAGATGAAAAGTAAAGGCCATCCCTTTGAAATCCTCCTCAAGTCAAAATTACCATTTCATTTCAACTGCAGCCAGGAAACGGAGAGCGGGGCCACTGCTAACTGCTTTGGGCATATCGTTATTTATTGTGTGTAAACTTTGGAGGAACATTGTTGCCTGGGAAAATGTGTTGTGTGGGTGGTGGAAGTGAGCAGTTGGAGCAACCACAAAGGGAGAGATCAGGCCTATTTTCTCTGTAGGAGGAACACATAAAAGTGAAAATAATGTCCATTATAACAGAAAAACAACATCAGACTCCTTTTCTCATAATTTTCTAACAACCCAGAAGTTACCACAGAAGCTAAACAGCCAATCAGTGGACCCCATTTAGGCACCAGCATTATCTTCCCCCCCCCCTCGCTTTTTTAATTAGTATGCTTTAAGTGTTAAGTGGGCCATTATCTGAGTCGGAACTAACTGCTTTTTCCATAAGGGTCACATTAAGTCTGTCATGTTGTTTTATGTAGTTGGCTTTATTTACCTCTTCCCAGCATGGAGTAAGCATTACCTGAACTATACAGTGGACTTACTTATAGAAACCTGTGTTAAGTCTTCTGAAAGCATCAACATTTGAAATGCTTTTGAAGATCATGTCCCTGATCTGAGCTACATGAAAGAATCAGGAACAAGGATAATTTCCAAATCTTTACCATCTCTTAAATACAACAAGAATAACATTGTGATTATTGGTTGTTATCATTACATGCATTCTGAGCCCGGTCCAATGATATTCCATCTACTAACAGTCAACCCAGGTGGGCTTGTAAAGGTGAGTAATTGTACGATTACGCTGTGGTCAGCATTGTATTCATGTTTGTTGAAACTGGTACTTATAGAAAAAAGAATGATGAATCTAAACGATAATAATTATGTGAAAACACTTTACTCCCCAACTTTTTGACTGGGGAAGCCCTACTGGGGCACTGACTTCTTCAGGGGTAGCCTGAAGTGTGAGTTGCACACACACACACACACACACACACACACACACACACACACACACACACACACACACACACACACACACACACACACACACACACACAGACACAGACAAGTGAATTAAGTGCATTTATTTAACCTTTCTATCTCCGCTAATCATATCTACTCTTACCACTAACATTGAAGTTCCTGACAAATGTTTTATTTCAGTGTAAAATGTTTGAACTTTATAAAGTAACACCACCGAGTGATATCTTAGCCTCTTCTTTAAATACTTCAAAAGAGGATGCATGCGTCCAAAGTCACATTTTAAAGTACTGTGTAAAGTAGTGTGCTACGATGAAAAGTAATAGAAAACAATGCAAATACCGTAAAATCCGGTGTATGAGACACACTTTTAATACCTATTTTTTCGTCTTAAAAGTTGGCTGCGTCTTATACACCGGTACAAAATACTGAAACACGCGCCATCATTACCGCAGGGCAGCAGCCCCTATCACTGTGACCTGACGTGATTAAAAACCCATCCCCATTCATTGTGTATTGAAAGCTGAGTGCACGCTGTGCTGGGAAAGACGGCGACACAGACCAGTCTGGCTGCACAACTTTTTCCACATCTTTTCTCCCTCACGAGGTCCTAATCATGCATTTACAGAAAACAGTGGTATATTGTTCCGTAAATAAACCTTGTGGAGTTCTCTTTTGATTTAAAGAGTCCTATATTAACGTTAAAGAGTGACCAGCAGTGTCGGGTAGCGCGACTCGCAAGCTAGCATGTCTGTGCCTCACAACTTTCCCCGCAGGTTGAGAGCTCAACTACCATCCAGTAGCTAGTAGGAGCGCAAACTCCCGAAAGAGAAAACAGACAGAACTAAAAGAGCGACACAGCTGTACAGAAACTACACGTTGTAGACATCGCTGAACACATTATAAATCGTCATGCAGGAAGACAGTTTAAACTATTGTTATTTTTAACTGAGACCTTAAAAACAGAGTGCGTCTTGTATACCGATGCGACTTATATTCCGGATTTTACAGTAGTAGATTTTTAAGTCCCGCCTCTGACCATGCATAGCCTCTCATACGATTTTTTAGGAGGGCTACTAGGGTCTCTAATCAGATTTCTAGCCCTTTCCACCCTCGGCTCGGCCCCTGTGCTTTCCTCCTACAGGAAAATAAATCTCACAGGTCACACTCTATGGAAGTTCAGCATACATTAGGAAAGCTGCTCTTCCTGGGTCACTTATGGCTTAGCCAATAGACAAGTACACAAGTGATACAGCTCACCTCTAAGTCTTGACTGAACTTGACTGAACTTGTTGACTTTTGGTTTATCATTGAAGTTGAAGCTGGTACCCAGTAACATTTTTGGTATGTTCTTGATTACTGAGCTGATACTAAAACTTAAAGTTGAAACACTGCAGAATAATGATTGCCAGAGTGAGCCATTGCAATAACCGTTACTTATGTGACACTGAACATCCTCTAAACATGCGTCAGCAGAAAGTACAATCATAGCACAGTAGTGTGGGACTTTTAACAAAGCCTTTGGGTTTACAAAATAGCAGCTATAAACCATAATATATTGTGTTGTTGAGACACAAAATCGGTAAATATGATTGGCACATGATAGCAGCTTCAAGGGAATTCCATTTTGCTAACTGGATTCTGAAATTTGTGAAATTCTGAAAATAGTGATTATGCTATTTCATGCTAACACATTAGCCATCAACTTCATAAGGTGATTTTAAAAATATGCGCAAGCTTCATCTGCCGCCCCCTGGTGGACAAGAAATCTGGCTTTAAGGTTTCATTATAATTTTATTTATGTGTACTTTTTATTCAGGCTTCATAACATTTGAAAACCTCATTTTGAGTTTGAGAGCGAGCTATGAGCTTTAACATAGGCCAGATAGCTAGAGACAGTATTAGAGAGAAATAATAAGGCTCTTGAATAAAACTTCTTAGCATTATGACAATATCCACTACAATTCATACTGTGAATGTGTTCTCATTCACACACATGATGGCTGCATTCATAGTGTTTAATAGAATTAAAAGCACAAAGAGAGGGTGTGGACAGAGCAAAGTTGATTCATGACCAGCGGGGAAGCAGCCGAACTTTGTTGACTGTGTTCTCGTCAAACAAAAAGTACATCTAATCTTAAACATATGGCTGAAGCCGGGGATTCAAGCATGACAGCATGCAGAGTGTGGAAAAGTACTGCTGTTGGCCTTTTTTTTTCTCTCCCAAAAATGTATGTCTGTTCCTCAATGTCCTGGAAGTTTTAGCTGCTTCAGGAATTTATGAACATTCTTTTAAGTGGGAGATTGTGACATGTTGTTCCAACTGAAATTTCATATTTCTCCCACTTGATCAAATATTTCTGGTGGCATTTTTCAACAAGTTGCTCATGAAGCGTAAGAATGCTAAATACATACTGGGGTCTATTGCAAAAACCAACAACATTTAGACACGTGGATTTCCCTGCATAATAAGACAAAGAAAAGGACTGGTTCACAGATCTAATTTTCACTGGACTGGACTCGTCTGGACTCAGGGCCCCTCACCAACTGCTCAGTGAAAAATCACGACCCAAATTTCTGATATTTTTTGACCAATCTGATATATTTTTTTGAAAAATTGTAGAGTTTGGACATGTGACAGATGCAAGAAACTGAACAAAACAAACATGTTTAAAAAGTGATTCACAGACTTTTTACTCAAGCTTTTTTCCAGGCACACATTCGCGACCCACTGAAAATGGCTCACCTCTGAGTCCCGACCCACCAGTTGAGAACCACTGATATAGTGCATTCTTAGGTCAATGTATTACCACTTTCCCATTGCAATACAGATGGGAACTGTATTGGAAAATTATCAGAGAGATTCTGACAGAATGGATGTTCTCTGACATGTAATCATGGCTGTAGCATTTATATATTTAAACAAGGGCTGTTGAGGGAAGGAGGAAGGTCTCAACTAAACTCTGTAGTCAGATCCCCTCAAACATTTCTGTCTGTGGTAGCAAGATGTTTACCTCAGCTGGTTGTTTTCCGGCTGCGCAGGCCGCCAGTCTTTGCTGGATCTGCAGTCTTGAACGGTAAAGAAAAAGAGAAAAGACGAGTGTAAAAAGATCCAAGACAGTTGAAGCAAATGAAAAAAAACTCTGTCAAATTGTAATTTTTTTCACTCCAGATTAATCGCACAATTTCAATAGTTATTTGTGATTAATCAAAATGTTAATGTTCCATTATTTCCTACTTAGAATTTTTTAAAATAGGCTTTTATTATTATTTATGTCTTAAACTTAAAGTACTTTACTTGCTGTTAAATTTAATTTAACTTTAATTCTGAAATAAAGGAAGGACCTTCTGGTCAAAGGTTATGCCATTATCTTATCCATTGAAAAAGGAAATTGTTACGGATCAAAATGGAAAAAAAAAAAAGGATGCATTCATTTCAGATTTCATTCTGACAACCCTAAAAGCAACAGAATGTCACAAGCATAAAGATGAGATAGAGAGACAAAAGTTCTACAGGACTGGATCATCTTACAGGAAGCACACGCTATGATACTTTTGCCACTGACCTCTGGTACATGGGAGTGGGGGTGGAGGCAGCAAGGGCGCTGCAGGCCCCATCTGCATGCCTTGTCCCTGGCTATGTGACCATGTGCAGCACCTGGCCCCACGCCAGTGCCCAACGCCCCTTTGTGGTGGCCTGAGTGGCCGGTTGGGGTCTGCCTTTGATCCAGGGCCAAGTATTCATCTCTAAAAGGAAGAGGAAGAGCAAAAAAAAAAAAGAGAGAGAGAGAAAAAAAAGATAAACAGAAAAAAAGAGGGAGGGGGAGAATGGGGGAGGGAAAAAAGTCAACCTCTGCTGCCAATTATTGGAAAAACATCAAGGTCTTTTTCTGTCTGTGTAAAGAGAAAGAAGAGAAAAGAGGGAAGGGGAGGCAGGAGAGGAGATAGCAGTTTGATGGCTTGGCTCTGTGTAAGTTGGAGGATTGTGGCGAGGCAGAAGCTGACCTGCAGGAGGTGATTACAGGTGGAGAGAGATATTTGTCTGACTGCTAACGCTCATATTTTGGTGGCTTTTTTTTGTTTTTTTACCTGTGTATGCCCTTTTTTTTACTCTTTGCCTCTTTCATTATCTCTCTCAGACTCGCTGTCTTTTTCTTGTGGTTGCTGTCCTTATCTGTGCCTTTTTTTGTGGTACCACTGTGAGCTGTCAAACCAGTTCACAAGGACAAACAAAGGTCAGCTCTTTGTGTCTGATGAGGAAACTAACCACACACACACACACACACACACACACACACACACACACACACACACACACACACACACACACACACACACACACACACACACACACACACACACACACACACACACACACACACACACACACACACACAGAGGCAGTACATAGATACATAGACACTGACTGTGTCACCAGTGCTTAAAGAGACCGTGAATGACAAGCTGTATCTGAAGGAGCATGTCAGATGGATGATGAGGATGTCATGACAACAAACAGAAGAGAGGATAAGAGTGTTGTCAGTAAGCAGGACACATTGTAAAGCCTGTGAAGAGCAGGAATAATCACATGAATGATGCAGGTAACACTGCCACAGTAACTCTACCTGGCCTAACAGGCTCACAGGTCTTTTTTCTTTTCTTTTTTCTTTTTGCTCAGGCACTCTGTGTTCATGTTTTTATCCAGAGGAAATTCACAAGTCAAAGCTAATTTGCTCAATTTCACCATAGTTTTTTACTACTGGCCATGTATGATAAAATAAGAGGATTAAACAACTAATAGTGTAGGGGAGTGTTACTCAGTTGCAACCTTAAAACCTCTCATGGCTGTCATCACCTTCAGCAAGCATAAAGTTACAATTAGAGGAACCATTTAAACACTGTGATGAAAAGGATTGTTTACTTTTATTACAGTTTTTGTATTTGAAGCAATAACTTGCTTAATCTGGCAAATGACAAGCATATGATTATATTGTACACACTAAATAAGTTCTACCATCAGAGAACAATGAGTGTCACACTAAGATGTACGTAAATGAGAGCAATGTATGTAAAAAACATAGAAAACAAGAACACAAAGATTCGTTAAACTTGGCATAAAAAAAGAAGATGTAAGCATTCTTCTAACATACATCCAATCTGATTGCACACATATATTACTGTGTCACTGCTGATCTCACTTCAAATCCATCCATCTATCCATCCATCCATAACTAGTCATGTTTCTTGTCATGTTGATCTTTTCTTCTGATGTTCCCATGTTCACATTTCATTAATGAAAAATGTGAAAGAAAGTTTATAACCTAAAATGACTATGGTAACCCGAAACACATTCTCATCCTCTAGAGCTGTGACATGACTACACTATTTTATTCCAACAAAAATGTATTCATCTGTGTATGACATACAGACACGCTTGCATGAAAGCATCATCCAAGTTACTTTTACACACAAAATGTGGTCAAGCTTTTGGTATCAGGCCTGAACACTGTCATATTCATCAGTTGCCTCCTCTCCTCTGTCTGCGTCCTTGTGGACAAAGAAATAGAACAGACAATAGAACAAGCATTGATCACCAAGGACAAGTTTTTATTACTCTCTCCCTCTCCCTCCCTCTCTCTGTAATTCTCCTTTCATGGTTGTTTTTTCCTGCTGTCTCCTGAGACCCTCTCATTCGAGCACAAACTGAACATTAAAACGCCCGAAGCCCTTTAAACACTTGTCATTTGTCCTTTGTGCAAATCATGGCTGTGTAGCTGTAGAGACTTTCTTTTTTTTAACAATTTGTTTCACCAATTCTTGTTTCATTAAGTTTGCTTGTGAGAGAGAGAGATACAGAGGGAGAGGAAAACAGACAGCGAAAGGGAGAACCACAGTCAATTATGAGTGCGGGGGAATGATCAAAAACGAGCCGTTTAAAAATCCAATTTGCCACGGGGGTGTAAGATGAGAGATGAGTGAAGGACAGTCAATGTACTGCGGATCTCTGTGGACGTTGACCAACACACAGCTTTTTTTTTTCTATCCGAGAAGAGACAGATGAAAGGAAAGAGAGTTTGCTTGGATGTTTATTCCACAGCTAATCATGATGGATGAATATTATCTTCCTGAAATGAGGCGGTGAATATTTTTCTTCAGGGCATGTTCTTTCTTAGTAACATGTACACAGCTTTCCTGTGTCATGTTCCTGCATCTTTTCCTCATTGTTTAAGTGTATGCACCTTGTTTGAAAGCCTGTGTAAGTATGTGTTCATTAGACTCCTGTACCTGCACCCAGCCATGGGCGTTTAATTCAGCGAGCAAGCAGGAGCATTATCACACACTACCATCACTAATCCCCATGGAATGAAACTCTGACACTTTGATGTCTGACAAAGAACACTGCTGTAGTATTTGGAGGCAAGACCGCGCATCACGTACAAACCATAATTAACAATCTATAGCTGGACGGGAGCCAGGCAGAGCGATGGAGGTGCAAGGAGGGCGGGAGAAAAAAAGAGAAAAAGGAAGAAGACACTGGTGATACAGAGCCAGAGGGGAGATGGTACAGCTTGAAAGGGTGTGCTATATAAGTGTGTGTATGTGTGTACAAGTGTGTATTTAAATGTACATATGGGGGTTTGGGTCTGTGGTGCAATGTGACTCAGAGCATTAACACAAGTTGTGAATTAAAGTACAGTTTTTTACAAAATGTTACATTTTATGCTCCTTAATCTTTGCAATTTATTAATATAAATCAACGTATCAATTATTTCATATCATAAAAGATTAAGCTACTCTACCGTATTGAAAGTAGTTGAAATTTGGCATGAAAGTGTAAAAATGCATAATATGATATTGAAGTTTAGTTTCTCATAAAGCATCTACAAAATCTGACCTTCATAACTATTACACATTAACATTGATTAGCATCTGCCTGCATGGCTCCTCACACAACAGTGGCTCATGGAGCTGCTCGGTTCAGTCATAGCCACATCATAGTTAGCAGTTAGCATACTCATGACATACGAGCTGAGATGCTCTGAAGGAAATGCTACGTGACAGCTCGACAGGGTTAAATAGTCTTCTGCACCTAAAGGTACTCGAACAAATGGCATGGAACATAACTCTCAAATAAGACAACCATACAGATGACCCTTTCATTCAGAATTCACCTGCAGCACCTGGTCTGTGATAGAGCACTAGGTGTAAGCTTTAAAACGACTCCATAAAAAAACCTCTCCAAATAAAAATACAAAAATGATAGGAATGTTTTTAAAGAAACTCAAAGGTCAGTTTTTAGATTTCTGTTTCTATATTTATTTCTTTTACTTGTCAGATGCTCGATATTGTGTTTATTAGATCAAAACACATTTTGCAGACTATTTCAGATTTAGGTTAAATAAACCACCTTTAATTCCAGCTACAAACTCCAAGTGATGTACATATTTAATACATATCTACTTGTAATCCAGTTATGATTGTAACTGTTTATTTTGTACTTCATTGATTCATTGTCCAAACTTCATTGTTAATGTATCCAAACTGCTCGAGTTTATTCTGTTTGCGGACGACCCCACGTTATATATTTTACACAGGTGTTTGATATAGTTAAACAGTTATAGAAAAATACAAGACTGGTTTGATGTAAATAAATGATCCCGGAATGTTTTAAAAAACAACTTCATGATGTTAAGTAACAGAGGGGAGGTTTATTAAGGTTTCGAAATCCATAGAGTAAAGGAAACTACATTTGAAGGTGTCATGATTAATGAAAATCTTTTTTGGAAATCACATTTAAATATGATAATGGTATAAGTAAAGGAGCTCTTTATCTCTTTTTAAGTACGAAAGAGATCAGAGTACTTCCTCCCCAACAGGTTATGGAAACTTGAAGACATCCCATCAATCCCCATCGATGTGGAAGTGTTTCTTTAGTGATTAATACTGGCCTCACAGTGTGTCATGGTAACAACCTGCCCACAGCTCAAACAACACAGGATGAAGTCCCACAGTACAGAATGAATCTGAGCTGCCGCTGGGTAGAACATGAACCCCTGGACTTTCTTCTCCTTGATGAGGGACGTTAAAATGAAAAATTCAGGCCCTCCAACGTCGACTGTTGCTCCGAAAAAGTGCCTCACATACACAGAAAGGAAGATTCCTCATGCCACCTACACACATTTAGCTGAGAATATGATATCACTGTGTGCCAGTGTTTCTCCCAACACGTGAGAGACACACACACACACACACACACACACACACACACACACACACACACACACACACACACACTCACACACTATGATACATACACCTCGTGTAAGAGGATAAAACAGCAAAAAACCAAAGACTTTCATCAAAGCAAGTGAGAGAGGATTCAGAGATTTTTTCTAAAGATGAAAGCGGGGATATTCTCTCATTTTAGCTCATCTCTCCCGCTTTCAAAATCCTTGAAGTATCATCCATGTTTCTACGACAAAAAATAAATGAGGGAGAGGGAGCGGAGAAGGGGGGTTGGGGGGGGTGGGGGGTAAAAGTTATTTACGTCCCACACTGTGTTATGTGGTCTGTCACTTCTCATTTTCTCCCAGGGCTGTCCAACTGGAAGACTTCAGTCAACTCTCTCCAAGCCTGTATTTGCTGAGGTAATTACAAAGTGACAGCTTCAAATCCTGTGCCATACACACACACACACACACACACACATTTGCACACACACACGCACACAAACACAAGCACACAAACACACACACAGCCAAATATGGGTAAATATGGGAATGTGGCACTCTTAGCTCAGTTAGGAAACCTGAGACGTGCAGCTCTTGTTTCATTCATTCATCAGCTAAGATGACTGCATGGATGACCTTTCAATGTTCCATCGTGCACTCAACGGAATTCCCCCCAAAAAGTATTTCAGTGATTGATAACCCTGATGATTATACCAAACAGGGAGGAAATTAAGAATGATGTGAAGAAAGGCATTTTTGCTGGCAATCTACAGCGCCCATAAATATGTGGGATGCAAACACACAAACACGTCCATCTCCCGTATTCACTGAGAGATGATTGTGAGAACATCTTTGATCTTTTTTTTTCTTTCTTCTCAGAGATGCATAGCTGGTACACATAATCCATGACAGACATAATGTGATTTGGTAGTATCTCTAAATGGCAGGGAAAACCAGCCGACAAAAATTAATAAGTTACCCTGGTGATGAGAGAAGTGCGGGAGGAGGGGCTGGGAGGAGATGTAGTGGAGGTGGTGGGCTAACCTGGCAGCCAAACACACAGATCATCAAATTATCTTTTTGAGGCATATCGTCATGGTGAAAGTGTTTCGCACACAGAGCTCAACCTGCTCTATCTGCAGCTGCACACCATGCTGGTCTGTCATCTCCAGTTTGGATCATTATTTAAAAAACGTGAGGACTGCAGAACTCAAAAGGCTGCAAGTGATGAACAAGCTGGAGACCTGCGGAGACCTCTGGGCCTCGTTTCTGTCAGGTCTGATATGCACAAGAAGGGCATCAACTCTACACTTTGAGCTCAGCATCAGACCTCGAGATTGAATGGAAGTGATTGTGGTTTTTCTTGTGGGGAATTGGCATATTGTAAAAAATGTCTCTGTGAGCGTATGTGTGCATAGATATATGTTTAAAGGTCAGTTTCCCTTTTAGGATCTGTCATATTGGTCTTAAGACACACACACACGCACACACACACACACACACACACACACACACACACACACACACACACACACACACACACACACACACACACACACACACAGACCCTTTCAACTAGCTCCAAAGTAAACCTAGAACTCATATGCGTCAGTGTAGTTTTGCCAGAAAAGTTTACATGAAGTGAGTGGAAATGGATGGGTAAGTCCATCCTGTATAATATTTAGCTCACTTTTTCCTTATCATATCAGCAATATTAAACAGAAAAGGAATGGAATATTTTCATTCAATTAAAACTCGTACACGATGACAGACAAGCCAGCAGGGACTTTCTGCCCTACCTACAGTACCTTGGCAAGATCGAGCGGCAGGTATTTGACAACAGCGGCTGAAAAGAGCACTAAAAGTGATGTCATTTGAGACATCAACTGTGTGCATTCTCAATGTAACCCTAACTCTAATGTCAAACATTTAATGTACCACATTCCAACATCATTGTTTTGAAGCCTGAATAAGTGGCACATTTGATTTATTGTTTGGATGGAAAGCTATATGTCTCCTTCATTCAGAGCCGACCGGATGGGTGCACTCTTGCATGTGGCTCCTCTTACTCCAACATTGTTCTCCATCTTCCCTTGTGTAAGCCAACATGGTTTCCTGGCAACGTGGGTAAACAGCTGCACTTTGATGGGAAAAGCATTACGTAAATGGACCACAAATTGGAGCAGTAAACAAGTGTGCAGGCAGAGCAGCGTGGTTACATGGACAGGGACAGTTTAACTCATGTAGCAATTTATTTACAGACTTTATCTGTATCTCTGTGTGTGTGTGTGTGTGTGTGTGTGTGTGTGTGTGTGTGTGTGTGTGTGTGTGTGTGTGTGTGTGTGTGTGTGTGTGTGTGTGTGTGTGTGTGTGTGTGTGTGTGTGTGTGTGTGTGTGGTAAACTGCTCTGTGTGCTACAGGAATGCCTCCTGCACACTTCACAACATCTGGACATGTTTTGCAGTTTGGATTTTATGGAAGACAAACAGATAAACTAGGAAAACAAATTAGAGTAAAAGTTTGAAATGGAAGAATATATTAATCTGGAATGTTGCACAAAGTTTGACTCGGCCTTAAAAACTATCACTGATGAAGAAAGGGATTCTCAAGGTGTCGTTCATGTTCAGTGTAGTGAAGTAGGCCAGATGTGGCTTTATGGGTTGCTGGTTGCTGTGTGACAGCATGAAGAGCATGACAGAGAATGAGAAACAGAAAGAGAGAGAAAGAGAGAGAGTGTGAGGGATGGAGGTATGTCATGCTCGCCAAACCACTCAGCAAGAGTGATTTATTTGGCAACTGCTGGATGGTGGTCTGAGTACAAGAGGCCACCTACACCAGTGACCGACCTCTGACCAGCTTCAGCTCCTGAAATGAACTCAGCTGTCCTTGCTAAGCCTCCCCGGACAGGAGAGATGAGCAGTTATTTGTGAGGACACACACATACAAATGTGCCAACAAACGTTTTAACACACATGCTTGCATTTGGCCACATACAGGTGTGTGCGTATAAACCCACCGATACAACGTGTTAGTCAAACACATGGAACCTTTCCCAAAAGGTTGTAAGACTTTGCATGATTGAACAATTCCCTTGTTTTGCTATTTCCTTTTTTTAAAAATACGTAGTTATGTATGAAAAACACTTTAAGTCATCGTTAACTAAAAGTTTGTAACTCATAGTTAACGATGACTCCCTTTTTAAGGAATGCATATTTGGTTTGGTTTGATAAAATTTGAAGGACAGATTAACCAAAAAACCACCAATCACAACACATGATGCTGATCTTTGACTGATGCCCATCCCCCATCTGCTCCAAATTAGCTGCAACCACCTCTGCTAAATTAGAAAAGCAAGAACGAAAACACAAACACACAAATAATCCAAACTTTGACAAAAAATAGTACAAACATGTTTTATGCCCCTGCAAGAATCCGAATAAGGTGTTTAAAGGGTCAGATTACCAAAACTCACATGAACACATCTACCCAGCTGCCAAACAGGCAGCTTTTGGAGTATTTAGATGTATCTTTATGTATCTGTTATTTTAGATTTAATTTCCCGATTGAGTTGGTGGCATCATGTCAAAGTTATTGGCTCAAAGTATACTATGCTTTAAAGTACAAGTATCTTTAAATAGAGCAATAATTTACAAGACAAACATCACATGTATAAAAAGGATGTGATGATTTTCAAAAACTTTGAAACCCCACAATTATTTGAAAATAGCTTGAAATATTTTTTTAATGGGACAGAGGGCTGAAAGATGGGACCAAGCTCTCCTCCAAAAACATAAACACTTACATGCTCTCATGCAACTGAGAGTTGGATTTATGATAATTATTGTACATGACAATGAGCACACATATATAAATACTGACCGTCCAGTGTGCATTACGCCACATTAAAGAATATAGCTGTGTTTATTTGATGTTAAGCTGAGAACATTAGTTAACATAGAAAATGTCTGATCCTGTTTGTGTGTCTTGAAATTTTAAAAAATTAACTGATTATTTCTGATCTTGTGGGATGTTTTAGCGGAATATTACTGATTGGTTGAATTCCTGTCACACCTGAAACACACCCAGGTGTAATCGAGCGTCCTCAAACTCTACATCGCAAAGAAGAAATGTGTATAAACCAGAGCCAGAAGCCCTGCCGCTGTTGATAGGTAATGAAATTAGCAGACAGTTCTAAAGCTAACATGCATGGTACAGTAAGTTTATATGGCATGTGTAATCTGCACATTTGTGAAGGCACCATTCATTTTAAACCAAATACACAAGTTTTGGAGCAATAGCGAAGGGAAGGCCTTGCTTATTTCAGCAAGACGATCACAAACCAAATTCTGCATGCATTATAACAGCATGGCTCCCTACAGTCAAAGAGTTCAGGTGATAAACTGGCCTTCCTGCAGTTCCGACTTGATATGTTGTCTCTGTGATGATTTCCATCAAATATCGCAGCTCCAATGTTTTGCAAATCATCACATACCTTTTTTTTAATTTACATTTTACTCAATGTCCAAACTTTTTGAAATGCGTGGTAGTATGTTATTACCGTTTAAAGAGTTTAAGGCCCTGCCATCTTACTTCATCTTCCTTTCAACATTCAACCTTTTCCCATATAGATGGTTTTGAGTGACACACACACACACAAAAAACATCTATGCACCACTCTCATGTCCGTCTACTTGCACTTAGACTGGTGTAACTCTTTCTCTCTCTCTCTCTCGCTCTCTCTCTCTCTCTCTCTCTCTCTCTCTCTCTCTCCCCAGTTCCCCTCACTTCCTCCCTTTGTCATCCTTATTGTTGTTTCCATGCCTTTAAAACTTAAAATATCCCATCCAAATTGTGTTCTGTACATTTTGTTACCATGGTGATTGCCATGCAGAGTAAGTCAAATTATTGTGTGTGTGTGTGTGTGTGTGTGTGTGTGTGTGTGTGTGTGTGTGTGTGTGTGTGTGTGTGTGTGTGTGTGTGTGTGTGTGTGTGTGTGTGTGTGTGTGTGTGTGTGTGTGTGTGTGTGTGTGTTTGCATGCCTACTGTGTGTTCGTGTGCCAGTAGCAGTGCTATCAGCCAAGCACAGTGTCTAAAGCTTCTAAGGAAACAACAATGAAAGGAGCAAAACCTTCCACAACCTTCCTTTGGTATTTCTTCTTTTTTTCTTTCGACATTCTTCACCATCCCAACCCATATCTCCCTCAGCTGGCCCGGTCTCCCTGCCCCTCGCTATCAGTGCCAACCTTAAACTGCCTCCATCGTCCTCCTGCACCCCATGGCAGCGTCCGAGTAAGGGAGCGAGGAGGAGACAGGCGGAGGGAGATTGACTGACAAGTCTTAGAGGCTGATGGTGTACTGTATGTGGTATGTGGTTCCTCATCTGGTCCGCACATTGCAGACTGCTGATGACACCATCATGACATCAAGGTGTCAGCTTACACCTCATCACCACTGGCCTGAGAAGCTAACGCATACCACATTGTGGAAATGGTTTTAAAGAGAGGTATCCCTCTGCAAGTGTGTGTGTTCCAACTCTCTGAGTTTATTTGTATACTAGTGTGACTCATATTCATGTTTTGATGACGTCTCTGCTTAAAATATGTGTGCACATGTGTAATGTTTTGCAATCGCATCTGAACACACGCCTAAGTGAATGTTTACACACATTTGGCGATGGAGAGATATTTCAGTTTGAGTGTGTTATTGTGTGTCATCAAATCAGATCGGTATAACTCTGTCTTGTGATGTTCCCTCCTGTTTTGTGTACATGAAATGTGCAGTTCTCTGTGTTTGTGTATGTTTAAAGCCATGCAAGAATTCCTCCCTGCTGATCAAGGGAGAAACAGACTCGTTTAATCCCATGGTGGTCCCCATGTGCCTCCACCACCCTATGCTGATCAAGGGCAGAGCAGCAAGGGAGGAGCAGCCAAAAGGCCTGGTGGGTGTCTTCATCTGACTGAGTCAGCATGTAGAAAAAGTGGATCTGAGCAGCCTATTACACTTAGGCTGGGATTACTGAAACCACAGAATGATATTGATTGATACATTTCTTCCTGCTTTCAGACTGTTAGGTGATAATATACAGCCTCAGGGAGATATTTGAGACACATAACAAAGTGCTGAGAGAGAGAGAGAGAGAACGAGAGAGAGTGAGACAGAGAGAGAGAGAGAGCCCAAAATACAGGATCTAATATTACTGCTTTATATATGGCCTAGTGAAATGCCTTTGTCCACACCTGGCTTAATTCTTAAAGGATCATTCAGGTAAATTAAATTCAAGTTGTGCAGACATAAACGATGGCTAAGACTAGGGAACACATATGCAATGACAAATCTTGATAATGATTGGATTCAGGGACAATGTAATGAAATGTAGACAATTCGGTTCCAATTTGCTTCGATTTGGTACAGTCCAATTTGATCTGGTTGATCACAGAACTCCAAGTATTTTTTTCCCACTGTCAAGAACAGAGAAAAACAGGGGGGGGTGTATCATTACCACTAACATGTTCTTGTGTTTCTCGTTTGTTCAACAGACAAAATATAGGCCTATTGTACAAAAAACAATTTAATATAATGTAATATAATATATATAATAATATAGGTGACTGAAGTCTTTATCACACACACGCCCAGGTGTTTCACTTTGACAGGAACAAGGGGGTAGACATTTGAAACACTAGCAGTGACATCCTAACCCATTTTGCAAATTCCTTTTAACATTTAAAATTAAATATTGAATTTCCCATATCACTGAATGGACAGAGTTCTGTATCTGCTCCTATAGAAGTGAAATGTTGATGCTTTTTTGTTTAATTCACATTGAAAATAACAGTAAAAATACTGTTCTGTGAATACACCTTTTGTTGTGCTCATGCACTGTGTTTGTTTGAAGAATGACCAGCATACATGCAGCAATGCTACGCTTGGTGAATTGGTCACTTTCAGCAGCCGGTGTAAGGGGAAGACTCTAAATCACTTTGGCGATCTTGGGCTTGTTACTAAGACTTTATATGGGACTAGCAATCTAGCAAGCCACCCAATACTAACTTATACTCATGAGAGGCAAAAGGTCAAGGTCAGAGTCCTGCGAGATTGAAGATGCTGGGCACAGCAAAACCTCAATAATCAGGATCATAACTTTAGAATTGGGCCTTGGACTGGATTCTTGTTACATTCTTTGCAGACCAATACCAATTCAAGGAGGATGGATGATGAAGCTCGGTGTTATCCAGCTTGCCAGTCACAATTAAGACAGTGTAAGGTGTGTGTATTCTGATAAGCTTCTTCCAGGGTATCCTGTGTTTTCTTGGTCTGTAATTACCTCTCCTGGAGGCTGACCAGGGCTTGTGTGGACTGGATAATGGAAGATCTAGAGGGATGATGGCTTTAGCTAGTGGAAGAGGTGACAGACACACATGCACACACACAAAAAAAAAGCAGTGAAACCTGGATTTAAAACAGGAGCTTACTCCTCAGCTAAACTCCTTTTACTGAGTCCTGCTGCCAAATTCTCCAGTCTGTGTATATGTGTCCACATATAGCCTATCCTCACTTCTCTGCTTCTGTAATACTTGCAGCACTGTGCAGCCGTCCAGCTACTGGGTCTGATCACTTCTGATAGCACAACTCCGTCTCCTCCACCTTCCCAATCCCTTCAAACAAACTAGTTTTAATGAAAATACATTCCTGAGTTTGGTGGATTTAATGGATTATCCTCCCACTCTCATCTTTCCTTCTCTCTCCAAGAATATTTCTTTTTGGGGGGTGGGGGGTGGCTGCTGACGCCCCAGCTGGAGCATTGGTGGCAGCAGTCCATTTTCAGAAGTGCTGACGCCAGGGCACGGAGTCTTTTGTGTGCATTCAAGTAATGAGGGATGCATTGCCCACTGGCTTACAGAGAGGCAGGTAGAGGAGCAGGAGGCTGTGATTGGAGAGGTACATACAAAGAATGGAGGGAGAATGGCTGGACTTAAATGACATAGATGTGGTGGAGAGAAATAAATTAAGCATATAAAAAAGGGGAGAAAAGAAGTAGAAGAATTAAAGAACACTCTAAGTAACACAGGGCTGATATTTACAGGAGGAGCTGTATGTCTGAACGCAAACAGCCAAATTGTAAGCTCGGACTTCACCCGAAGTTTCTCCTGTCAGACCTCTAGTACAGTATTTTTTTTTCCAAGTCCTAGTGAGCTGATGTTAAAACGCAGCAGGATATTCTCCGGAGAATTCCTTGAGCTGATAGGAGAGGGAGCGACGTTTATATCCTGTAACTGCTGCTCGGTGTATAGAGTGGATACACGCGACCACTACGATCTCTGTGCACGTAATTAAGCGGCTGCATTACATCTTCTGTCAGTATTTTCTTCTCCACTCTTTTGTTGACATTGTGCTTCCGCCGAACTACACAAAGCCTTGATATAAAGTTAAAGGGATACTTCAAACCATTTGCATTAAGCTTTGTATCATTAGAAACCTGGTAGTATTTTTGAATGGTCGTGCATCTCTCCCTCATTTTCCCCTGAGATGGGAAATCTTTGTATTTCTGAGTCTGAAAAGGAGCTTCCAGTGACGCAAAAATCATAATTTTGCGTCACTGGAAGCTGTTGCGGTGAAACTACAACGCAAGTTCCTCATATTTTCGACCACTGAAGCTATAGACCAATCACAGATCAGTGGGTGGGAACTCACTCCCAGAATCCAAACTTAACTTCCGCCATATTGCTTGGAAGCTATGCTAACAGGCTCTATGGAGAAAGCTGATAATGGTGAAAAAATATAAATATAGCAGCGAGACGGCTGCTGCTGACAAGCCGGTCTTGTGTCTTGGCTGCTGCGGCCGTGCTGGCCAAGAAACTAAACCGGCCTGTCGGCAACAATCGTCTCACGGCTATATTGCTGGCGGCGGTGAGGACGAGGAGCCGGGGCCGGCTCGAGCTGGGGCGGACTGGTAGTGTCGGTGCTCTTAATGTTTGCATATGAACACAGACATAGAGTCTGTTTTCTGCCAGGAATTTCCAAGATGCCAATTCCTTATGTGTTGAAGTAAATTATGTCTGTAAACCTGACCTTAGTGGGAGTGGCCTGCGGTGCTGTGCATTCTGGGATTTGGTGTCTTTCATCCACATGAGCCAAAAAGACACTTTCTGCCTTTTCTTGGCCAAGAAGGCACCAACTTCAAAATGTATTTCACATTTCTACTACAGATATGACCCAATGTCAATACAGATTCATGTTTCAACGGGTGAAGTATCCCTTTAAATATTCTCATTATAGCATTGTATAGCGGACTCCGTTGCGTCATCCGCTACTTCCGCACCGTTTTTTTTACTGCACATTTTACCTTAGGAGACCCCCCCCCCCCCCCTCCTGTCTGACAGAGATAGTCTCATGCTGTGAGGTGCTTATGACAATCTCAGGAGCAGTCCTCCTGAAATGATCTAGATATTTTCAGGAGTGCATATGTGAAAACGGCTATACTGTATTGCACCGTCAAGTAAGTACCACTGCTGCCAATAACAGGATAACAGCTAACTACTGCATCATATTTCTAGCTCATTGAGCAGAGCATCAAATCAGTTTGTGTGTTTAGCCTTGATATGATAAGAGCCTTGATATGTGCAAGCTTGTAAGGTGGGATGGCATTTTTAATTATGAACTATGATTTATTCAATAAAATGCAAGAAAAACTACTATACTATTCTATTACACCTCATTTTTTGTTTCAGAATGCTGTTTACAAATGAGGACATTATGAAATTCACATTTGGTGGGTTATGGACATCACAAAGAATATATAACAACAATAATTCAAAGGGTACAAAAGGGGTGACACATGGTGACTAAATGGTGGGGGCCGGATCAACCCGCAGACATTCCCAGACCACAATAATCCACAGCAGATGATGCCTGACACACACATGTGCTCCATAAAGACAGTGGCTTTGATGGCAACCATCATGGTCACACACCCATGAGCATTATTTCCTGCACAATGATTTTCCATACATACTGTATTTCTTATAATGTATTAACAATTACTAATAACAACGACTCTTAGTTGACTCGCAGTAAGGTTAACGCTTCAGAAATAATACTTCTTAATGTTCCTAGTGGGCTGTTTGTAGTAACTGAGTGAACAAAATGATACATCATAAGCCAACTGACTGCAAAAGTCCTGCTTGGAAAATGTCAGCAGTGAAAGCAACAACAGAAAAAGCATCACATCCGGCCAAACCACAGCTCCCTGGTCTTCTACACTCATCCCCTTATCCTCTACAAAGCCCTGAGTATCCACATATCCATCCATCCATCCACATATCCATCCATCCATCCACATATCCAACCATCCATCCATCCATCCATCCATCCATCCATCCAGCCATCCATCCATCCATCCACATATCCACCCATCCATCCATCATCCATCCATCCACATATCCACCATCCATCCATCCATCCATCCATCCATCATCCATCCATCTATCCATCCATCCATCCACATATCCAACCATCCATCCATCCATCCATCCACATATCCACCCATCCATCCATCCATCCATCCATCCATCCATCCATCCATCCATCCACATATCCATCCATCCACATATCCATCCATCCATCTATCCATCCATCCATCCATCCATCTACATATCCACCCATCCATCCATCCATCCATCCACATATCCATCATCCACATATCCACCCATCCATCCATCCATCCATCCATCCATCCACATATCCATCCACATATCCACCCATCCATCCATCCATCCACATATCCATCCACATATCCATCCATCCATCCATCCATCCATCCATCCATCCATCCATCTACATATCCACCCATCCATCCATCCATCCATCCACATATCCATCCATCCATCCACATATCCACCCATCCATCCATCCATCCACATATCCATCCATCCATCCATCCATCCACATATCCACTCATCCATCCATCCATCCACATAGCCACCCATCCATCCATCTATCCATTCACATATCCATCCTCCATCCATCCATCCACATATCCACATATCCACCCATCCATCCATCCATCCATCCACCCATCCATCCATCCATCCATCCATCTATGCAAACATTGGCACATGCCAAATCTACAAAACATCATTCACAGCGATTGACATGTAAGAGTGTTGTCCTCCTACACAGCTGAGAATAGCAGTGGAATCCTTTTCCAAGGATCGCAGAGGTAAATGTAACAGGCCAGAGGACTGTAAACTTCCACTGGTATAAGGGAGGAACATTGAAAGCTGTCATTGATAAGACAGGCTGTGCTAATTGAAAGCAAATGGTTCACCAAAATGTGGCACATGTGGTAAATCAGTACGAAATGAAAACATGGACATATGTTCATTGACGAGTTTGCAGAACAAAATAAAAACAGAAAATCAAGCATGAATAAAAACTTATTGTGCGGCTAATGGAGTTTTGGTGATCAGGCAAATGGGAAAGGAGAGACACTGAACATCACTTTGTGTTTCTCACTGTTTACTGTTGTCCATTGTGTCAACTCTCAGAGTGAACCATCTTCAACTCCTCCAGCTGTCCCTAGTCATCTTGCAGCATCCTTGAGTCCTTACTTCAGGCAGCTCTGGTCCCGGTGGGAGCCCCTGGCACTGCCAGCTTAGCCACCTTGTCGACAGCTTTCCCCCATGGCTGGTGTCCTATGCCTTCCTTTGTACCCTGGAGAAGACAGCAAGAACACATCACCCCTGAAGATAAGCATGGGAACATTTCATCATGGGGAGCACAGGTGACAACGCTGGTCATAGACAGGTGGATATTCTATTATTCACTGCGCAGCAAGGGCATCAGATCTCCCAGGCGACGGCTACAGAGGCCAGTGTCAAAGGTGTCATGAAAAAGACAAGGGCTCTATGACAGCCGCCGACTGCACAACTGTTGAGATAATTCCCAGGTGCCCCGGCATGGGTTCCTACTCAGTAGGGACCACTGGGATCAGGAAAGGCCACGTGGCAACACAGGTCAAAGCTTTGATCCAATCAGAGGAAATCCAGCAGGGATGGGCTCTGTATGTGAGTGAGGGGTAGAGGGAAACGGTTGGCTGTCATTTTGGATTTCAGAGGTAAAACTTAAAACCAAATGGGAGGCAGGCGGCAGAAGCCCCATTATTATTTAATTCACAGCTGGCTTTAGATGCTTAAACACAGGATGAAAACAAAAAAGGACCCATGATAACGGTTATTATTAAACTGCATATTTTATGAGGCCACTCCCGATTAGAAAGTCAATTGCCGGTTATATATTCATGCAGACAGTGAAAAAGCACTGAGAGAGTGACCCTCAAGCTTGACCTCACACGCTTTGAACTTTTCTCCTCAACCCCCTCATGTCTCTCTCTCTCTCTGTCTCTTTGCCTGCACTCGGGAATGAATGCTTTGATTTGGCGCGTCCAGCTGCATAAGTAAACCACATTACACTTTAGGAATGTAAATAGCAGAAAGTTTCTTTTGTGTAAAATTCATTGGATGCTCCCAACTGGACCACATAATTATTTAGAAAGCACATTTAAATACCTCTTACGATTATGGAGGAATGCACGCAATTTCCCTTTCAATGTCCTAACTGGTCATTTGGTCTGTAGATAGGAGGTCACAGAGACAGAGTGGGAAAGTATAGAAATACTAAACGCTGTGGCAATGAACTGTTGTGATCTGTGCATGACTTCAAACTGCTATTTGGACCCGAGCAAGAGCTAGAGCCAGTGTTTATTACTGGAGTATCATATACATCTACAAGAGCACCCGGCAAGTTCTCCACACTGACACAGCTGAAGACAGGCCATGATATCACTGCAATTGAATAAGCATTCATCAGGGATTTCAAGGTAATATATGTCAGCACTGTCAGCAGAATGCAGCATCATCCTGCTCAATGGCTTTAACGGACATATTAATCTTGGAAATATTCTTGGGTTTGCATTGTCAAATATAATCCCAGACATGATAACTCTCATATTCACATCCTGAGTGGTGTGTATATTTTTGCAGAGATTAAGTGTAAGCTTTACTCTGAACACCACCAAGTGCAAAACACGGCTGAGCTCTGACAACTTCACATACAGACAGGGCTGACTTCCTGACTGTCTGGTAGATTGTCTGTCTCGGGGGGGGGAGGGGGGGGGGGCATGTCTCTACAATGACAGGAGTTCTCCATCTCTCTGCAAGTGTTTGTTGTGCATGTCTACCTTGAGTAAAAAAATGATTCTTCTTTGCCAAAGACAATCACCTTCAAAACCTCCAATTGGATCTCCTCTCTTGTCCTCCTCATGTCCTCTACCGTGTATTCTGTCTAGTATCATAAACACTAGACAATGGTAAATAATCTGAATCATCCCCCCATGATCAAATGCAACAACACTGACAACCAAACACATCCACAGCCAACACACAACATCCCCAAAGGTAGACTGTTAGAATATGATTGAATATGTGGATAGCTGTGATCTCTTTTCTGTCAAACATCAGTGTCTCCTCACAAGACAAGAGATTTGTGACAAGACATAAGAACACACTCAAACAATAAAAGAACAATACATTATTGCAGAGGTGATTGAGGAAGAGTAATTAATGAGGAGCATGCAGCAGGACAAAAATGCTCTCTAAAGACCAGCCTGCTGTCCCCTGAGGGACAGAAAGGGGCTTCAATTAACTGACAGGCGGACGTATTAGAATTTCTATCATGGGCCTTGGTGGGCTAGTGAGATGCAGGACTACAATGCTTTGAAAACCAGTGTGGTTTCCCCATCAAACACGTCCTCTAGGTCCTTTGATCTGCTGGGTGGTATGTGTCCTTGGAGATACGTGTCTACTTCCTCAAAGCTCTTTGTTGCCAGCACCTCATTTTCCTGCACTGAGGTTCAGCGTTACAGCAGCAGCAGGCTCCGCTGCATTCATTCTCAACGAGGAACAGCTCATCCACAGCATGTGACATCAGGTGATTTAAACACAACAGTGATGTGTGTGTGTGTGTGTGTGTGTGTGCGTGTGTGTGTGTGTGTGTGTGCACACTGCAAGAGCATGAAGCTCATGAATACAGGTGATATGTCCATCACAGGACTGACACATACTGTCACTGCTTTTTCTTTTACGTACTTACAAATACAAAATATGATTTGCATAAGCCACAATCAAATAATGAATTAAAATATACAGTATAGATATATTCTGCCCACATCTATGATTTTATGCACAAATCATAGAGCCCTGGTGTAAGGCAAAGCAACTGTTTATCAGCCATTTTGCAGAAACAACAGTTAAAGGTTTTATATGCGATTTTTCACACTTCAATGTAATAGAAATCAAGTATATCCTCTGAAAATAACTCTGTGAGTCATGACTGTCTACAATGGGTGTAACACCTGAGTCCCACTGTCTGTGATGTTTTCGGAGTTTTCAGAGTCCTATCTTCACTTTGTTTACATCGTTGGGACGGCCAGCTGACTCCTCCCCTCACGTATAAAGGTTGTTTAATTGAGGGACTAGAGAAAAGAAGAATAACATACTGTACTCACTGCTTAACTGTGTTTCTAGATCACACTCATTTCAGGTCAATTTACATGCAGTGTGAAGATACCAGCATAATAAAGATCGCTAGCATTAGCATGCTAACACAACAATGCACCACGAGTTGTTTTGGTTTCATGCTGGTGCTCAAGGGCGACACCTGCTGGATCAAAAAAGCACATATAAAGCCTTTAAGGACAAACCAGAGCTTTCTATGAAGGATTAAGAGTGGTGATGTTCAACACCGAACACATTCCCCAGTTGTCAAACAGATTTGTTTTCCCAGGCCTCAAAGAGTAATATAGCGTCATGAGGTAAAGTCATACAGTCATTGGACAAGGTCACTTTTAGCCCTAACTGCACGAGACACAGCAGACTGTCAACTTAACCCAATGTTAACCCATACAGAGCACTATGAGATACTCTTATAGTGCTGTCATCCAATGTCAACAAATACAAATGGTTTGTTCCAGCTTCTCATGATGCATATTGTAGCATTTGCTTCATCACATATCAAACTGCTTGATTAACGACAGGATAAGCATCATGCTGGGTGGGTTGAAATATAACTCAACACGGACATTTTGATTTCACATGACGCTCGAACCCCAGTCTCCTGAATGGGTTACACTTGGACTTATTTGAAATACAGATTGGCTTCACGAAGATGCTGAAGGTTACCTGGTGTGCCTATATTTGACGAGAAAAGGGCTATCAACTAACTCCAACGTAAAGCAATCTGGTGCAATACAAGTTGCTCCAACAAGTTTTCATCCTTAGACATAAGAGGTGTCCAAGGATCTCTCAGTGTTTACTATTGTTTCATAACAGACTCACCACTCTGTACCTTTGTATGTAAAGTGCGATTGTCCCCATTCAATAAGTTTAAATGTGAGAAGATTGAAAGACTGGTGGGTGTCACACAGCTGCAAAAGGATAAAGCTTCTGACAAGATGGGGGTCATAAAAGATCATTACAATTCAATGATCTGAGAGGGTGAAAGGGGAAAACGATGTCATGCCTATCTACATTCATAAAATAAAAACAAAATAAAGATTTCTTTCTGAAAGAGTACTACAGAGCAGATCATTTTGAAGGTGCAAATATCACCCTTGAGATGAAGTGGCACTTTATTTTTTGGATCTTTAAACTGTCAGAGTTATGTTACCACACTGTTATTGGGCACACACAAAACAATAACAGTAATTAATATGAGAGAGGATGTATCATTAACCTCAAAATGAACTTGTGAGTGTTCACATTTTAGTGCAATCTGCAGCTGTTTCGCGTTTGTAGGCTCAGCAGGCTCTTCATTATACACTTTGTATCAAGTGATGAGTCCATGCTTAGGTATTTGATGAAAAACCAATGTTACACCATCTACTGTAAAGAATGAGGAGTGAATATGGCGCAAAAGGCAAGCAGCCTTCTCTCCTCTGCCAGGACCCCCCCAATCACACACACATGTGGACTGACGTCAGCAGGCGTTCTCACCAGCCGACTCTGCCTTGAACTGCTGGGTCAGTTTCCTGTTTGGCTCTGACACAATATGCATGAATGCTCCGTCTTGCAGCACTGCCTCCCTGTGAAGTGGTGTTCAGGTTACATTCCTCTCAGCTAAAGCCCTCGGCCCTCCCCAGCCACAGCAGATCTGTAAACTGTTTACACTTCACTTCCCACACCTGGAATAGAGCCAAGGCAAACCTGGAACGAGGCCCACAAGGAGGAACCAACAGATAGGCCCTCAGATTTCAGCAGGAGGGGAGGAACGATTGTGTCTCAGACTGGAGTGGAGTATTGACTCACCACCACTAACTCTACCCCACTGCTTTTCACCCTCTTATGGAGAAAGTACAAAAGAAAACATTGGCTCAAAGTATATACGGCCCACAGCATACTTTCCTTACGTACCTATCTCTGCAAATTAAGTCTCCTTATAAAATATTTTTCTGTTTACGGTGACTTATCAGGCTTTGATGTGGCTTTTGAAAAATGTATAAGCTTACTTCAAAACAGAAAATGTTAGATTATGTTCATGATGATGACATTATGGCCTATCCTTTTTCTGAGTGTGATCACATTGCTATCAAAGCTGGAGATCTTCTGCTGATGCACAGGTGCTCCTGCGTACGTCACGGCTCCGTTTCCTTAGGGGATATCAGAGCTATAACTTGTGCTTAAACCACACACCACTTCTGCCATGTCAGTTTTCATGTACAGTACAGTGCACCTCATATAAATGCAAAGTCCAATCCCTGACATATTGTGCAAGCGTGATGTAAGTCTAAGACAGAAAGAAATCCTTGCTCCCCATGGTGCTCACAGTGAAGCTCTTAAAACGAAGAAAACAAGCAGCAGAGAGAATGAAGGAGGACCAGCTGTATGTGCTTTACCATTAAAAAAAAAAGGCAGATGAATGAGAAACAGATACACACTGCAGGCAAACACTAAAACAAACCGAAAGATTATGCAAAAGTGTGCCATGTGAATAACAATTATTATGTCCGATGATTATAATTATAACTGAAAATATGCAAGAAGAGATATATTTACCAGAGCAGAAAGTGGAATTAGAGAGAGACCTACATTTTCTGTTGTGCACAATTAAGCTTATTTAAAGTTATGTATGAAACATACTGGAGCCCATAGCAAACAGTGCTGGACAAGGACTACATCCAGCTACAGTGGAATGTCTCAAAGCCATGCGTTTTAATACAACCCAAAATGGAAAAAATGTCAGCCAGATTTACAGTATGACCCCGGCACACACAATGAATTGCCCCTGTGTCTAATTTGCTGTCTTCTTGAAAAGTGACAGTAGCAAAGAAAGCTATTTCTATGGCTGGAATTAGGAGAGGATAAGAGACAGAGAGAGAGAGATAGAAACACACTGTAACAGGGATGGGGAGTGAACCCCTAGCCCCAAACTAGCATGTCCTGCAGTGACATGTATCTTGAATACCAATCAGAGGCATGGGGCTCGCCAGCCCCGGCCCAGCTCTCATTTCCAATGCACACACTGTAGCTCAATCAGTAAAGGCCCTGGCAGATGAAAAGGGATCGCTTGCCTAGCTCTCTGAATATTAGCTAATGCCACATTTGCAAGTCTTTAAGAGCAAAAGGAGGGGGGGAGGAGGCAAAGAGAGAGATGAGGAAGATACAGAGGGATGCAGAAACAGAAGGGTGTGAGAAGAGGAAGATTTAGATACAATGATTGTTAGAGAAGGGGAGAATACATGAAAAACTGAGATCTGTTTAGATTTTTTTTTCTTGAAAATGTGAATTGCTTTGTAGTGCACAAGCGATGGAAGTCATGCCTGGATGGGGATTATGCTCTTTTCATCATAAAGCCCCATCTGGTATACTAGCAGGACCACGTCTGTCCAGGCCTCGCGCCCTTTAAAGTGTCGACTTGGGTTACACATCAATCCAGTCCAATTGCAGCTGTGTCGGGGAAATAAGGAAGACCAAATTCTACACATGTACGGTGAAGCACACGCTGATGTGCACTCACAGACGCACAGACAAATGCTCATTAATTAAAAAGCACACAAATAGACATTTTATTGAACATTGAGGCAGACTTCAGTAAAGATTGAGAGATAGATCTCACACACACACACACACACACACACACACACACACACACACACACACACACACACACAGTCACACACTAACTCAAATACAACCCCTTGCCCCAGCAGCAGAGTCCCACAGAAACAATGGTAAAACACAACAAGGACAGCTCTGTTTTTGAAGCATGCCTATTTCTAACATGAAAGAAGCAGTCATAATTAAAACCAATGGGCAGCAATGCGAGATGAATGAATAGCAGAGCGTTCACCAGACCACTCCTCATCTTTTAACTTAACCACTGGTCCGGTGTCTGGCAGATGTTCCAGCTCTATTTGATGTGTGGATGTGCATGCCCACATGTGAATGTGTGTGTATGTGTGAACATTTTATCAGTCAGTGTGTAAGAACTGATTGGCAGGACATTTTCATTTGTCATTTCTTTTTTTCTTCAACTTTCTTCTTTGGAGATACGTCGTGGCTGCTTAAATGCAGCAAGTTATCATGGGCTCATATAGTGATGAGAACCAGATTTGCCTTAGTGGTTTCAATGTGCAACACATATAGTCACATGGTACAGAAATTGTCCAATAAGATATTCTGGTTCTAATAAACCAGATTCTAATAAAATTATAGCAGCATTTAGTGCAATGATATCACGCTTTCTATAGGGTTGTAATATTAACTATCAAGGGATCCAATCCAAAACACATACATATATAGTTCTGCCTTTTAACATGTGAACACTTGCCAGCACAACTTGCAACACCACATGTAGTAACAAATGTCTTTAGGCAACTGCTGCATAAAACCTTACATGGGTTTTAGGAGATTCGTGAATAGGAATCATTAAATATTCAGACATTTACTGTATAATATCAAAAGAGCGATTATATTATTCTGCAATGATTAATATAATGTGCAGTAGTGAAAACTAAAGTCAAATTTGAAATGGGTTTCACTGCTTTTTTAACATACTGGTTCTATAAAGGAGATGAGGTTTGACTGATAGGTCCCATTTCTCCTGCAGATGTACCATTACTCCATTTAGAAGACATTTGCCTTTCAGCCACAGATGATATTAGAAGTCACACATTAACTTGAAGGACGTGAGTCACTTTCTAGCTATGCAAGACCTTTAATTCGTCTGTTTAAATTGGCTGGGGAGGATGGTTTTTCATCTTTAGACCGTGTCATCCTCACACTGGGGAAAAAAGGCTGGCCATCATTATCTCATGATCTGCCTATTCCTACGTGTTCCTACACCAATAGGATGTGAACAAAGAGTATAATATTATAACTGGATAAGGATAAATGGAACTCAATTTCACTGGAATTAGAAAAAGCTTTTGATTCTTTTGGAATAAGAAACCATGATAGCAAATTCAAATTGATTTGTTTGACATTAAAGGTAGTTTGGGCTCTCCTTTGACCATCCTGGAAGGGATAAATTGCTTCTCTTTGATGTCCTTCAAACTTATAAACAATAGGAAAGACTAACTAAAAGAGATTGGATGGGGGAGGTAGGGCAGGGGGGCAACACCATGGCTCTGTTGAAAACTGTGCTGTTAACGAATTGGTGGGTCTCAGCTGTTTTCCAAGATTTCCGCCTCCAGGTGCATTTGTCTGCTTGTTTGTCTGTCTCCTGCTTCATTGTGGTGCTTCTTTCAATGCCGGACTTTCATTTGTATCCGGACAGCCCAAATGACAATGCTGCCGGCAAGAGAGAGGTAGTTGACGAGAGAGGAGTGAATAAAAGGAGCCCAAATCACCTCTCCTCCCGCCTCCTTTCCTTTCCCCTCCTCCCCTGTCAGCCAGTGTGGACAGCCCTGGGGAGATCAAACCTGTTTGTAATCCCGCTCTTCCTCTTCATGTCTGTGTGTTTACAACCTGACCACATTGCTGCCGTATGCACTCTCACAGCTCTGTCTGTGGTCCATGTCTCTGTCTATTAAATCAAATGTAGCAAGGTGGAAAAGGAATGGGATGCATTCATTGTCCTTGGCTGACAACTTTTCAAAAAGTCAGTTGCACAGTGCGAGCTTCTCTGCACTACGCTGACAAATGATGGGCAATTAATCTGCATCAACTGCTCCCCCCATCTTCAGATGGTCAGATTACATTTCCAGTCTGAGTGAACAGTGAAGTGTCAGCTGCATGACTTGTCATCACATGGTTTCTTATAGTTTTGGTTCTGACTTGGTTGGGATGCAGGCTAACAGTTAGGAATGACATTTTCCTGCACAGCAATCCGGGGGTCTTGTTTCTTTCCGTCCAGGCTCCAGTCTCCTTTCAAATTGAGTAATTTGCGGAAGGGGACCCCAGCCATAGATCATAGGATCTGGATCTGTGGGGTTGGTGGGCAGAGGGAACGGCCTTTGGGTTGCAACCCTGGAACTTCTTCAATGGAAACCGCATGGCTTTTAATGGGCAACCTCTGGGTGGTCCAATCAACCACAATATGACATTTAGTGACACATGTGTTTCTGGTGATTGATTTCAGTCCATGAAACATCATCTTATTATGCATTTTCTTTCTATGTTTCTGGATCTGGAAGACAGCGGCTGTTGTTTACATGAAGCAATCCCAGAATTCCAAGCAGGTTGAGTTGGTTTTTCTAAAGGGCCTTTGTGGCTTCTTTCACATCGTCATTAACAAGGGTTCACAGCACTTAGGACCTTTGGAACAAGACTCCAAAAGATACTATAAAATTGTAATGATCCTGACTGTAAATAAGCCTTGACAATTTAACTTAAATGGAAAACACACTGTCATGATCAAACTACACCATTTACACTGAACACAATGCTGTTAACATTCCCTGGATTCTGAAGGTCATAAAGTAAACAGAATGGGGCAAAGCTCACCATTTCTGACCCATCACCGACATTATACTGATCTGCATTACAAGGACAACAACCACCCACTTAGAGGTTTTCCTGCTACCAACTGACATCATTGTCAACAGGCTCTCCACAACCTTTGTGGTGCATATTTCATAGCATTGGGGAAAACCCCTGCCCTCCAAACTTGAATTTAACATGAATAAGCACATTTCCACTGGGCTGCCTAGTGTTACATTTAACCTACCGACTCTTCATGATATTCATGCCCATTAAAATGCCTTAATCCATGAAGTGGGGGTCATGGTGGTAGATGTAAGGCCTGGTTTACCATTTGTAGTACAAAACAAAGCACATACAGATCATTGTAACAATAAAAAGGGCACTCAAAATCTGGTAAACAAAATATACAACTTTAAAGATTATTTTAACGCTCAAAGGAATTCTCAATAACATGAGTTGGTCTCACAATTTCTATCTTGGTAAGCTTGGATTGCAGATGACACTGTAGTGAGTTGGGTAGCATAAAGGTTTGAATGTTGTCCCCCTGCTTTTTCAACTTTATCTATAGTCATTTTCCCAGTGTGAAGTTGAACTCCCCAGATTCTACTCAAGCTAAACGGTTTCTAATACCAAAGTTTCTTACCAGGCCTATTTTCATGGAAGAGAATCTTCAACTGTTGTAGTTAGAAAAAACTTCTGAGCTTTACCTTCAGTATGGTATCACAAGTGTTTTTAGTGTGTGTGTTTTTTTATTCACAACTTTATGCTAAAAACAGAACTATAGACATGTTTCAATTGATAAAAGTTCCAAACACAACAGAAAAAACCAATGAACTCTGGTCCTGATGACTGAAACTGAATTAAATGAACTGGTATGATACAATAACATAGAAAATATTTTTAATAGCCCAATAATTTTTTTATCATTTAAAACAATTATCTCTAAACCCCAAAGGGAGCTGTCAATTGTAAAAAGTCTGTCTATAGAGAACATTTTAAAAAGAAAACGTGCTGCTATCCAGCCAGTAGCTAATGAAAGTGGTTTTGCCATGCTGACAACCTTCATTTGATTCTCAAGTTTGAAGAGTCAAACACAAACACTATATGGGGTCAGTCCGTGCAATGGCGTCCCACAGAGATCCCATGGTAAAGGGGCTGGAACTGAGCAAGGGAGGGGTAAGGATATGGTGAAAGAGGTTTATCTTAGAGCTTAAATAAACTGATAAAAAGAATAAATGAAAATTATTATCATCTTCTGAACGGGCTAACATTTAAAAAAGATTAATTACATGCAGCTACCATGCGTGTTTGGAATAATAAGCTTAAGAGGACGATGACCATAATGGCTACCTGCAGTGCTTGGAAAAAAAACAGAGCGCGCCCCCACCAAGCCCTCCATCTTTCATAGAGCCGCAAGAAGCCCCGGCTTCTCCTTTGGTCCGAGCAGCAAAAAGAAAAGAGAAATCCACCCCAGGGTCCTTAATAAAAGGCCTGGATCAAACTAACACCAGGAGAGTTTTTCGTTCACTTTGCTACCTGCAGTTTCTGCGTATTAGCCTCTTCTACTCGTAGTCCATGTCCCGCAGTGAAATGAATAGAAAATTACATTTAAGTTAATGCTACATGACATTTCCCCTCTATTCACATAATTCCCCTTGCTTTTTGTTGTAGTTCTTGTGGCTGTTGAGCATTTGTAAAAACCACCTGCAGGAGTGATTCGCAAATTTAGCAAAGTTCACCTGAAGCTGTCCGATAGCTATGACCAATGTCCTGAAAGACCATGTACGCCACATTAATGGTGGTGTTCAATAACTGCATGCAAACAGTGCAAAAAAATAATGCATAAATAATTTGTATTGATAAAAGCGAAGAATTGCGGCTCTAACAGCATCAGACATGATGGAGACCCCCTACCTGGCAGCCTCTGTATCCACGACCCCCGCTGTTTGTGTATTGTCGAACCATAGCAGCACATTGACAGCCTCCCACGGATTGCCAATTTCCCGTTGGTGGTCCAGAGTTTCGCCTGTCCTTTCTCAGCATTGTGCAACTGGAATAGGTGCGTCCTCCCCTGTTCACGCTGCGGTTGTAGCTCCACAATCTGATTGGATGCCGCTAAGCGAGACTTCATCAGGAGAACATCCCTGTCGTCATGACAACTTGCCAATATCCCAACAGGGGTGTGTTAGTGGGAGGGTGGGGTGGTGGGGCATGGTTGCATTCCTGCCTGCGACTGGAAAAACGACAACGAATCATTTTATTTCATCGTTACCTCATTGCTTGTTTCCCTCTTGTCAGTCCTAGCACGCTAAGCTAATCTGTTCAGTGCAATCTACAATAATGCATGGGGCACTTTACCACAGTATGCGAGTCTACAACCAGCTGTCCCATCAGGGTTTCTCAGTCCAATGTCTCGCACCACAGGGTACCAAATCAGCTTATGCAACGTCCAAAATCAGTATTCCATCAAGAGCTTCGGGATGGCGATAGCAGTAAAAAAGAGGGATTTCTCACTCTGACAAAAAGTTTGCACTTTTATGGCCATACTGTGCATTGTCATGTTCTAACTATTCAAATTAAAGAAAGGTTTTGCACTACAGTGCACTACAGTTTGGTATGCTTTGTTTGAAATCATGGTAACCAAGTTATGTCATAGGAGGAAATTTGGAGAGAAGTCATTTGCTTTCATAAAAGCCTGATTCTGACTTCAAAGACTGTTGTACTCTTCCGTTGTTTTGCTAACTCAGCACATAGTTTAACTTAAAGGAAGACAACCAATCCCATAGTATGAGGATGGAACGGAACAAAATTCAAGAAAGAAAGAAGGAAAGAAGAGAGGACAGAAGAAAGTTCGAGAGAAGTAAAAGCAAGGCATTATCTTGTTGTCAGCCATGCTATCAGCAGCTCAAACTGATGAATGTTTGGTGGGTGAGACTCCTGCTGTGCTGCTAGCCTGCTAGCCGGTGATTACCACAGCACAGGCGGCTGGTTCCCAGGGTTCTTTCCCAGTTACCTCCAGCTGAGTTGGAGACGTTGACCTTGGCCACTGCTGGAGTTCTCCTCTCCTGCTTGGAGTGAATGGCCGACTTGGACGAAGGGCCCTAGCCTCCGCACTCCTTTGATTGCTAATCCCCCAAACATTGTGCACCACCCGGCACCCTACCTGGCCCTCTAGCTGGAGGCGGCTTGGTTTCGACCATTGAAAGCAGGTGATGAATGGGGCATAGCTGCTGGAGACCAGGCTCCCTGGGAAGGAGAGGAGCTATGCAGGCCCATAAAGCTGCTTAAAACAGTCCAGTCTGGTTCTCATCTGTTTTGGTGGATTTCAGAAGAAAAGATGAATGAGCATTCCCCTTCTTTGTCCTTGCTGTTTAAAGTCTTGATAACAGAATTTTCCAAAAATAGTCATATAAAATGAGCTTTCAGTAATCACCAAATGTAAACAATGTCTCCCACAACCTTCAAAAGGGCAGAGGGTGTTGCGAGAGCCCCGTCAACAGATTCATGTGCATAGAAGCACAAGTTCGGAAACACAAAAGCTGACAAATGAAAAAAAAAAAAAAAAAAATCATAATACCTCTGCTTGTCAGAGGAGCCGGCAAAAATTGATCGAGTTTGGTTTGAGGGAGGACACGGACCTCTTAAAGAGATAGCATCCTTTTTTTCGGAACACCGCCCAGCATGGGTTAGAGCTTCATTGCAAAGTATGAGTTAGCATAGTTATATTGTTTCAGTCCTTGGCTTTTTATTTTGCGTTTGAGGTCACTGACAGTGGTTTGACCAATTGGATGGCGACTTTTGCAGGATAGAATCTAAGGAAATTTTAAATGACATACAGAAAAGAAAGTGATTTCCCATGAAAACTTTTCAAAAATATGTTAGGACGGACCAACAAAAGCTTTAGATGTTGTTGAAAATTCACCATGACAATAAGAAGACACCAATACAATAACACTTCTCAATGACGGTACACTCGATTTCTGCCAATTCAGATCTTTGCCCCAGTGACATGGAATCCCATATCGTTCCTAATTACATTTGGCGGCAAAAAAAAAAAGAGTAAAAAAAAGAATAGAAGAGCGATGCTATAGTGCGAAAAAATGAAAACACAAACCTTCTCATTGTAACGTCAGCAGCTTGCTCAAGAGAGACTGCTGGATGCCAGACTCTTAAGGGGACCGGAGCTGAATTCAATGCCTCTTGTCAGGGAGGCTTGATGTGATTATCGCCCCCTGCTAGGGCAGGGATAGTGAAGTTGTCTGGTGCTGGCAAGGACGCTCAAACAGCTCTGCGGGATGCCCCCTCGCTGTCCCCACTCCAGGAACACCGCTCTTCACGCAACAGGGGGTGGGAAGCATCCACCATTTCCACCGAAGGATCTGTGTGTACATGTGGCTGTGTGTGCATGTGCGCATGTGTGAATTTCACGTTGTGTTTATAATAATTCTTTGCAGTTCTTTAGTGTTGTTATGGCAGCTTTTGAGGAAAAATTGGGGTGTCAATACATGATAGGCCCCTTTTCAGTAAAAAAAAACAAAAAAAAAACTTCAGGTTCAAGGTGCTGCTGACTGGCAACATGGGCGTATTATTCTTTAATACATTATGCCTCAGTGTGTGAAGCAATTTTAAGGCAGTCCCGAGCGTGTGTACCTATTTGTGTTATCCTGTGAGTGAATAAAAATCATTGTTTGGTCTGCCTAAGGAATATTCCCCTCCCCCTTCTCTCCACTGAGGACTTAATCGCTCCCGGCTCATATCGACGGACCCTCTGCTGACTATTGATCTATGATTTTGTACAATGTAATAATAACACTGTGTCTTTTTTTGTAGGGGGATTGTGAATTTTCTGTTTAATTTTCTAAATCTTATCTTTGATTTCCGTGCAACAGCGGTCAGATACACAACGACATGCATCCCAGTTGCAAACTACAGTCATAGATTTTTTTTTTAACTGCTGCAAGAAGGAATTCACCACTATCTGGGTTACAGCTATAAATGAATGATGTGCATATTTGAATAAAAAATGAGTGTAAAATGTAAACAATGCATTAATAAAAGAAAGAAAGAGGCCTTAGGGATAATAAAAAAAAATCCCTCCTAAGGAAATATATAGGCAGGCAAGAAGATTCATTAGTACTAACTGCGGAACTAAAAAGAAAAATAGAGATTTTTTTATTGTGACACAGTGACATACATACAAGATTTGATTGGTGCATTTCAATGTTCTTTGAACACCCAGACATGAGATCATGAGAGCACTTCCTTCTGGTTTATCAGGGCATTTCAGCAGATCTTCCCACTTTGTAGCCCCCATCGTTGCTTTCTGTACTGTCCCCCCCTGGAGGCAAAGGGGGCAAAATAAGACTTCAAAGCAACTCCAAAATAGTCCTGACACAAACTCATTTCCTCATGTTACATGAAGGGGGCTGGCAGGCTCGCTAGACTTCTCAGACTCTGGTATGTCTTAGCCTCTGACTCTGCGCTACCTCATAACAAGCGGTGGTGACGGGATGCCATTTTGACAGAGTGATTATGGACAGTCTGACATAGACTTAAAAGGAGCCAGATGGGGGGAGAATTTACAAGGGCCTATCTATGGGTCATGCTGGGCTCAGATGAGATGAGGAAATGGGAGCTCATTTAGCGGGATGCTATTAGCAGTGAAGATCCGCAAATGACTGCAGCTTGTAACTATATTAAGATGGAGCAGCGAATCCTGGGATAGCCCGTACATTCAGCTGGTATAACTTATTCTTGACATTTTCACAACCACAAATCAAGCCCTTTATAGAGGAGTTGTTTTTGACCTGCAAAACATAGGTGAAAGGGTCAGTTTATTAAAAACGCCTGTACTTACCTTTATGGTTATCCAGCTGTGCAAGTAGTTATGATGTTATTGTCTCAGGTTTTGAGATAATTGCTTGTAAATGTTCTGCTGCTAAACTTTAATAATGCATTTTTTTCTGAGCAGCAAAACTTGAATTCAGTTTTGCAGGACTAACAGTTAGATAAAAAGGAAGATGCTGCTGAAACAAAAAAAAGGTCTCTCTCTCTTTCTCTACATCCATTCTTCTTCTTGTCAAAACACAGCTCCTACATTAGGATAGTTAGGGTTAGGGTTAGGTTGTATTGTAGATCTGGTTCGACCATGTAGGGAGTCCTGGAAATAGCCTGCATTTAAAAGGTCTTAGAAAATTAATTATTTTCAATGACATATCCATTTTTGTGTGTTTGTAGTCTTTAAACTCATCTGACACTGACTCAAGTGATATTAGTTGAAGGACATTCATACAATTACTTTCATACGATGAGTCTATTCAAAAGCGATTCCAAAACCCTGTGATCAGTGACTGATGTGCAAAGTTGGACGAGCTGTGTTGTTTTCTTCATGACAACAAAAACAATGGAATGAAATCAAAATATAAGGGTTTATCCTTTTACATGCAGGTAATGATGATTTTGACTTGAGATGATTTAGCTGTGTCGGTTGTGATGGTGGATTGTGAAAAGATCGAAACATTAAGAGGAAACATTAAACAATGAGGTTTCTACAAAAAGACACAGTGTAAACTAAAAGCGATGACTTATAGAAACAGGGTTACCTAAAACCTAACACAAAGTTTTGATTTATGTAATTGATTATAAATACAAAACAACATAACTGCTGCTACCTTTTTTTATTGCTGCTACTATTTTATTATAAATCTGTACCGGTATATTTTATTTAGACATGTCTATTGCTGCTACTGTGTACAGTATATTATTTGTATATAACTTGTGTTTTTTATTTTATTTTTTGTATCTGTGTGCTGTTCTATCCTTTGGTGTTACCTGCTGCTAGAATCTGAATTTCCTGAGGGAACCTTCCCAAGGGATTAATAAAGTTCCTATCTATCTATCTAAACTTTAAGCGTTTTCTTAACACACAATTGCATATATAATATATATTTACATGTATATTTATATATAGCCAATAACCAGGGCAAGTTGAGATGGAGCTATATTTGAGGAGATAAAGGAGTTTGTGTTAACCAAGTGTTAAGTTAAAACCCTTAACAGCGTTGTGTTGTGATTGGATTGTCCTGAGCCAAAACCTTTTGGAGGGCTCTGACTTTGACTTCCGAGTGTTAGGTACGAGCATGGGAGTGAAAATGACCGCTAGTTTTGCCTCCATGTATAGTTTCAATCAGAGGAGGCATATCAATGACATTTCTCCATCATTCATGGACAATCATTTCAACCAACTCCACTCAGGAGAAGTCTGCTTATTTATCAGTTCAGTCACATCCAACGTATAGTTCTGATACTGATTTTCAAACTGAGGCATCGGCCGTATAGGAAAACGTTTTCATCAAAGCATGATAATGTTTCAGATACTGATCCAGATCATCTGTGTCCAGAATCTACTGTATCGTCCACCCACCTCTCGGCAGATGCCTTCAAGCTATTATCCCAAAACACTGGCACATAATTGACTCTGATCCAGTTCTCAAATGCTTCACTACACCACCCTGTATTGTTGACAAGAGACCACCCAACAAAGAAAACTGTTGCTTTGAGCCCACCTTTCATTACTGACTCCGCCCCTCTTTTTAACAGTCTGTTCCTTCTGGCAACTACAGAAGAGGCAACTGCATCCAGTGCAACTTTACATAAAAATGTTTTAATCTCCCACAAATAAGAAAAACTTTTGACATCAAAATGCTATTTCTAGACTTGTGTGGCTGTGATATTGTTGAACTACTTCTTTATCCCTTATTTCATATGATAGAGGAGCCTCTGTAATATCCTTTGCTCCCTCATAATGAATGTTTCCACTCATTTTCCAGTCATGTATTTCAAGGTGCTCAGGCAATCCTCCAGGTAAAACCTGCAGGCCTTTACTTGCTGGATTTCTGTAAACGTTTGAAATGTACTATGGAGCACAAATTTATTGAAATGTTTTTACAATTACTAATTCATTTCTGTTGTATAATATTTCTTACTTCATATCACATGACCTTTCAGGTTGTGACATGTGGGGATGAATTTCATTAAATGCAATTTGGAGCAGCTTCTGGTGTGCGGTCTCAGTCTTCCCTCAGCCTTAACTATAACAAAGCTGCAATTCACAGATGCTGTGGAGGAAAACAAACATTGACATCAAAATATACTTTGTTATAGAACAAAAAGCATTAAGCATAATTTATTTCATAACCAAGTTACACTTCTGTTTAGTCCAAAACTAAAGATGTTTCCGTTTCTGTGTGTGTGTGTGTGTGTGTGTGTGTGTGTGCGTGTGTGTGTGCGTGTGTGCGTGTGTGTATAAGTGTGTGTCTGTGTGTGTGTGTGTGTGTGAACACATGGCCCCAAAAGCTGCACAGTCTTACATGGCCATGAACTTGACTTGGCTGAAATTCAATCAAGAATTTGACACACTTATTACTAAGAAATTATAAACTGGCTCCAGATCTGAAGTGTAATTTGGAATGAGACTAACCTCTCTGGACCTCATCCATCAAAGGAACTTCTTCAATGAAAACTTTCTAAACGTTTTAATCTCTTTTTTTTTTTCTTTTTTTCACAGAGAGTCTGTGCGGCAGCAGGCTGATGATGCAGTGAGGGATAAAATATTCCGTCAGACGTGCTGTATTTGATGGTTTGGGAAGGAATCTGCAGCTTGAAATAGATGCCAAAAGCATTAGTTGGCCAACAGGTATCCAGCTGTTGCTATGGACCCCCTCCTGCAGCAGCACTCCGATGGTGATTGGTTAATGGATTCCATCCAGTGAGGGGTGGGCTACTGCATTGTATACATGTCTGCCCACACAGGCACTGAGATAAAGCTGCGGATAGGGTTTTAATAGAAAGTTCTTCCTTCAAAAGAACCCATTTACCCCCAAACAATGGACCTGCTTTCTGCATATATTACTACCAGTCATCTGCATGCTACATTTCAATCTCAGAGAGAAATGAGGTAAGATTATTAATCAAGATTAGGTGATGCCATTATAAGATAAGTCCAGGATGTAATATAGCTCATATAATGAAAGTGGGAATCAACCTGGGCAAATTCACAAGATAATAATTTCAAGATAAAGAAAATTGATGGTGTCTCATTAGCATCAGCATCACCTACACCGGCTCCTGCACAGAAACACACTCATATCTATGCATACATGTGCTGGGTTAGATGGAAAATACATTGAAAGTGTCATGAGTCATAAAGCAATAGTTCAGGAAATAATGAGTGATGCATAAATGAATATAAAAAAATGATATATCTCACAAATTGCAAGCCAGGCAGAGCTTAGAATCTACATCACTCAGCACTAAATATAGATTCTATGAAAACTATTGACTTTTTCATTGCTTCAGGATACATTGATTTTTCCCTTTGATTGTTTTTTTTTCCTCAGACGCAGGAAGAGGAAAAGCAGCTTCAAACTGATGTACAGATAGCTCAGACATTTTCAACAAAGAAGGGATCCAAAAACAGATACCTGGCAGGACCAAGCATCCAAGGACACATTGTAAAAAGGCTGTACAGTTAGACAAAAGGTGACATGGACCTGTTGAGCAAGTCTTACAATGCTCCTGCATGGCTGCTGGGCGGAGGACACAAAAGGGTTCTGATCTTTTTGCATCGGCATCCGCTTCCTCCATCTATAAAGGCCATGAAAGAGAATGAGTAATTCATCTATCTATGCTTGTGTGTGTGTGTGTGTGTGTGTGTGTGTGTGTGTGTGTGTGTGTGTGTGTGTGTGTGTGTGTGTGTGTGTGCATACGTGTGTGTTAGGCGTGACCTATTTCTGCTGCACTGACATGAGGTTGGCATTTCAGCCTCACAAGCCAAACTGCAAGCACACACCATAGCATAAGGTATACTGGTCTCAAATACATTTTGGGTATCAACCACATAAAGTACGTACTAAAATGAACCAAATCATCAGTAACGGCATCTAAAGTACCCATTTTTTAATTGCTAGTCCAACAGATAGTTGCCTCCCTGTCACGCCTTGCGGATAATGAGGCGTAATGGCATGATGAAGTCAGTTTGTAAATGAGGTAGTAACAGAGGCACTATGGGGATGCTGCTTTAGCTCAGTTTGTATGAACACACTTCACTGATTAGACTTCCGATGGTGACACTATTTGGTGCATTTTGTCCACGACCCATATCTCCTCACATTTTCTCTCCATCTTCAGCTGTCCTGTCCAGAGAACCAGTCCTCATGAGGAACAAGTCTCCAGAGGCGTTACAGGGGCCAAACAGACGAGCTGGTAGGGTGAACCAGTATGAGTGTATGTGTTTGTGAAGCTTGTGCCGTTTCCACGATTGGCTTCAAAACTAGTTGTGATTTCTCCCAAACCTGCCTAGTGGTCTGAAATGATCTACCCTACGTACATAACATACCCTAACCCTTTACACCAAAAGTGTGTGTGTGTTTGTGTGTGTGTAACCGTGTGACAGTGTCTGCATGTTGCCTGAGTGCTTGTGTTTGTGAAGCTCACACACTGGTACATAAGTATTACATTGCTGCAGATGCAACAAAGGCATAATGATGGGGAAACACTGGTCCATTACTGTGAAGTGTAGAATGAAATGGAACTACTTGGTTTGTTGTTTGTGTGGCTTGTGCAGCGGTGATCCTAGAGTCCGTTGGGGCCCTAGGCAAAATTAATTGGGGGGCCCCCTCAACTGATCACCGTTATGTTCTCCAGAGTCTCAACGCTTCCTCCTCTTCCTCTGTTTTCACTTCTAAACAGATCATTCCTCTTCATTTTCCTTTGGTGTCTTTCATTGACAAACGTTTCACAGCAATGTGCGATGCTTGGCGTGGCAGGGAGAGTGTGTGCTGTCAGTTGGGGCCACCTAAGGGAGGTTTCCTACTGTCATTGCAAAATTTGCACATTTTGAGCCACCGACCCGGGACCCCAAGCGGTTGCCTGCCTTGCCTATTGCACCAGGTAAAGACAGAGACTTAAAAGTTGGACTAAAATATTCAAAGAAACACCTCCATTACCCAAAGCAGCTTTCCGTGTTTTAAATTCAAATGGGGGAAGGTGTTCATTCCAATAGTACAAAGCATAACATGCAATTTTGTTTAAACATTTTGTATTTTATTGATCGCAAAAGCCACATTTTCTTGCATTTTTTCTAACCATTGAAAATTCAGAAAGTGGGTAGATCAATGGTAAGACATAAACTGGACATTATTCAAATGTATTAGCATATTCGTTTGTGTTATTTTTCTTCCTTTTCTATTTCTCAAACCTTAAATGTCAAATTTAACACATAATAGTATTATTTTAACAGTAGCAGTTGGGGGGTTAGCTCAAAGTGACACTAAAATGAACAGGAGAGTGTATAAAACAGGCCAACTGAAACAAATGAATATATCAAATATAAGTCGGATAAAATGTACATACCATGCAAATATTTGCGGAAAGCAACGCCAAAGATAAAATATGAAACTGCTGGTTAAAGGCATTTAAAAAAGAAATCTTCAATATCATTAAAAATGGTCTAAAGCACAAAGATGAATTCAATTAAAAGAAAAGAAAATCCACTCTGCTACTTTGCCACATGGTGATAGTTAAAGACTTTTCTCGCTTTTCTTCAAAAACTTTACATGCCATCATAACATTATATAAAGTGTTTATTATTATAAACAAGACAATTATAAAAGGAGTGATGCTGACAGAAAGCCACTGCATTCATGTTGCTCATGTATTGAAATCTTCACCTTGAGGAAAGGAAAGAGGACGCCTCTATCAAAGCTTTGATGTGGGACTGGAGACTGAGGGAAGTTCAAAGGCCATGTCAAGGAGGAGAGAAACAGAGGGAACGAGCTCGAGACGAGTGGGATGACACGGGAAGACTCTCCTCAGGATACTCCAGGGGATAGCAAGGAGACTCTTAATAAGGACACAAGCTAATGAGGTCCAGGGACATCCGATACACACAAATGCTCTCAACTGCTTCTCTCTGTTCTGCTCATATAACACCATCAAGAGCAACATGACATGTTCCCCATGATCTGATGGAAAACAGGTTCTGGATCTGATAGAGGAGGGGCACGGCCATGTGAGGAACATGTTGTTGTTTACCAGTGTGCAGTTTCCTTCATAGCACAATGTTATTCAAAACAGGATGCTTTTTGAAATAATTACGGAGGGATGTTTGCAATTTTATCAGGTCCTACAAAAACAATTCCTCTTTGCAAGCAGATGGAACATATCATTTCAAAAAAGCTAAGGATGGAAAATTCACTGCCCAACTTTTTTATTTTTTTTCACCCCTGCAGTAAAAGCATAGAGGATCTGCATACATGAGCAGGAACAGATTTGGGAAGTTTAAAATGTCAGAAGGAATCTATTCCTTTTTTGCCTTTGGAAGGCTTGGATCGTCTTTATGGAATGACTGGGATTAAGTTGTTTATGAATGCCTCTTTTACACCATCAGTGATGCAAAAATTATTGAAAGAACACATCCGTTTCCTTCTTATCACTCTGAAAGAGCCCACAGGGAGAAGGTGTGGTGTTAGATCCGACATTCCTCCATGTATCCCTCATTACGATGAGCGTGGAGGGAAAGACTGGTTTAGATTCATGGCCATTCCCAACCTCCACTCAATTGGTGCATCTGCAAAGACCTTGTGATAGAAACAGCATGCCTCAGGAAATTGAATGCAGCTGCCTCTCAGTTGTTTGTTTCACTATTGCGATTATTTTCTTCTCTTCTTCTTCTTTACGTTTCACACTTTTTTTTCACAGGAAAGCAGGCTGAAGAATTAAGAGTTTTCACCCACCACCATCATGATCCTGTGTTGAAGTAAATGTTTTCTGCACATTCAGTACAAGCACTGATGTTTTCATGCTTTCTGATTGGATGGTATCATCTGCCCTCCCACCCCCATGTTTTAGCCCTCTGTGGGATTTGTGCAGAATGTATTCGTCAGCCATTACAAGGAAAACCAGGAATTTTGCAATAACAGTCCATGTTCTTGGGAAAAGGGTGTCAGACTGGCAGTCAATCAGCGGAGCCTCACTTTAATGTTCAGAGGCGACTTCAGACTGTGACTAACCCTGCCGACACATTTCCCTTTTGCCCCTATTATATCCCACAAAAAGCCGCTGGAAGTCCACATGTTTATGTCGGCTTTCACAAGTGGATTGTGAAAGATTTTTCCAAGAGTACATATCCTTCTGATGCCCTTGTTTTTTATGTGTAAGACAGACGATGCTTGAGGAATAGCATAGAGAAAATGAGAAAAGACAATTCTATTTTATGAAGTGTAGTTTCAAATGACCTATCATTTCTAAGTCCTTCTTTAATCAGCATATTGTGAGTGAACTTGGATGGTTGACCTGCTTTCAGAGCTAATGACTGAAGCAGCATATTCCAGAATCCATTGGCTACAATAAACATCAGTCATCAGCACTGTCAATTGTCAAGTAATTGGGCAGACCCCTCCTCTCAACTCAGACTCTCATTGGCTATTTTAGGCTGGAGAGAGTGAATTGAAAATGATACTTAGCTAAATGAGGAGGTGTTGTAGTACTCAAATCTTTTTTTGGTATCAAGATCGGTCTCAAGACCATTTGTTTTTTAAGATTTGTGTGTTCACTTAGCAGCCTTTGTGTGTTTGCTGTGTGTTTCCTGAAAGTGTATTTGTTTCAGCCCCCCTTTTTTCATTTGCTGTTAGTTTCTGTGTTTTTTTTCTTTGAAGACAACTGTATATGTTCTGAGTTTGCAGCTCCACTATCCTGATTAAGCAGGATGTTAGATGGATGCATTTGCCCTTGCCCCCCCACCATAAATACCAGCAGAGATATTGTGACTGAATTTAGCTCAGCTTTGAACCTTAATTTGTCCTAAGCCTATTAAAGGACAGAAGTGTTCAGGGCATGAGAGGTCGAAATGTTAAACTCGACCTCTATGTGTCTGTCTGCACCCTCACAGTAAAAGCCTGGAACTTCCTCTTTCACACCTGCTGCTGCTTGTCAGCAACCTAACCTCTCGGCACACAAACACATGGAGCCCGCCGTTTCACTGTTGCTCCTACCTGCTGAGTGAACAGCTGCCCACACTGCCCGTAAACCAGTTAGTTACCCATCAGCACTGCTACCCTGCGTCAGCCCTGTGACTAATGCTGCCATCAGCAAACATGTCAGGAGGGGGGGTTATCTGAGATGTTATTTTTTGGAGTTCTCTGAATCACACTGATATTACCATCACAAAGATTGCTGCCATAATAGACCTGAACATGGACTTAGCTGTTAGCATGTCACAGTAACCTAAACTAGATGAAGAAATGGAACAGTACGTGTTGATTTTAATAGCTTGGATACACTTTAGGGAAAAACATTAAAGCTTTGATTTATCATCAACTGTCATGTCTTAAAGTTAATTTTTCAGAGGTATCATATATGGTTTCAGGGGTCAAGTAAAGTAAAGTTCATCCTATTTGAGAACTTTCTTCAACTGTTTTCTAGAAACAGTTTTATGGTGAAGAAACCAAAGAAAGTGTTCTTTTAACAGTTACACAGTCTTTTTGGATATTTATATTGAATATTGCAAAGGGAATAGACAATTTGGATACAGCTGGTTAAATGATGAACTAATGTTTACTTACTGTGTTTAATCATTAATCTAAAACTCTGTCAAAAGAAAAAACACCCTTGTGGGAAATGTTTTTTTTTTTGCTTTTGGTGGCACCGTCATTTTACCACCTTAACAGCTTGACAGAGAGTCTTACTTGCATGAAGACATCAAATATATATTAAACAACTGAAAATACAAAGAGTGTGTTTACAGTACATGGACTTCAGTATCCTTGTTTTGTTTAGGTTTTTTAAGTATCCGGATTTTGTGTTGTGCATGTAAACATCATATCCTGATTTCAGAAGCTTTTGGTACCTGTAGAACTCTGAAAGAATACTGTGGCAACACCTTACCCCGGTTACTGACCTGAGCAGACGCTGCCTCAGCAAAACAAACATGCCAGTAATACGCTGTCATTTCTTTCCTCTTGTCATTATCACCTTAACTATAGCTGAAATCCACTGAGCAAAGAATTAAATATTTAACTGATGAAGTGTGGAAAGCCAGCGTGCGATCATGCACGATGCGACGCACACATATAACGCTCACGTGCTGTTAGGACACGGTGTAAACCTCAACTTTTTCTCCTTAACTAACAGCTGTAATGTTTTCACGTGTATAACAGATGAACACTCCATGTCTAATTTGTGCGGTTGGGAACGCTCTGTAATTTTGGTGAAGAAAATCACTGAAATTGAATCCACAATAAGGTTTGTGCTTATTTCACAAAATAATTTATTGTGTCACAAATTGAGATGGACACCGATATCTGATTTTGTTCTATAGTTGTTGTTATGAAATGCAGATCACTTTATTCACTTTTATTTAAAAACTTAATACAAGTTATAAATAATTAAGTTAATCTCCTAACACCGCAGCAGGGACAGTGCACATCTAGAAAAGAGGAAAACAGAATCTTGTCCATCAAACGTTTACAGTATGTGGCACATGCAATTCAGATGTGCAACCTTTACTTTAAATAAACCAAAGAGTGTCTACGGTCTGCACAGAGCACATGAGCCTGCTTTTGTGCAGCTCACCAGGGATGAACTCGTTCACTTTTGTCACATATTGGAGTCAGATGGACTCCGTATGACAGGATGTTCCAATTTAAATCTATTGTTGTTTTTCCTAAATACAAACAGAAACAGTAAATAAACAGAACACACATCAACATTGTCACTGCCGCTCCAGATCTCTGGTGTGTTTTTAGAAACCATGGCACACTGGTTACAGGGGGCTCACTGTCAGGATTCAACAACAATATTGCTCTTTCTCAGTGTAGACTTAACTTTGAGACTCAGTTCCTGTTGTCATGGTTAAAGCACACAGAGTATCATCCAGCATTGTTTTTTTTAAGCAAACAGAAGTCTTCCATACTGACACCTGTCAAATACACTGCTGTGTATCCATAGAGTCTGCAGTAGAGATGCTTTGAGAACAACAGGTTTAACACTGAATGTGGCAGCACTGCTTTTTCTCTTATCACAAAAACTGGAATGTTTCTACTGAATGTGAATGTGATTGTTTTGAAGTACAGGTTTCAGAAACTCTTCTATACGGCATATTTATGAGAACCAAAAATGTGCACTATGTCTCTGATCTTCATCCTTTCTCTGAGAAGGTAAATTTACTCAACCCCAAAACACACTGCTACAATTAGCAGTGTCAGAATAACACAAATAATTCACATAGTGACGGTTAAGAAAATCTTCACTCCTCTCCTGGTGAAATACATGTCTGGAATACTTCAGTGTGCGAGCTGTCTCTTTTTTGACCGACTCAGCACCTGCCCTCTTTGGTTTGGATATGTGTGTTTTCTCAATTGTACAGCTCACTCCTTATTTGCAAACAGCTACTTTTAGCTTCTTGAGCCTGTTTTTTGAGGGGCTAACTCTGTACAAACAGCAACCCACAAATCCTCCACTTTTGTCCTTTATTTGACAGAATGTGCATGTAATGTTAAGTTATGGACCCATACCTGCACCACACAAGTTGCACTGAGCCTCTCCAAAAAAAAAAAAGGGTCCTGTCTATACCCTTCGGTCATGTTTACAACTTTAATGTAAGGATAAATAGAAACATCCTCTTGGTCACAAAAAGAGAAAAAAACAAGACCAGAGGTCAGATTGACTTTTCTCTCCAATTTGTTGTCAGCAATTAACAGGAAGTCTGTTGAAGACAGGACTGTTAGGCCTCTGTCTTGCAGACTGCAGAGGTGGAATGGTGGGAGCAAATCATTCCACCATTCAGCCGTCAGAAAAGGTTGGAAGAAAGGAAAAACAAAGTCTGTGTAAAATTGGCAGCCACAGGGACACAACAGCACCATGTGTTTGTATGCTAAACTCACGCTGTTTGTTTTCATGTCGTCCTTATTTGTTTCAGCAACGCCAGAATGATGTGAAAAATCACACTGTTGCACACAACGTAATTCAGTCAGTATCATTTTGATCTTGTAGAATCTCTGAGTCAAAAAGGACAACCTGCTGGCTTGTCACTTCCATGTGTGTTCCAGATAAAAGTAAGAGTGAGAACTATTACATTTGGTAAAGGTCCATATGAAACAGTGGCTCTGCTGACATCTTGCATAAACATCTTTCCTGTGGTGATTTGATCACAAGTGATCGCTAGATGCGAACCAATCAATCAATCATTATTTGTACAGCGCCAATTCATGCATTAGTTGTCTGAGGTGAGCTTCAGGTATAGCTCACTCAATGTTTTCTCTGTGGCCTTGTGTTTATTGTATATAGTGTTACATGTTGTCTTGTTGTGTGCACGTTACATTTACTTTAGTTTTTTTTTTTGGTACATTGTTATGTCTGCTCAATGCTGCTCCATGTCTGTCCTGCATGATATACATTTTTTATATTAACCAAATGCTGCTTTATGTGTATCCAGCATGGTTTATGTATTTTTTCCTGTGGCTGCTCACCTGTCTGCTTAATCACTGTCATGATATTTCTATTTTTGTAGCTTTGAATTTGTTTTTTTTAGGGAGCCTTTTATAAAATCTGGCCAGGGCCAACAGATGAAAATTAGCCTTTTGGCTAACTCTGGCATATTTACCAAAATGTTTATCACTATGCAATGTCCCTGTAAAATAATAAATAAATTAATTTTAAAAAGTCAGATGGTGGTGGCTGGGCGTCAGGCGGTGGTTATGGGGTGAACGCACCCTAATGTCACCTCGCCCTGAGGACGCATTGAGATCTGAGAACTCATCAGTGCACATTGGAGGTCGTCAAAAATAAGGGCCGCACCCTCAAGAGTTGTCATCTGCAGTATTACTCTTGAGAATTGGGAGAATGATGATGCTGCCTCTTATCGAATGAAAATGGTGACAAATTTTGACTTTTCAAAAAAGTTAATGATTTACAGGTGCTTAAACGTGTGTAAACAGGGTCTGTGTTCATAAGCTGCAGCAAGTAATGCTTATGAATATGCAACGATATGCACATTAACCCTCATGCTTTGATCATTTTTACAACCCTTTCTGCTTGTTCGTGGCCAAAAATTTACACTAACAGACTGATTGAGTAATTTTTTTGATTTTGTGTTTTTTGCTACTTTTACTGCATAATGTTTTTAACTAACATCAGTGCTTGTCATAAAGTATAAAATATCCATTACTTTTTCATTTTTAACCCTTCAAATGCCAGTTTGTTTGCACAATGCACCTGTTGGAAAACAACCTCAACGTTGACAATTTTATATATTCTCAACGCTATTATATAATATAATAATAATAATATAATTTCTTATATTAATAGTAGCACAGTCCGAGATATGTAACTTATTAACAGCCACACTGATTTCAATGCAGAAAAAAATAAAACTCCCTCTCAGATTGTTTGTGACCAAAAGTGGCCACGATAGAGCCAAGAGGTACTATTTGATGTATACAATATATTTTTGATATATTTAAAGTGCTGAAGTTCAAAATTTAAAAATCAGGCAAAAATCCAGACCCTTGAGAAATGTCAGCCCAAATGCATTAACGAAGCTAAAATGGTTGAAAAAAAGAAAGTGAAGTGTTACAGGATAGAGGATAGAGTCCAGAGGGTTAAAGACTGAAACTCGTAAGCACACATCATTTTCAAGAAAATGTATTTTCATCTTGTCCTGTTACAAAACAATCTTTTGTGTTTCTTGAGGAACATTTGTAGTCTTACCTGTTAGATATATAGGTTAAAATTTAAACAAACTGAGCAGTCTAGGATGAACTGAAAAGTAACTTATGAAGCAATTGAACAGACTTTTGCAGTGCAAGTCACTGTGGCTGTATCTTATCTACTTCATGGAGGATTAGACTTCAAAAGCAATGGTTCCAAGTGTAGATGTATATTTATGCAGATATTTTCTGTTGATAATCTACAAACAGCGTCAACTTTTTTGATAACGAGGACACAGAAGACGCACGACCTCAATCAACCCGAATGAAGGAGCAGCTCGCGTTCGAGGAGATTTTTTAAGATCATATAGGAAACATGTTTTAGTTTCAGCTGCGGTTGTGGTCGCTGTGGTTTTGTATGTGATGTGTTGATATTCATTCAACATTACTACTAAAAGAGGATTGCAATGACATGTGTTTGGACAGCTGCCCAGCAAGGCACATCATTCAGTAATACACAGAAGAAAGCAAAGTATTGGCTTTTTTTAAGTACAAGACAAGAGAGGCTGTAAATCCTCATTCCAATCATCCCTGGATCTCTCAGTTAGAGAGAGTGTCACTGCGGAGCAAAGGATAGAGAACCCTCAACCTTTCAATTACAGCCCATAATCATAACTCAAGGGCGGCCATGACAGCTCTGTCCTCCTATATTTGGCCGTGGTTTCTATGTATCCTAATGCTACACTAAACAAACAACTTCTCGTGAGTTTATTGTGCTCCCAAACGTCTAAACAGACACACTTACTTATAGAAAACATTATATATAGCTCCATCTCATCCTCAGTGACATTGTCAAAAGAATAGTTACCATGCTACTTCTCAGAGTTGTCCCCCGGGGGGGCAGAGACGCCTTTTCTCTTTAAAGTCCTCCTTAATGTTTTTAATGCACTGCAAAACAGTAGTAGGCAATAATAACAGGAAATGCTGCGGAGAGAGAGAGAGGCAGACAGACAGAGAGAGAGAGAGAGAGAGAGAGAGACCATCCTTCAAGACCTTTCCTCGTCATCCTTCTTTTCTTTGTAATTTTGGTTTCTCTCATGTTTGACATCAAAGATGTTGAAATTGTTTTCCCCGATGTTGTGTACTCTGTAATTATTAATCTGCCTTGCAAGACGACTGCCTTTGGGGCAAAGTCAGACACAAAAGGCCCCTCTCTGCATCTCTGATGTGGAGCAACACACGAGGAAGAAAGGAAGAAAGAAGAAAAAGAGAGGAGAGGAGGAAAAAAAACTGTGCAATGCTGCCACCAAACTAAGAGAGTGAACTTTCAGACAATAGTTGTAAACTTTGAAAGACAGAGAAAAAGGACACAACAGAAGGCAGAAAAATGAAGAGCTCAAAGTGAGACACAGAGGAAGAGAAGGTGAGGCAAGGCTCGAACAACGCTGTGTTGTTATGACAGAACCAGGTGACTAGACTCAGTAATGAGGTTCTCATTGCTTCCAGACTCCTACACTCATCTCAACACCTTGAGCTGATCAGTCACCATTCACAAAACTTCAGCCTGTGGATCGTGTGGATGTGGAACAGAAACACTTGAAGCCTGTTGTGACTCTACAATGATATATGTCACTATTTTTACACATGATAACGCCAATGTCCACTGCAAATAATCTGTCACTGTACATTCATTACTCTGCTGTATGAAGTACTTGATTCTGATTGGCCAACTACGTGTGGCAATAGTCTGCTATCAATCGATTTATCACTGGAAAATTAACAGTAAAGCAGAAAAGCACACGGTTACTAGGGACACAAGTCTTATCACAAACTCTAGAGATATAACTAATCAAGTCGGATTAATTTGAAGTTGGAGTGTTTACGATTGGAAAGGAGAAAGAAGAGAATAACTTCAGAGAAAAGTGGTTCAAAGATGCAAAAACTGCACCCAATATAAGAAAAATCTACAATTGAAGTGAACATATAACGAAATGTGATATGGTATCATTGTTTTTTTGTTAATGACTGATTAATGGAAAAGAAAATGTCAACAGACTCAGACAGTGACAAGGCAGAAAATCTAATTTTGTGCTGATTTATGCCGACCTGTTCACTTTGTAACACTCCACCATCAGTGGAAATGTTCACTTTAAGGTGAGTAATAAGAGCTATTTCAGCTCAGTTTTTAAAAGGCTTCAGAGTTAACTGTTGCTATGGACTAGACCATTTGTCTAGTGGAAGAACAATCTCATTTTGAAATCAGTCAAATTGTTTCCAAAGGGCCTGTTCAGATTCAAATGATCTATTTCCTAATAAGCGGGGCATGTTTTGATATGATAATGTGACCTTCACAGTGCACTTACAGTTTTGGTTTATTTCTGGGTCCCCAGCACCTGTGAGTCACTTTCTGCCTCACACTGACTCTTTCGCATTATGTTGTGTTGACGCCTCATGCCTTTCATTTTCAGTCTTCAGCAATCCAAGCCAAGCAGTTTTTTTTTTTACGTTGCTTGACTGTGTATAGCGCTACGGAGGAGGGAGAGCTGACATGGTGGCTACAGTGAGGAGCTGATAGTGAAATCCCATTAGCTGCCCTCCCACTGACGCCAAACTGACTTCAATAAGAAGAGCCAGAGCAGGTGGGTGGTCTGTCACTCTCTCAGCGCTCTCTGGCAGGAACAACCTGCCTGCACAGACACACAGCTGGGCGAGCGCTTACACATCACTGCTGTTGTGCCGTGCCTGTCACTGATAGTGTCTGTGTCTGTGGAGTGACGTTGATGGTGGTGGTGGTGGGTTTTTTGTGTTTGTACTTTGAGCCCACAATTTAATATAATGGACAATCATTCAGAGTGGGAATACATTTGCTTTTTTACTTTCAGCCAAGACAGGGGTGGAAGGAGAGATAGAAATAAAAAAGAGCAAGAAGCAGCCACAGAAGTGAACAAAACCATTAAAAAAAAAAAAAAGGAGGAAAAGGGGAATGCCAGCTCCTACGTGGCCACCAATTTAAAATGGTTTCTGGTCAGGGGAAGTGGCAGGAGTGGATGCTCAAATTAGAGAGGCCCCGGTCGGATCATAGGAAACCCTGTCATCCTCAGCGTGCCGGCATTCCACAGAGCAAGGAGCATGGGAGCAGGAGCCACCCGGACAAATGTTTGGTACAGACAAGATGGGCGCCCCGCTTCGTGGCGGATTTTCCGAACCTCCAAACCCACAAGGCACATTATGAAGACGGGCCAGGAGTTTATTGATCAACAGACGGGGATGTTTGCTGTTTGCTGTCAAACACTCTGCCAGGGAGGTCCAATCAACAGTCCCATATGATGGTTGCCTCTTCACCCTCATGAAGTGTTTCTACATGTATACAAACACAAAGGAATGCTGTTTGTATTGTTCTCTTTGGAGGAGTCGACGATTCAACAATAAGACTTTTTCAACATGCAGACATTGCTCAGTGTCAGTTTTTTCCTTGTCCCATTCTATAAGACATCACAATAAAATGTTGCGCAAAATGAAAAACTGTGCTTTAATTTGACCCACTCCAGCACGTAAGGACATTGTGTGGAAATGAAAGACAATAGGTTCTTTGTTGGATCCAGTTGTTTCATGTTAGAGATATGATTGCACTGCTTATCATCACGAGTAAGTGGGAGTGAAATGAACGTGGTTTAAAGTAAAGCACATGAACATATGGAACTATATTGCATACATAATATATTTATATAGAGCATTTGTGGAAAAAACTCATCCAGATGGTACGACATCCAAAACCAAAAGCCGGATCAAAAGGAACTAACGAAAAGAGAGAGAGGACTTAAAGGCGGACAGATACGGCACAGAGGAAAGAAAAATAAAAATAAATGCAGAAATTATATATTCATCACCATCAAAACACGCTTCTTACTTCAACCCTGTGAGACTACAGAGTACCACTGTCAGCTCTGCAAGGCGTTCACTTCAAGGTCCACGTGTTGTATATATGCATGCATACATTAGCCAAATGACAATCACAACTATAAACAGGAGAGGAGAACAAAAACCCACAACGACCGCTTCAGATTGAACGCCTGACAGCTAAGGTCACAGAAGTCAAGATGAAATATGACGCAAGCATAAAGCGACGAGACAGCTCGCCACAGATATTACATATCAGATGATGAGGCGGGGAGAGAAAACAACTCCCCTTTGTAATGGACCAAATCTTATTCCTGTTGTTTACCCGCTGAAAGGCCTTGATACACCAGTGTAAGGGGATGAGGGCTGGTGATGGTTGGGGGGGGGCTTTCGAAGAGGAAGGGGGGGTAGTGAAGGGGGCTTATGTTATCTGTTAGGCTCTGCCTGTCCAGTGCATTACGAGCCCGGCATCGCTCATTTCATGGCAAGTGTACTGGAACAGATTATCACCGGCTGTAGAGAGAGAGAGAGGGGGGAGAGAGAGAGAGGCGTGGTGGGGGTGGGGTGGGGTTGGAGGGGGGGTTAGCCCGGCCCGGTTTTGTAGTTAGAAGATGAGCAGCAGAGTGAGCAGCCTCCAAATCCCTGATTATGCACACTCGTACAATTGCTCCACATTATCCAGCTATTTATTCTACTTTATTTATTTACTCTGGCATTCAGCAGGTTTCTCTCTCGCCACCATCCACAACTCAAAACTCATTTTTCTGCCTGTGCCTCTTCACAGAACAAAAAAAAAAGTTTTCTCTGTCTGAATAAGCAATCTAACTTTTCTACACGCACCATCAAATCCACTGAGACCGATTAATTTGCTTGTTTTTTTTTGGAGGTTGCACCATAAACACATTCATCACAAGTTCAAAGATATAATAAACTCAAGTCTGTTACAACTTGAAGCATAGCAAGCAAAGGACGTTTAAATTCAAAATGTTGTTAACATTTGTAACAGAATGTAAAAAGATGTTTTCGTGAAGAATGACAAAAACATAAATTTTTCTGGTTTTATATGCCCTTTAGTGTGTTTTCCAAATGTCCTGTGCATGTTTAGGCACATCTATGTGCAAAAATTCAAAGTCCGCGGAAACGCGGCTTCTCCTACGTCCTCCTGTTAGCTGTAGCATTAGCTGCATGTAACGCTCGGTTCTAGCCCCCTTCGAAAATTTTTTGCCAGTGTGACGTCTTGTCAGTGTGAGATCACTGATCTAAGCTCATTGGCTCGTTGTGGCAAGCCCTGCAGCTCATGTTGCACGCCCGTTAACTCCTGTAGCACGCCCACGATATGTCGTAGCCTGCGGTAGCACAGTAGTGCTAAGGTGCTAATGTTTATGCTCCCCTCGGATGGAGCCAGTGGCTGCATTCCAAATATGGTAAAAGAGGCGGGACATTTCAGAGAACCGTGCTGAGCGACTGGCCAATTATGGCAGAGCCGACAGGCCGACCAATCAGATCAGACTTGGCACACGTGGGGACTCTGAACGTGGGCACTTCAGAACCTTAGAGAGAGAGTCAGAAGAGAGCCGGTGCATGGAGCGGCAGTTCATGAAAACAGACACTTTTTAAAAACTTTAGCTATTGTGAACATACTTTAGTAACCCCCCCAAAAAAAAAAAAAAAGGGCATAATATGGGCTCTTTAAGGGCCCAGTATGTAAATTCCGCCATCAGGTGGCTCTCAATCAAAACCATAACACATGAAAACAAACTGAGTTGACCGTAGTCAAGAAGAACGGGCGAAAAAAAGACCTGAGGAAGAGAATATGTCTACCGACGATGTAGCCAAGTATAGCTTTTATCAAAGCAGCACAACATACAGCGACAGTACGGCAGCTTTCAGGAGCAGTTCCAGCTTCCTTTTGCAGCGGTCGTTGACGTGACATCCGGTGTTCCCTTGGCAACGTTACTTGTCGTGTCTGATATGGCGGCTTTGTCATGGTGTCTGCCACAAAACACAGGGGGCGTTAGAACTATAAAATTACGGATTTCTCTGGCTTTGATAACTCGTGGAAATATTTGAGGTAATGTAAGTGCTCAACAAACAAAATTAACTGAGATATTCTACATGTTTTACCTTTAACAACACACTTCCTAAACAATCTTTGTGTCTTTGCACATTAGAGATGCATGTACATTACATGATGAGCTGTTACAACCCGGCTTGGGTAGGGAAAAGGGAAGCAACATAAAACCAGTTGTGTAATGGTTTAATGAGCAAAAATTAGAAAATGGACTTAGCGCTTTGTCCACAGGGTTCTCCAAGATTGCCATGAAAGAAGAATTCCTCCTGTTAGCTTTAAAGTGCAAAGAGTTGACCTTAAACTGATAAGTGGTCTCCATTTGATCACCTGAGATGAATTTCTTCTGTCTCTCCTAAAGAAAGTCGTGACATCACTCAGGAGAAACCTCCCTTTCCCCGTCCTGATTATTTCATCTCCTTTTTTCAGGGGACACAACGCACTATCGTCACCGTGTTTATTTCACCGGTCAATTATTTTAACAAGACATTCCTAAAATTTCACTAAGGCGAAACCTCAGAGTGCCAGAGAACATTGGATTGTGTGGGTATGTTTTGAGGCTCAAAGGTTTACGATTGCAGAAGCCACATGGCGGTGCGCAGGAGGAAGCCATTTTGTGGCTTTTCCCTGCATCTGTTGATCCCTGTGGATACTTCCTGCCTCTTGTGTTCTATGAAAGATGAGATGACAGCAGACCACCGGGTAGGGACGGGATGCCTTTGCCCCGGGGGAGACAACAACTGGAGTCATCTGGTGGCCTAAACTTGGCCACAGGGCCTCGAGAGGTAATACAGTTGTTTGGGGAGGGGGTCGAGAATGACCTCTCCTTCTGTGGACTCTCATTTAGTGTCAGCGGCTGTCCCCTTTCTCCGATAACACGTCTCTAAATGTCCTCAGTGTTTGGCTTTGCACACAACGCTCATGTCCCTGACACAATACACACTGCTCATAAAATAAGGAGTATCAGAGTCATATATTCTCCCTGGTAATGAAATGTTTCTTTACACATTTGGGTCAATCCTTACAGCTCCTCGGTGAGCTGTGATCAAATATTTAAAAACAGAGAGCTAACTGTGATCACTTATCCCACTGACAGCCTATTGTACCATCCTGCCTCTAAATAAATGTTTAGTTACATTGTTTTCACTGACAAATTAACTTCTCATTAGAGATGTTTCAGTCTGTAACAGGAACAAAAGCACACTTTGTTTTTGTTGTTTTAGAGAAGGGCTCAGATGACAGCTGATTCTTTCTATTCGTGGCTGTTCAACGCAACTGAAGCCTTAAATGTCCCAGTGTAGGTTGATGCTGTTAAAGAAAACATCTCAAAGAATTGTTTGAATTGATTGTTGCTGGTAAAAATAAAAACCAAAAAAGACTGCTTTCTTAGTGACAGTCAGACTCTAGTGTGAGCATTAAACTGAATGTTTAAGTCAAAATCAGTCAGATTTAATATGCGACATTAGTTATTTCAACATATCCAGCACATATTTAATGAATAGTGACGTAAGTAAGAACCTAATTTTCCAAACATCCATAACTTTCATTTATACTGCTGGTGTGGTCCTGCAGTGTTAATGTATGTAATGTTGGCCTTTCTTGCGGGAGCCATATCTGAATTTCAAATCATTTAATGAAAGCTTGATGGACTTCTTAGATTATTGATTTTAGTGAATATGTAATATTTAGAGGAAATCTGACATAGGCTATTTCATCTGGCTTTAACTTGATGGTTGAATTTATTTCAGGTGTACTGTGCTACTAAAGATGCTGCAAAAACATTTTAAAACAAAATCTTAGACAATGCACTGCAAAACATTGGGTTACATGCTAAAGCCTGTGTGAGTTTTGTATTTATTCCCTCTGGTCCTCCTCATAAAAATCTCCCTTTTCCTTTAAAAACAAGACAAATGCATGTTGTACATTTTCATTGAGACTCTGCTGCGTATACAATGTCTCTTTGGTCCTGAATGCTCTGAATGACTTTGTTGAAGCCTGATCCAGTGACCGTCATTACTTAAGTATTCAGAAATAGCCAATCGTCTAACTCAGGGGTTCTCAAACTTTTCAGGTCGTGGCCCCCAAAATGAGGGTGACAGAAACTGGGGACCCCCCACTGTTCTTTAAGGTGGTTAGTTAGGTATATAATGTAGCAACAGCCACGCACACACTAATAAACCTATCCAAAAACTAGGAACACAAAATAATACAACAGCCTAAAAACAATAAAAAATGTACACATTCATTTCATTTCCATTTCACTTAATGATACTGTCTTGTATGACATTGGACTACTTTTTGTATATTTACAAAAATGGGTAAAAATATATACTTATGCGCTTTTACATGTTTTTTTTAATTTTTTCGCGACCCCCCTCTTGGTGGCTGGCGACCCCCACTTTAGGAACCACTGCTCTAACTGATGGTTTTGCTTTTTTGCTTGTAGAACGATTTCAAATGAATCGTCTCACACACCTAGCTCAATGTTTCCTCGACAGTTAGCACTGGATTGGTCAGACACTTTGGTCTGATGCTACTACATAATGTTTGTTGATTATCAGTCTGCTTAAGAGCAGCACTTCAGGGAGTCTTTTGATTCGCTTTAACTATGAAAATAGTCTTTAAAGGACCTTTAAAATCTCTTTATGTGTTTAAATGGACAGCAGTCGTGTCGTAATTGAAGCCTGCGTCTATAGGCTAGCACCAAACCATTGTTCTCCCTCTTACTCCTTTTGTATAAGTACCCACCGCAGGGGTGTGCCAGTAAGACGGCTCTCCCTCTTTCTTCTCTTTTTTTTTTTTTCGCCCTGAGCTGGCCAGAAGACAAAGCATTCACAGCAAATGAAAGGTTCTTATCTGAGGCGGGGAAAAGGTTTCAACCCGAGAAGCTGGAGCACCAGAAACTCAGAAGTTGTTCAGCTTTTTTTCCCTTCTCTCTCTCTGTTCCTCTCCCTCCTTTAGTGTTCCTGAGGGGAAGGCGCAGTGGGACGCATATTTGTGTTGCTGTGTGCCCACTTTATACGGCGCTCCCCTGCCGAGCGAGGCTACGCAGCATGGAGTGAAAGGCCATGCTGGAATGCCTATAATGCACTGTGGAAACTGTGACTGCTTTTGATTTAAATGGTTTCAGATGCCCCGTTTTGGAGTGCACAGCGAGAAACAGCTGGTTGCTGTGGATATTGATATGCACAAAAAGAGTGTTAAGGCTGTTAAAGTAGGCCTGGAGGCTGGATTGTGGACAAACATGTCTTTTAATTTCATGTATTGTGTTTTGTTATGGAGATGAAAGTTTTTGGTTGATTATCGCGATACTGATTTGCACAAGTCCCTTCATAAAAACAAACCATCCTGCACCCTGAACTGATATATTACACCGTCAAATTACTATATGAAAATTACAGTTAAGCTTTGAACTGCTACAATGAGTGTCGGTCTATCTGCAACTGAATCCCTTTCAAGACATTTCTTTGAAAAATCTTCTAAAGGATTGTAGATTGCTTCTGATTAAATGGATTTTTAGTGGGTGTCCCGGAGGAAAGAAATTACATAATGGCGACGCTGAAACCACACTAGCAGGATTATATATTCCATCTATACTTGAAGGCACGGTTCAAACACAAGGAAAAGTTTGTCATTGACTTTACGTCTTCTTTTCAAGCATATATAAGAAAAAAGTTTTTTTCTTATTGAGGGTGTTTTAAGATTCAGTGGATGGTGATCGTTATTGAAGTTTAGTTTCCTTCCAGTTCCTCTAGGTTTGACCTTTCATGGTTGACCTGACCCGGTGTCATGACTCTGACTCTGGGCTTGTAAGTTGGGTTTTTTTTTTGTGTGAATCTAGAACATTTTCCTGCTCGTTCACCTCAGTTGGTTCTCACATGCTGACCGGATCAGTCAGTGCAGCTCAGTAGTCCTGATGCCCACTGATCTTAATGGACTGAGTATAGAGAAGTGGTTAAGCTTATCATCACCTTCAGTACTGAGTGTCTTCTGAGATGTTCTTTAATGTTTATAAGGCATCTTAAAGTCTTAATATGTGATTTTTCACACTTCAATGTAATATAAATTATATAAAGTATATTCTCTGAAAATAACTCTGAGTCATGACTGTCTACAATGGGTGTAACACCCGAGTCCCACTGTCTGTGATGTTTTCAGAGTTTTCAGAGTCCTATCTTCACTTTGTTTACATCGCCCGGACGGCCGGCCGGCTCCTCCCCCTCACGTAAAAGTTGTTTAATTGAGGGACTAGAGAAAAGAAGAATAACATACTGTACTCACTGCTTAACTGTGTTTCTAGATCACGCTCATTTCAGGTAAATTTACATGCAGTGTGAAGATACGAGCATAATAAAGATCGCTAGCATTAGCATGCTAACACAACAATGCAGCACGAGTTGTTTTGGTTTCATGCTGGTGCTCAATGGCGACATCTGCTGGATCAAAAAAATCACATAAAGCCTTTAACACAAAGCAGCGATACAACAAATTCGATGATTTTAGAAAAAAGCAGTTGTAATGACTGGAAACATTGTTTTTTCACTGAAGTTATTTAGCCTTTAGCTGTGGTAGTGCAAGTCAATTTCTTCTTTTTTGGGAGGGTTGTTGTTTTTTGACCCGTTAGTCTCACCTTTGTCATAACAGAGGCTAGTTGTTATGTACAACAACACAAACCTCATTTTCTATCGCATTTTCTTCTAAATATACTCAGAGCGGCCTAATGTCAAATATAAAATATGTTAACTTTTGTTAACCCTGTCCTCCTGATATTTATTTTTTTCTCTAAAAATTGCAAATGTAAATAGTTTTCCAAGGGAATTTAACCATCCTGTGTGTTTTGTTTTTTGTTTTTAGTCCCCTCAGACTCATTTCAAACCCGTTTTATTTTCCGTCTGGCTCACAAAAGTAATCGACTTCATGAAGAGGAACCATTGTTGTGTTCCAAACACTGTGAGCATGTTAGTGTGAAGCGCACACACACACCTGCAGACAGACAGACAAACACAAACCTCCCTTGCCTCTACCTGCAGACAGTGTGGAGAAGAGATAAGGCTGCATCAAATACACAACGCGGTATTGATTTCCATGCCAACCAATCTCACCCAATCAAAAAAGGTCACGCAGTGAAGAAATCAAAAAGAGGCCTCTTTGTTTCAGAATTGCATGCTAGGTAGCCTACAGGCAGAGAGATTCAGTGAGTGAGACAGTTTGAAGCGGAACGTTTTTCATCTGTGGCTAACCACCTTGTGCAGCAGGCAAAATTGGAAAACAATATTGATATCTGACCAATGTAATGTGTGGAAGAGGCAATTCTTTTTGGTCTCCTTTCTTTTTCTGAAAAGTAGTCTGGGTTTGCTCTCATGCATGGCGAAAGTACATCACTTAATCACCTGATGGTGTGAATCTAATTCAGCCAGCGCCATGCCACACCTTCCAAACTCAATCTGCAGTCTTTGTCCGACTCTACAGCTCAGCGAGACACGAGAGATAAAGGCAACAATTCAGATCTATGGAGGCTGGTGGGCGGATTTCACAGCCTTCCTATGGCTCGGTGTGATGACGGTCAAGATGATAGCTTTAGAAGGCGTTTTTGATGTGTTTGTGTTGTTCCATGCCGGGTCGGGGTCACCCCTACATGCATTAATGAGCTGATGTGCCGTTTGATGTTGGCCTTCAAATCTCCTTTGGTGCTCTGGCCCCGGTGTCCACCCCTCCATCCTCCCTCTTTCTCACACAAAACATACACACTCTACAGACACACACACACACACACACACACAACACACGCAGGCGGATACTGACTCATTTACATCGCCAGTAGGGAGCACACCGCTCCACTCTCCTGCAGCGCTTTTCTGATGATGAAACACTAAGACTGTGCACTTTGTGTTTGTACATTTGTATAAAAAAGAGGACTTGTTGGACAAGTAACGTGGCCAGTTTATGTGTTATCATGCAAATGTAGGATATGCGTATGTGGACAGGATGACACTCACAAGGAAATGGAGTGAATGCCATGAAATCTTTCTTGACATAAGCAGAAGATTTTGTTTTTCTTTGCTTTTTTTTTATATTCTCCTCATGATTATTTCCCTTTTTTTTTTTTTTTTTCTCCAATGTTTTTCCCACTCATTCGCCAAGTCCCCCCAAGAACCCCCATTTCTGTTCAGGCAGCCAGCGCGGCCTTCCAAATGCACAATTGCTTTCCTCTGTGAGCTCTCCTGTTTCCCGGTATGCTAATTTCCTGTGATGATCAGAGGGAATGCAGGGATAAAAGTGCTACGCTTTAAGCACTTTGTAGTTTTTTATATTGTTGCCATAGTAACATGAAACTGGAGGCCAAATCAATGTGGCTTCTCTTATTTGCATGGAGGAGTAGAAACCTTAAACACAAACAGAAGGGGAAGACGGAGTAAAAAAAAAAGAATAAGAGGCAACGAAAGGGAAAACAAATGGCATCCCACACCGCAGAGCGTCACCCTTCCTTTACTACGAGCTAGTTTAACAAGAACAGCCACTATTTATGCATGGCAAACACTTCCCCTTACAACAGGCCAATCGCTCATTAAGCGCACTTGCAAGAAAACAGCAACAACCTAACTCTTTCTACTGTCTGAAAGCTTTTTGCGGGTCTATACAACACCCCCATGAAGCTGCCATTCTGCACCATTCACTTGATATGCACCCTGCATGCTGCTCTCTCACTTTGAAGTTGTTCACAGGGCTATGGAACTATGATTACCCTGCCCCTCGCAAACCTCCTGCTCCTGCTCTGAACTGCCGACTGCAGAAGCCAGAGCGCCACAGCGCTGGAGCTGTCCAAGCTTCTCCAAACCAACCGCAGCCCGATCCCATTCTGATCCAGCTTGTGAATGCTTAATTAGTTGTTAATTAACTCAGCTCTCCCGTGCGCCACTTATCTCGTCATTTATCAGGTTCCCAGACTGGGCAGCTGTTAATGAATGATGTAATTTATTCAACGCAATCTGCTTGTCTTCTGAGTTCAGTGTTGTGTAAAGACCGAGCATGTGCATGGAATCATTAGTAAACATCTTTCACTCTTTCTGTCGCACTAGTCAAAGTGTGTGTGCAGGTAGCACAGACTAGACACTCTTTCTCTGGGTATTAACACAAAACTGTTGAGTCTAATTGGTATTCATACTGACAGATTGAAGGTGGCACTAAACACACACCTTCTGTCAGCAGTCTCTCCTCCCATCCATCTATCTCTTCACCCAGCTGACTCTGAGGAATGTTAGCTACACTAAACTGTTCAAATGCATCTGCATAGGCTTTATAGCTCATCCTGCAACAGTTGAGGTAAGTGACAGAAGGAGGAATGTCAGATCAGCGTTCAGCGTTCAGCAGCCCCCCACCACCACCCATAGAGAAAGAAGGAGGGAGGTGAGAGTTACGTAAAGAGCACATGAGATCAGTGGGTTTCTCTGTCTTATTTGTAGCAGAACTCAAATGGATCTTATTATCTCTGTGCATGGTCGAGAAGTCCTACATGGTTGATTCTGGTGTCTGATATAAAAGGAGATAGAAGAAACTATTTTATATACCACCCCCTGGATAAATATCTACATTTTTTAAATGAAACTTCAGGTTGGAGATCTAGAAAACAACGTTGTACATTCTTTACAAAAGTACAAGTAGATACTGGGAGATGAAGGTGCAGACAATGACTCAGGGAGAAGCTGAACTTCTTGTTCAGCTTCTCTATTAAGACAACAGTAAAAGAAACAACATAAGCATTCTGCAGTATAAAAGTAAAAATCAGCCCTCTGAAGTGCATCTGTTTAAAGCTAATAGAACCTCACATCAAACTAGTAAAAAAAAAAAAAATTATAGTCCTTTTTCCAATAAAATAGAAGTAGATTTTTAACGAGGATAATCTATTAATGTTGGTCCAACAAGAGCTCCTGTGAGTCACAGACATCTCAAGACTCTGCTTCTCCACAGCCCAGTTTCCCTCTCATGGCTGTTTGATGTTAATATATCGTTATGTTCCCCCCGCGAAAAAGGAAAATCTGAATGACATGGGTCATGAGTTGGGGAACTAACAAAACACCGCAATTGTTCCAAAAGGAACACCGAAGCAGGAAAGGTTGACACTTGACATCATATCTGGGGGATAATGTCAGTAAATTCGAGATAAAACACGGACTTCGCTTATTCCGTGCGAATGGTGGGGTCATTTCTAAATCATGAGGTCCCCAGGTAATACTAGTCCCGTGCAAATAGAGTCTAAGATTTTCATTGAAACAGAAAACACAGAAAAGCAACTGAGCCTTCCACCTCCCTCCAGCCTCTCAGCCCAGATGATTGTGATCAGCCAATCAGCTGAGGGAGAACATCACAGGTGCAGTCAATAACTCCTGATGAGCAAGGAAACCTGTGACCTAGTTCCTTAAGAATCTATCCAGAACAATATATACGTACATCAGTGCTTGATATGCATTGCTGGTTGGATGAAAACTAGCCTTTTAATGTATATATATATATAAAATTCTACTAAAATGCATTAAAGCTCAAGTTATAAACTTAATAATGAAAGCAAACAAAGTGGAGATATTTTTGTTAAAATGAAGGAGGTTAAAGTACAGTTGTCTGAAAAACAAATACTTAAAGCTCCTGATAGGACTTTTTGTGGATAAGAAGTAATACCTCTGTAACCCCTATAAATAGACCTACAAAATAACAAAAAAACAAACATTACCACAAGCAATGAGATTGATCATTTCTGTCATTTTGGAAGCCCTGTAGCAGCTTCTTGGAGGTAGGTGAGTTACGGCACACTTCAGAAACAGACTTTGTTTACAGCTCCCATGGCAAAGATTCACAACGAGTTATACGGTTAATTGCTTAAAGATTATAGAATATTTTTGTTACCTACCCATGTACAGGACAAGATCAGCAAAGGGATCCGACATACTGCTTTGTCCATAGGGTCGGCAAAAATCAGCACAACCCGAAGTTCCTCACAGGAGCTTTAAAGGCTTTATATGTGATTTTTTTTTAATCCAGATGTCGCCCTTGAGCACCAGCATGAAATCAAAACATCTCGCACTGCATTGTTGTGTTAGCATGCTAATGCTAGCGATCTTTATTATGCTCGTATCTTCACACTGCATGTAAATTTACCTGAAATGAGCTTGAGCTTAAAACACAGTTAAGCAGTGAGTACAGTATGTTATTGTTCTTTTCTCTAGTCCCTCAATTAAACAACTTTTATACGTGAGGGGAGGAGCCAGCCGGCCGTCCCGACGATGTAAACAAACTGAAGATAGGACTCTGAAAACTCTGAAAACATCACAGACAGTGGGACTCGGGTGTTACACCCATTGTAGACAGTCATGACTCACAGAGTTATTTTCAGAGGATACACTTGATTTATATTATATTTAAGTGTGAAAAATCTTATTTAAAGCCTTTAAGTTAAGAATGATTAGCTGAAATATCTTCGTTACAGTAAGGAATCAGGTTTGAAATGTGGGTATGAAAGGCTGTCATAATGACCTCCTAACAGCCTTCTGATTTCACTTGATGTGATGCGCTGGACTTGGTGTTAATACACCTCAGCCATTAGTCACCTCATATAAGTTGTTTGTCATCTTGCTGCAAAATTAAGTGTGAGGAAACCAGAGGAGTGTTTTGAGCAAGTAGAGAGGACACAACACTTTGGATTCCTGCAGGAGTAACAGAATCTCAGGGATCCCTAGAGAGAATCTCTGGGAATTTTGCAGAGACAAAGTCAAACATTCGTGGTAAAGAGGGGTTTTGGAATGGTATTCAGAGATGAAAGCCAGACCCTCTTGCCATACTTCACACAAGAGGCCAAATTACGGCTGACGTCATCATTGTTTCCCCCAGCCAAACAGATTATCCTTAAATGAGGTCCTGGCTCAGTGACTCAGAATCCACTCATCAGGCCCAGGTCCACGTGGTAGCCTGGTGTGATATCTCTCAGGCAGGAGCCGAGTAAACACAGAGTAAACACTGACATCATCTATGGGAACGCATCAAGTGTGACATCAGCAGGGAGTGTTTGAGAGCAGAGCTTTTTTTCAGGTGGAAGATGTGTGAATGACAGATTTATTCAAATAAGCAAATAATTCATAACTATTTCCATTTTGTTTCTTGAAATCTGCTCATTGCAAAACAAAAACAGAAATACTAGGTCATCCCATAACCACTGAGATAAAAACATGTGGATGAGTCATTAAAATAAGTCTATTCATAAAATGTCATAAAAGACAGGATCAAATGTTCTCATTTTATTTTTTTACATGAACGTTAAGAGCATACAACATATCACCTAACAGTGGCTTTATTGATAATGCAGACACCTTTTTGAAGGATTGAATACACTTTTGGGAGGTATAAATGTTTGTTTTTTCCCCTCACCCTTAACATCATGCTTCTGATATTCATGTTTAGATACTAAGTTTAAAGTCCCCATGAAATAAAAGACACATTTTCTGGTTTTAATCCAGCATTCCTGTTTTAAATGTTCATTTATCTGCCTATATATAAATACATATCTAACTAGGTACATTAAATTAAATTATCTGAGTATTTTACATCATAATAACTAAACTATAAAATGTTTTAAATGTCTGATGACTCGTTCTGCACTCATGGGAGTTTACTAATTAAAAAGCTTTGTCCAAGCTAATGATCCGATCAAATTCATTCCAACGTTACGTCCCACATTATGATTGGTTCTTCCCCATTTTAATTGGAAATACGTCATGACTCAGTCATTAAATAATTTAAAGTGCAGTGTTAATCAATCTATTTATTTTTACATACTTTATTAATCTCCGAGCTGGTTATTTAGAGACATGCTTCTCACACACACAGACCAGAAATACACACAGAAATACACACTGCTGCTGAACAAAAAATGAAAACTGTGAATGGTCTCCTTTGTTTATATAAAAAGCTTCAATTTAAATCATTTTTTAAATTTTGATCTTTAATTATACATCAAGCATAGCAGGAAGGTGAAGGGTTGATGCAGGTGTCCTGATAGAAGGTAAATGTCAGGTGTGCATGCGAGCAGCAGTCACACACACTTTGACACACCCTCCTCAGTCACAGCTTAATTAACACAGCACCCCTAGACATTGACCAGGTGTTGCCTTCATGCTGTTCACATACCTGTCTCCTCTGAGCCACCTGACTGGGAGGAATAAAAGCCCTGATTAATTTGGGCTGTAGCTTCCCTTTCAAAACCCGTCCGCTGCTCGCTTTGATCTGTTTGCACTGCATTTGATCTTTGGTGAGGCCGTTAACAGCACCTCCAAATTAGACCATTGGCCCCAGACGAAGTCCGTCCTAATTACCGTCCCCTCTACTTAACAAAAGGCCCTGGGCCTCAGGCCTTACCGGTACACCTACTTGAACACGCACACACACACACACACACACACACACACACACACACACACACACACACACACACACACACACACACACACACACACACACACACACACACACACACACACCTACCTCAGTGTTCTTAACCTCAGACACAGCAAAGCTTTCATATGTGTAAAGTATAGACAATAAGCACATTAAAAATAATAATAATAATAATAATAATAACTTTATTTATATAGCACCTTTTAAAAACACAGGTTTACAAAGTGCTTTGACAAACAGCAAGAACAAAGCAAACTAAACCAAACACAAAAACATTAACAACAGTAAGAATATAACAGATGCAAAATACCAAAAATAATTAAAAACAATTCAACAGAAAAGAACCCAAAGTGCACGATACACAACCAGACATATATAACCCAACCATCATAAGAACCATCATAAGAACCCAGGAACACAAGAACCCAACAAAATTCCACTGAACTGAATTTAAATCTGTATTTTTCTGAACCATTTTCACAACTGAAACATGGATAAGAGCACGTAATGTTTCTCTAGAATCTATAATAGAACTGCCTGATTTTGTATTTTAATCATTTCTTTTCACCATTTCTTATTAATGAAAAAGAAAGACATCATCACCAAACAATAATGAAGAAATTGATATGTCATTCAATTTTTCACAAGTCCATAGAATAATTCTATAACACTAGTCTGCTGAGATATGTGCTTTTTTTTATTGGTTTTAAGCAATTATATCATTCAGAGGCTGTTTCTTCCATTGCTAAGATAATATATAATTTATGGGAATGTATGCACACAGCATCATACTACATACTGCATTGAAATGTAAATTCCCTCTGGGCTGTCCATAATGAAGCCATTTGGGAATTTCCATAATGGAAATCTTACCATTTCAACCCAAGGTCTAATTTTATTTTTTAAAGGCTTTTACAAGCAGAGGATGATTATTCATCATTATATTATGAGTATTATTCAGATACTGCGTTATTTCACGACTGACATTATAACAGTGGAATGAAAGCAGCTGTACTGTATCTAACTATAAACACAAACTGACACCTTGACATGGAAAGATATCCGCTTTCCCTCTCCAACCCCTTGCAGACATTCATTTTCCTTTTAAACATGGAAACCAGCATTTATGCTTAAGAAACAGTTATAGAGTCAGTTTGAAATAGCTGGTTCTTTCTGTGCAGCTATAATAAGCAGTCTTGGCCTCTTAGAGGAAACCTACACGTGTGAATCATGAATCTTGCTCAGAGATCACAGGCATGCTCTGAAGGCCTTTTACATCTAATCTGATTTTCTATTTTTAACCCAGCCTTTGATGACTCTGCAAAGTAAGGTTAGCTTGGCAAATTCCCATAAAACATCATGAGGGCAGTTGAAAAGGAGCAGCACAGTCACACGGTCAGACCCACATTGTCTGTTCAATAGAAATCCCCCACATTCCCCAGTTCCACTCCCAACCTGAAGACGAAGGGAAGAATGGTGGAGAGACTGGTGTGAAAGAACAAGTTTAGAAGAAAAAAATAAACTACCGGTAGATGGATTACCAATCCGAGGTTAGAAAACAGCTTTGACACCAGCTCACATGCATGAAAAACAAGCACTTTCAAAATAAATGTGAACACCAATGGATTTTTTGTTATAAACAGGTATCTACAAGAAAAGAATGGTAACAGAATGATAGAGTATCGCTTGCTTCAAATTCTAAAACATGCTTGTCAACTAGAAAAAAGGTAGAGGAAGTGATGAAAGCAGTTTAAAATTCTTGCCAATACATGTCCATGGTCTAATTGTAGAAAAAAATTGAATGTCTCAGAACAATGAATCAAACGCACCCAGGCATTTTCTTTAGGAAGTAAAGCACGATACGCATTCCCAGTCGCACAATGTTGAAATAAGTCTCAGAGCAATCGTGTGAGAAAACGTGTTGTTTAAGATGACATAACATTTGCAGATGTGTGTTCTTGCTGAAAGTGCGACCATGACTGATTTTGTGGGTTTCAACAGAAAGTGACTTTCTCCTTTCTAGTACTGCGTACCACCACTGAATCTTTTAGTGGTATGCAGTACCGACCACACCAGCCTACTTTCACCCCTGTGTTAAAGTTATCTGAGATATAAGAATGTAGTGTTTGAATTCTTCGAAATAAACCCTAAACCCTAAATAAACCCATTTCGTTGGACACTCCAATTTCAATAAATGTAGATGACACCTGGAACAGTGCCTGCCCAAGTATAAAAATTTTTGTTCCTCAGAAAACATTTTTGTTTTGTATAATACTGTTGTAAAGCATCCTACTATTCATCTATTAAACATCCTATTTATAGATTTATTTTTGGGCTTTTTGTGCCTTCAATGTCGAGATAAGACAGTGGACAGAGTCGGAAATTAGGGAGAGAGAGTGGGAAGTGACATGCGGGAAAGGAGCCACAAGTGGGATTAGAACCTGGGCCGCCCGCCCAAGGACCACAGCCTCCACACATGGGGCGCGCGCACCAACCACCGCGCCACCAGCGCCCCTAATCCATCCATCCATTTTCTTCCACTTATCCAAGGACGGGTCGCGGTGGCAGCAGGCGCAGCAAGTCAACCCAGACTTCCCTCTCCCCAGCAACATTTTCCAGCTCCTCCTGGGGGACTCTGAGGTGTTCCTAGGCTAGACGTGATATATAATCCCTCCAGCGTGTTCTGGGTCTGCCCCTCTTCGCCACAACGGTCCGGCACAATGCCTGCATTACTGTTGACGCCGAGCCAATCCGTCTGTCAATCTCACGCTCCTTCCTACCCTCACTTCTGAACAAGACCCCGAGACACTTGAACTCCTCCACTTTGGGCAAGGACTTACTCCCCACCCGGAGAGAACAATCCACCTTTTTCCGGCAGAGAACCATGGCCTCGGACTTGAAGGTGCTAATCCTCATCCCAGCCACTTCGCACTCAGCTGCAAACCGCCCCAATGACTGCTGGGAGGTGCAAGCTTGAGGAAGCCAACAAAACCATGTCATCTGCAAAAAGCAGAGACGAGATATTGAGGTCCCCAAACTGGAAACCCTCCTCCCCCCGGCTGCTCCTTGAGATCCTGTCCATGAAGATCACAAACAGGACCGGTGACAAGGGGCAACCCTGGCGGAGGCTAACACGCACTGGGAACGTGTCTGACTTTGTGCCGAGGATACGGACACAGCTCCCACTTTGGTCATACAGGGGCCGGATGGCTCGTACCAACGGCCACGGGACCCCATATTCCCGCAGAATCCCCCACACGATCCCCCGAGGGACACAGTCAAAAGCCCTCTGAAAATCCACAAAACACATGTAGACTGGATAAGCAAATTCCCATGCTCCCCCAAGAAGCCCTGCGAGGGTAAAGAGCTGGTCCACTGTCCCACGGCCAGGGCGCAATCCACATTGTTCCACCTGCATCTGAGGTTCGACAATCGGCCGGAGCCTCCTTTCCAGCACCCTAGAGTAAGGTTTCCCCGGAAGGCTGAGAAGTGTGATACCCCAATAATTGGAGCACAGCCTCCGGTTTCCCTCTTCCGGGCGAGGTGGCTTGCTCCAATGTATGCTACTTCATAGGGGTATTTGTTGAACCGCTCCTAGTCTGGCCCCTCCCCTGAGACCACTTTGCCTTGGGAGACCCTACCAGGGGCTAGTGCCTTCGACAACACAGCTCCCGGGTTCACCGGGACACATAAATTCTCCACCACGTTAAGGTTGCGATTCTTGGAGGAGCGCCCCTAATCATCCTATTTAATGTTTGAATAATTTTTCATAGGAATTCATATGTCAAACTTGAATTAAATGTAAATCTATGGTCACTTTATTCTTTGTTGTGATGTGAGCTGGTTTTAAGACTTTGTTTTCACAGTAATATGATCAGTGATTGTCTGCCACATGACATAACATTTTCACTGCTACACCACAATTTCCATGTTGAATTTTCAGACAGAAGAGTTGCCAAACAGTTTGACCTCATTCCTTTTTATTTTTTAGCTCAGTGCAGAAGGCCTCCCTCTTCTCTGTTCAACTGGCAGGAGCTGTGGTTCAGCATTAAGTTTCACTTTTAGGAAATGAATCACAAGTTAGTTAAACCATCAAGCATCCTACACTAACGATGTTTAAGGGTCTCTCTCATGATGAACAGACTGGTCTAGTAGTCTAAGAAACAGAACTATAATGGACCAGATGCTCATAATACATTTGGATATACCCGTAAGCTTCTCTCAACCTAACCAGTCTTGAAAACTATCAGCTATAGTCTGACCTTTGAAATGGCCCCTGAGATCACCAGCCAATTGTTGGTGCTTCAACAGTTATTGAAGGATGAAGGCTAAAGATGGATACAACTGAGAGCGAAGAATTGAGCTTGAGTGGAGAGGCCATCAACAACAAAAGATGCAGATGTTTGTTTAAAGAGATTATTAAAACGCTTATGGATGGGTGGATTCTAGGTAGCACAACAGCTGATGTGTTCATCATGTGTTGCATGAATAATACCAAAGCTCAGTGAGTTGACAACACTACTCTGTCTGCGAACATAAACCTTATGACACCATAATCATGTCCATGGACTAAAGATGCTGCTTTTATATGTGGAATCTGTTTTTAGGGAAAATTAGCCAATGTACTTTAAGGGAGATACATGCTGCACTTATCAACAGTTTCATATCAGCAATGGATGAAAGCCTCCCCAGCACCAACTAACTGTCAACACAAATTAAGGAACTACCATTGGGTTGCATAAAAAAATCACCAGAGTAGGACAATTGAAATAATTGAAACAAGTTAAATTATTCTATTATGTTTTTGTTTATAGAGAATACAGTGGGGGTAGGGAGGATACCATTCCTAACCCACATGCCCCTAGAGACCCCTGGTGGAGATCTGCACTGTATTAAATGTGCATTTTTGTTCCTAAAAGAAAGTGTAAAAATGCACGATACATTTAAAATTGTTTGCTACACCAACGCTTACAGTGGTTCTGAAATGAAATCGTGACATGAAGATTGCTTCACAGAACAACAACTGTATGAAAAGTTCTGAACTTTCTTTTTAAAGTCATACCATGTACACCTAAATGGCTATGCACTGCATAATTGTATAAGGTATGGTACTGGAACTGTTCATTTGTTAGATATTAAGATGTTCTTCACTTACTGTTGTCTTGTCTGGGGGAGCTTTGTGTACATTTAATGTGTTTGATTTGTTCAGAAAAAACGTTTTTTCACCGGTGTTATACTCCTGAAGAACGGCTGAACAACATGTGTTAGATGAGATCAGACTTACTGTAACACATGTTGTTCCTGTCAGTTCTGCTTGTGTTTTAAGTTGCTGGATTTAAAAATGCCTGGGAGCTCATTGTGTGGGTAGTGAGGAATGTACTGTATGGATGCCCATACATGCATGGTTCCAACACACTGATGGTTACACAAACTGTAGACAATGACCTTTTGCATAGAACGAGACTCAGGCACAAAAACACACACTCAAGGGTGATATTTTGGAATGCAGAAGGTGGAGCTTTAAACATCTGATGATGAAAGACTTATTTGATTAAGGTTTTAGAGTTCAGAGCCAAGAGTTGATGTAAAGGGATGGTGGTGATGGAGGTTCTCTCTTGAAGTGAAAATCATCTCCCCTTCTCGTCTTTCTTTTTTAAATCTTTTTTCTTCAGTTATGACAATGTTTGGCACACTAACTGAAAAGCTGATATTAGAACAGCCAATAAAAACCATTCAAGTGTGTGATCTTATAATAAAGACATGTTTTAAGATTAGATTGAGTATCCAAGTGTTACTCCCTCCAGTCATATACGTGTTTTACAGTTTCACTATTAAACACAGCCCTGAAACTGGGGTCTTGCTCATCAAAAGTCCACACATAAAAACCAAAAACGTATATAAAAACCCTAACCCTACCCTAAAAATACAAACATTTTCTGCCAATAAAGATATGAGCTAATCAGACCAATTTGTTTTTTTGATCCAGGCTTTAAGCATGTTTATTTCTGCTGTGAAAAGAGGCATTTTTAATAGATGTGTATGTGACTTGCCTGTCTTTTGCAACCAGCCTCAAGTGGACCCTTGATCCTTTAAAAAAAGCTTTTCTCATAAAAATAAGTTTTGAGCATCAGATTGTTTGTTCTGGATAAATAGAGCACCATTTTAAGCAATATCATTACAACCTCTCATGACCATTCTTCACCATTAAGTTTGACTGGACTGCAAAAGCTAGCTAACATGCAGTACTCTAGGAAACAACTGGGTCCCCCGACCACAGCACCATTGACCAGAAGTTGTGGTACTGGTAGTCTAATACTCAATATCAATTTTTCATTGCCTTTAACTGTAAAGGGAAACACCTAGCTTTTTACATGCTAAATGCTCAAATATGTTCAACAGCTAAGAGACAGTTAGAGTGAACAAAAATGACAAAAAGTTACAAGAACATCAACAAAAACAACAAACTGAAGGATGCTTTAATGTTCCAAAGTAGGAACAGTTTGTCTCTTTGGGTACCCCCTTTAGCTTTACACAAAGTCATTTGAACCATAGTTTATTAAAAGATTTAATTAACATTCAAATGTTTAATTAAGATAAAAGGAATGTGTTGGTAATATGTTGGTGTCTTCTTTAAAAAAAAAAACCTTGTCTATGTGCCCTAGAGGAACTTCATGCACTGTTCTTTATTCACTCTTATCTCATCATTATCCGCATGTGACATTATCGGCACTCTTGCATACCTTTGTTGTGTTTTCCTCCATGCTTTAAATCCAAGCCACTAAAGATAAGAGGAACCCACAGCATACCAGCCAGTGAGAAGAAGAGAACTAAAGAAAGCGCATCACAAAGTAAACAGATTTCAAAGCACTTTTCTACCAAGACATCAAACGTCCCATGCAATGAAACAACGCGCTGCAGCTTGTTTTAATGGACACATTGACAAGCTCCAACTTATGAGAAGAAGAGAAGAGAGGGGGCAAGAAGGGATGGAAGAAAGGATGGACAGAGGGACTGAGGGATGAAAGAGAGAGATCAGCCTAAACCAACAACAATAATGAAATGATAGAAGGGCTTAATTTTGTCTGACAGACGGAGCTTTCATCAGTTTATGTGCCTTGAACTGCACCTTGATTAATTATTTAATAAGACGGCCTGCTCTCCAGCTCTGGCCCTCATTTGATGCTCCCACAAATGTGTTTCTGCTGATTGATAGAGGTCCACTACTGGCCCCTCATGTTTAAACACACCAAAATAGAACAGCAGGCAAGTCCCTGTTCTGTTAGCAAGCATAAGATGAGTTGCTTTAGGGAGTTCTCCAAGTTAGATTTTAACCTTACACATTGATATTTTAATGTATTGTTGTACCTCTGTGCTGCGCTCATGGTTGATTAAAGTTGGTTTTCTGTAAATAATATAACAGTACGATGTAGACCTGCTGAGGCCTGTGTTGTCTTATTGTCTTCATAGTTATATTATAGTTAACTTCAAGTTATTTTTTATGTTTTAGAGGATTTTTTCACCATAGGCTCCAAAAAGAGTTTGACTCTACTCAGTATTCATACAGGTACCAAACATAATCGTTTCAGAAATGAGGAACAGTTTTACATCTTTGCATGAGGAAGAAGCATTTTACTCAATTAAATGTCTTAGTGAATTATTTCAATTTGACCCAAAAAAAAGTTGTGTAAAGCTGTTTTCACAAGCACTCCTGATCATTACTAGAAAAGTTCAGGAGCTCTGACACTGATTTGTGGATCATTTTGAAAGGGTTGTTCACTTACTCACTTCATAAAAATTTCCAACAATTAATCTAGATTTTTTTACGATTTTCCTATCACAGAAGGTCCTCTGACAGTTTTGCAGTTACATATCTGCAACATGTGTGGTTCTACTTTACGTTATCAACTCCCTCCATGTGATTCCCACTTGTGATTCAGGACCACACTTGCCAGTTGTTGCTGTTGTTGTCTGTCACTTACTGTGACTGGATGCAGATGCACCTTCTGTCTTTTAATGCCGTCTGCTTTATGTCTAACAAAGCGTTAGGTTAAGCCTTGAGTTTCTGGACCGTGTGCTTTATCACAGGCGAATAAAGACGGTGCAAGAAGAGGATTTATGCATTTCCATGTACAATATCACACCACCATGCTAATAGATGCGTTCTCCAAACCAATAAGACATGGGAAACAACAACCCTCCTAATCCTCCTCATCATTCAACAAATCATAACCTCATGATTTTCCATGAAATGGTCACAGCTTTCTTTATGCGTTGAGATCCATGCCGTTGGCCCTGATTTGACACGAGATAAGAGGAGTAATACGGAAATCTGCGTCTACCTTCCCTTTTCATCTCCCTCCATCCTTGATTTGGGAGCTCTCATTGTGCGGCCCAAAGTTTCTTCAGCTCCTCTTTGTTTGATTTGGGCATATTTGGCATAGCTTTGGTCTTGTTAATACTTCCACTAAACCAGTTCACCTGGAGAGCCTTATGTACACCTTCTAAGCTTTATGTTCAAACAAAAAAACTAAAGTGTTGTACTTTACAACCATATACAATAAAAGAATGTACTGTAAAATATGCTGTCGTTTGGATTACCTCACACACTGGAAGTCTGTCCTCAGATACACTCTCAAACTCCTTGTTCATCTTGTTGGTGATTTTAGGTCTGTGACGACACCTCCCTCTCATAAACTCACACTCCTGCTCAGTGGGGAAGAAAAGGGGAAAAAGAGTGGATAAACAAGTCTTCTTAAATTCAGTTATACCTTTGATCCAGCCTTAACTAGATCGCTTTGACAAGTCTAGTTTATGGCTGCGTCTCCTGACAATAGCTCATTGTGTGGAGCACTGCAGATGATCCAATCACTGCTGCCCCTCAGAAGTCTCACAGAGGAGATGAAGAGGAAACATAGTGGAAACATTGTCATCCATCACTTTTGATGTGAAAACACATGATGGCTTCATTTTTTATCGGATTTTTCTTCCAAATTAGTAAAACCAAATGAAATTATGCGGATCAAACAAGATGAAGGAGTCATTTAATTGCATTACACACCCACACTCCACTTCCTGCGCTGTGCTGTCCACTTCGTCTGCTGGAATGGAAATTGTGATGAAAAGATGGAGAACAATTCTTCTGGAGATGATGGTTTTATTGAATGGCTCAGATGGGTTTTTATCAGTTCCTCACTCCCTGCTCACACACAGCCGTCCACAAACACAGATCTCAACCACAAACACACAAGAAAATGTTTCACTCACAGAATTTTTCAGTCTTCAAATGAACCTGGTTACCAAAAGACAATCAATGGTCCCTTATCGTCAGCAATCCTGCAAAAGCCCTTTTTTCGTTCTTTAGCCAGGTTCAGATGTCAGCTTCAACCCAAAGACAAAGCTGAGCACAGATACTGACTCATGCAATCCACTATCTATGGCACCAAAAAAAACAAGACAGATTCTGAAATGCCACCTTGTGACTTTTTCGAAGGAGCTAATCTATTCTATTTAATGTAGTTCAGAGGGGCCCCAGCTCCGCGCTGAAGACACAAGGCAGGATTAGTCCTCATACAGCGGTGGCAAGATGAAAGGAGATAAACCACTTAGCCCGGTTCTTGGATGACTTTATATATTTATTTCCCTCAAGTCTCTTCCCAACGTTTGAAAAGGGATTTAGCAGCGAAGACACTTAAGTCTCTGGAAGTTAATCTTTTCTCCTCTTTCAAATAAGTTGTGGATTTTGTTCTTTTATGTGCGCTGTTGAGTTTTATGAACTTTTGACAGTAGTTCAGGGAGGGTTGAGAGACAGCATTCCCTGTGCTAACTATGGCCTTTGTAAGACAGAAAAAAGATGTTTAGGAATTGCCTTAAAACTGTCAAGAGAGCAAGTTTTTTCTGCTGTTCAATCAAAAACACTGTTTGATGTGCACTGCTTTGACATGTGGATGTGTTTAATAGGTCACCGAGTGAGTTTTCTCTCTGAATCACACTTTTAAATAAACTCACTTGAATAAACCTTGTAGCTTGGATACAGATTTTCCCTGACCCCACAATGTGTTACACAGCCTTCATGTCTGGCTGAAAGTCTGACCTGTCTGCTCTTCGGTATCTTCCCACTCCTCTATTGACTCTGCAGACCCTGCGCTCGGAGCTCAGCCTGCTGAGGGGTGCCGACCCCAGGCTCTGGCCCCTTCACATCAAAGGCTCCTTATGGAGGATGTTAATATTTGCTCAGGTGCATCTTGTGGGTCTCCCTCTCTGAGCAGAGACTGCTCCGAGCATATAAATATATCAGAGGCCAAAGGGATGTCTGGTCACGCTGTCCCTGTATGTGTGTGAGAACAGGGGAGGGGGTGACAGTGTGTGCTGTCACAAAACACACACAGACTCCACCCCTCCTCCAAACTCCTCTGGTCTATAGCCTGTATTTGAACCCCCTTTTCCTTGTATTTCCTTTCTTCTTGGTGACCTTGTGACCTGGGGTCAGGACAGACATGGACCGGACAGCTGGGGACAACAAGAGCCCTGTCCCGACCAAATCCCCCCCTGCCTCTTCCATCCCATGAACTCACAATTGCCTTTGAACTTCTGCAGCCCCGATTGATGTAAGATTAGAAAAATCTTTCCACAACCTTTTGTTTATGGTGCAAAGACCTCCATCTCACATCTGCACCCATTCCGTCCCAGTGTCACTGATCACACAGCTGACAGAGAGCCAGTGCTCTATCTCCTCTTGTTGCTTACACTTCTGTTCTTCGGATGTCAGCCTGACTTGGCTCGCCACGGACATCTTGTTTACGCTGAGCTCTGCAAATCAGATCCAACCCTTGGCAGCCTCTGTCCTAAGCAGATGCAGATAGGAAGAAATGGAATCTAGAAAACTCCAGCATTTCATCAAAGGAGCTGGAAGCCAGTCAGGCCCACATCTGTGGAATGATCTGATGTGGAACTGCTGTGTTTCGTAACCGGCCTTCTGACAATACACAGAATACTGAAGACCTGCTGCTGATGCTCTACACATAATGAACTTTACATGTCAGTTATATACAGTATATGTATGTAGTAAAGGATCCCAGGCTGGGGATTCCTGGTGCATGATGTATTTCTACAAGCACCAGTCGACCAGTGGCTGTTAGAGCAGTTTGATGCTTTGGTTAAAACTTAGATCCAAACAGTTATGGGCTAGTTTGAGTTTTTGCCTCCTTACACTGACTGCCAGTCAAGCTGAGGAGTGATTTTAAAATACTTCTGACTGTGTTTAAGGCATTAAATGGACTTGCCCCTGCCTACCTCTCAGAACTCCTATCCCCATATCAGCCGGTGAGAGATCTTAGGTCATCAGCACAAAACCTTCTGTCACTGCCTAGATCCAGGACAAGGTGCAATGGGGATCAGGCTTTTTCTATTGCAGGACCAAAACTGTGGAACTCTTTGCCCCCAGACATCCGTGTTTTTTAAACTCGCCTTAAGACATATTTTTACTCAATTGCCTGTAATATTCAATAACCCATCAAGCACAAAAACCCATAGCTCTGTTAGCCTTGTGTTACACTGTAATTAACTGTCACTTGTTCTTTTCTTTTTTTTATTGTTGTCATTCTTGTCTGTTACTTTCTAATGCTTTGTTTCTGCAATGTTCAGCACTTTGGATCAACTATGTTGTGTTTAAAGTGCTATATAAGTAAAGTTGAGTTGAAAACAATCTTAAGCCCAATCTTAAGCTTTTTTCGTCACCTACAGTAGTATGTAAATATTTATTTCCTTAAAAAGCCTTAATTTAAAGCTTTTGTGAAAAATTTTCATTTTGCACTGAGTACCTCTGTAGACAAAGGGGTATGATTAAAGGCTTTATATGCGATTTTTGGATCCAGCAGATGTCGCCCTTGAGCACCAGCATGAAACCCGGCAATGTAAACAAACTGAAGATAGGACTCTGAAAACTCTGAAAACATCACAGACAGTGGGACTCGGGTGTTACACCCATTGTAGACAGTCATGACTCACAGAGTTATTTTCAGAGGGTATATTTGATTTCTATTACATTTAAGTGTGAAAAATCACATATTAAGCCTTTAATGGATGCTGTGGAAATTAGGTGGAAAATTTTTTACCGCAGTATGCTATTAATTACTTTGTCCGGCACTGACATGGAATGTATTGAGGGTTGAACAATGATACAAACTTTAAGTTTCCTGTTTGATTTAGCTGAAAATGTTATCTTCAGTCACACCCAATACAGGAAAATGTCACTGAAGAATGACATCTCTTCCTACAAACAGGCCTGCCCCATTGCTCAGTCTAAACAAACACACAAAGTCATTGTGAGAGCCATTCTTTATACACATTTCTACATCTGTGATGAACCAACAGTCATAGCACTAATTAATGTCAGTGTGATACTAGAACCCGACCGATATGAATTTTCGGGGCCAATACCGATATCGATATTGGGGAGGAAAAAATATCCGATACCGATATATCGGCCGATATCTTTTTTAGATCTGTGTTCAATCTGTAGAGATAGAAAGATATAGATGTACACATTTATTGCGTTGATCCCTAAAATTCAGTTATCAAACACTTGTGGAAAAGATATATGACAAAGACAAGATGATCACTCAACTGGAAAGTAACTGTGCATGTACCTGCATCACCGCTTGACACTCTGGACAGAGTTAATGCTTGTTGTAATCCATTTAGTACACTCTGTTGGTGAAAGAGAACTGCTGGTGTAGTACAATGATACTCAAATGAAATGCTAATTGACTATTGAAAAAATCGTATAATATCGGCACATATCTGCGATCAAATCAGCCGATACCGAAAGTCACTGGACATGCTTAGATCGGCCGGCCGATTAATCGGTGCTAAGGGGTCAGGGATGAACAATTTCTATATCTGACCTTTACATAGGAAATCATACTGTATGTGTTAACAATTCAAAACATAGATGATGATTGGTTTTGATTCAACTCTCCTGTAATCTTTCACCTTAAAACAGACATTACTAATAACCAGGCTGAATATCTTGCAAATAAAATGAGGTAGAAGATGGAGTAAGTGACCCATAACAATTTTTTCTTAATTGAACAGATTGACCAAATGGAAAGAGAAAATACATTGTGACACACATTAATAAGATGTGTCGGACAGCTTTTCCAGAGTCAATATACAATGAACTTTAGGCAGTTTATGCAGTTTATGCATCCTAGTTACGCACATCATATTATTTCCCAATGTCACTTGGTAAAATCCATTAGTGCTGTGACTGGCGGTTCATCATCGATGAAGAAATGTTGAGAAAAAGTCTTTCACAATGACTTTGTCTGCCTTTTAAAACTCAGCCAAGGTGCAAGGACGTGTGCAGAAGGAGATGTCATTCTTTGATGGCATTTTCCTGTATAGGCTGTGAATGTAGATAACATTTCCGTGAAAAATCAAAGACGGAGAGTTGAATTATGTCATATTGATCATCCGGCCTTATCAGTAAAGCCCAGGGCCCGTCCTTCCTGCTCACATTGTCCTCTGTGCTACCTCTTATCATTATTTTCTCAATGTTAAAGAAGTTGGTGAATGTTTCAGGGCATTCATTGTTGAAGTTTGATGTTAAACTAAATCATAAATGTTTTTTTAAGTAACTCAATGGTATCTATTAAAGCTATACAGACAGGGCCCAAGGTCCACCAATACATTTTAACTTTCTTTTAAAGAATATGATTAATCATACCAACCCAGTGAGAAACTAATAGTGGTCCCTCCTTGTCATCGGATATGACTGGTGGTGAATAGAAATTCCAAGGTCTTTGGCCATTTAAAAATATATATAATAAAACCACACAGTTAAATGGCTATAAGGAGCCAAATCCAGTAAGTGGCCAGTGAGGCTAACAGATAGAGTATGCCTTTTCTTGTCTTTTTTTTCAAGTTATAGCCTTCCATGAGTGTCTTTTCAGTGTGCCTCCATCAAACTTGACAAATGACCCATCTTAACGGGGTTGTAATAAACTGACATCACATACATTTTTATGTATCTTTACTGTGTAACCTGTGCTGGGTCGTTAAAATATTCATATGTGATGATTTGAAGTTTTTTTTAGTGGGCTGTAATATAAATACATTGAGTATTTCCTTACATAAGCCTATAGGGTAACCAGTGATTTTAGATCATCGTAAAACTATCTGTAACCTGTATGCTATTAAAACATGTGATGGTAAATGGGAGCTGATATACTCTGATTCTATACATGGTGATAAGAAGAAACAGCTGGATGGAGCCAGTCGGATAACTTTCTTTTGCAGCACTTTTTCTTTTTACTTTTTTACTATACTTCATTAGTATCTGGTGTATTACTGATTTCACTGACAAGTCATCTCCAGATTATTTTAAGGTCAGGCTCACTTGGCCATATGAGGAACAGCATATTTTGGACCTTCCACATTGGCTTCATATTCCAGGTCCTGAGGTTGTAATATAGTCATGAAAAGATTTAATCATGCCCTGTATTCAGATACATTTGATTTTATTTGCTGAGTTTATCATACGTTCACAATTAAGACTGACTCAGAGCATCAAATAAAATAATGAAGTCACGTTTTTTTTCAAAGTGAAATGACAAACAGTTATAATTGTTTTAAACTGGGTAAACAGACACTTGAATCTGTGTTACCCTGTAAATCAGTGGTTTAACTTTTTACAGAATAATTTTTCTTCTCATTAGAATATATGCCCTAACAGTTTGAATGAACAGTAAGAGTGTTGCAATTTTGATCATCCCGTTTGATAAATTCATCCTGTGTCCCCAACATATTGTTGTCCCAAATAATAAACACCATAATTCTGACACTTCTAACCATGATCAAAAACTCTCTAACACCAAGTAGGAGATTGGAGACATTCTAATCTAAGGAATTTCATCCCACACTTCCTGAGATGGAGGTAATGACCATGAAGAGTATAAAAATGTCTTACTCAGCTCTTTTTCCTTTTCCGACATCTTTTATTAGGATGACCTTCTGTTACATCACAAATGTTCTGCCCTTTTGTCGCTAATCAAAACGGACTTTCATGAGCACCGTTAAGGATTTATTTTTTCACTTTATGTATTTCTCTCTATATATCTCTATATTGGTATACGTAAAGGCTTTATATGCGATTTTTTTGATCCAGTAGATGGCACCCTTTGTTAAACCAAAACAACTCGTGCTGCATTGTTGTGTTAGCATGCTAGTGCTAGTGATCTTTATTATGCTCGTATCTTCACACTGCATGTAAAATTACCTGAAATGAGCGTGATCTAGAAACACAGTTAAGCAGTGAGTACAGTATGTTATTCTTCTTTTCTCTAGTCCCTCAATTAAACAACTTTTATACGCGAGGGGAGGAGTCAGCCGGCTGTCCTGACGATGTAAACAAACTGAAGATAAGACTCTGAAAACTCTGAAAACATCACAGACAGTGGGACTCGGGTGTTACACCCATTGTAGACAGTCATGACTCACAGAGTTATTTTCAGAGGATATAATTGATTTCTATTACATTGAAGTGTGAAAAATCGCATTTAAAGTCTTTAAGGCCCAGCTGCAAAATCTATTAACTCTTCTCATCTCTAACCTTATGTTACAACCAAGCTGATAAACAAGCAACAAAAAAAATGAAATTAGCGTCTCAATTCCAGAAAATGAGCGAAGGGGACGTTATGGTTGGGAATACAGCTGAACAAATTCAGGAGAGACAGACAGAGGTGTGGCTGCTATGCATCCTGGTCCATGAGGCAGGGGAGCTCAGCTTTCCAAGCCAGTATATTGTGATGTATAGTGTAATTATATGTTTACCTTCAACATTGATTCCGCTTCCAGAAACACATGGTTAAAAAATTGACCTTGAATTATACATAAGCATCAACCATAAAAATATGTGTGTAAGTGGTGTGAAGGTGTTGCAGAATGTTGCCAACAAAGGTTAAAGCCCACAGCTGTTTCTCTATCAGCACTAGAAGGGGCTTGACTGACAGTAATTAATTAAAGGGAAATTTGGAAAAAAGAAGACATTTTGGAAATCATTATGAGATGGTGCAGACTGACCTCGTCAGTGTTATCAGTTTGATGTGGTGACGTGTGGGGACAAACATATTGACTTCACTGGAATTAACACTGGCTCCCGAGAGGAAATTACAAAAGTGAGACCACCATCTGGTCAGCAATATGGAGGCAATTAACTACATTTAAATTAATCAGATAAATACACAGCAGCAGAATCTATATCAATTTATATTAGACAGAGCAATCACTTAACAACTAGACTGTGACATCCCATAGCCTGCTTCTCTCTCATCTGTAGAGCAGTATGAAATTCTCTGAGCGTGTATATGTCACTTTAAATAAGAAAAACGCTCACAGAATACTTCTTTAACTGTTTTCTTCTGTCAACTGCTAGTAAGGATTGGGGACACTATGGTTCCTCTTCTTCTTTTCTTATAGAAAAAGAAAGACAGACGTCTCTCAGCACCCGAAACCCAAGTCCCTTATTAAACCAGTTTGAGTTACAGTTTCAACCCACACCTCGATGTTTTCAATACTTAGTCTTAACCCAGACATTTTTTCTCACTAATCTTAAAGAAATAGTTTTTTTCATGCAACCATTTGCATCATTATGACAAAGAAAAGACATTAGCCTCTGCTTCTGTATCAGATGCAAAAAGATACCTCGTGTGTAACAGCCAGTGTTGGGACTAACGCGTTACTTAGTAACTCGTTACTAAGTAACGCCACTACCATTTGAGCTAACTAGTAATTAATGTGTTGCTTTCCATATTTTAATAACATGGTTACAGTTACTGACATTAAAAAACATTCTTTTTTAACAGCCGACAACAGGCAGTGAGCTGACGCTAACTTCAGCACAGCAGCATCCTGGGAGTAAGAATGTGCTCTGAAATACAGACATTATTTTCCTTGCTCAAGTTAATCAACAAGAATAACACAATGAGTTGGAGTCTGTGTGCAGGAAGGAATAAAGCATCGAGGTGAACAACAACACTCTAATACTAAACTAGCTGTCAGAGAGCCCCGTGCTGCAAACCCCCGGAGACCCTGCAGCCCAGGTTAGCCCGACGGATAAAAGAGGAGACACTCCATACAAACAGATGGCTTGATTTAAAAAACGTCCTGCCCCAGGATGTCTAAGCCAGACTAAAGACTGATAGACAGGTACGTTGAAGAGCTTAATATCAACTGTTGAGTCTGTTGCCTTCAGAGATCTAATCGGTAAAACACCTACACCTTGTCACAGCATCGTTTTGCCACAGCAACACTAAATAATGTGATCGTTAATAAGAGAATAGAAGCAAAAAAAGTAACGCTTGAGTTATTTCCCCAAGTAACTAGATACTTTAATAAATCAGTAACAGTTACTTTTTAATAGTAGTAACTAGTTACTACTTTTCAGTAACGTGCCACTGGTAACAGCGTATCAAAATATGAAAGCCATTAGATCATGCTGCTTTAATATTCCACTAATCAGGGAGATAGCAGCATCAGGTGACAAGATGCTTTTAAAGAGGGCATGAAAAAACAATATTGGTTTTCTGTTTGGAGAACTTGGAGAATTGTAAAAAAAAAACATCAAGGAAGCGTTAGACTCCAGGCTACAGTCACATGAACTCTGTGATTTAAGACTGCAGTGAGTGTGACACAGCCGAGGTCTAACACCCTAATCTCTCAAATAACTTTTACCTCTAGTTTGGTTTTTGCATTTGAACGTAACTGTCATTGAATTATCGACAGCTTAAATGCACAGTAAGTAAACGCCGCTGTTAGGGGGCTCTCATCAAAAAAACAATAAAAAAAGATGATGTCGAGGCTGGTGGGGAATCATGGGAGTGATTCTCTCTGATACTCTTGTTTAGTCGAAAGGTAAGTCGACCTCACATTTTAGAGCTATGATTAGATATTACAAAGTGAGTATCATCTAGTTTGGATTTTCTAACACTTGACTGTTTGTGTCAGGTGTTGTCATAATAGCAGTAAATCATTGGCTGTGTGGTATTAATTCAGTCTTCGTAGATAAGGCTGTGAAAGACACGAGTGTGAAGGAAGACAGAGGGTGGTAGGAGGTGGTCTGAGTGCAGATAAAATAATAGGATAGAAGAGAAGGGAAATTTTGTTAGTGATATTCGGCCTCCATAGTTATCAAAGATGATCTTTTTACTTGATGGAACCTCTCAAGTAACCAGAAATCATAAAACATGAATGCAAATCAAATTTTTGAACAAGGCAGAGGTCACAGAACAGCTCATGAAAGGAAAGAAGCTCAGAAACCTTCACTGACATATTGCACGTCACAAACTCTCCTCGTCAAATATTCATCACATCCCGTCTCCCTCCCCCTTTCATTGCAGGTTCAATAGTAATAAATACATTAGTGGATAAAAGAAAATCAAACCGGCTCCCAGAGGGAGCGAGTGAAGCCTCACAATCTCCATGCTGTTTGTACTTGGGAAGAATCAATTAAAATGTACAGCTGGCATAGATTTATTATTCATACACACATCTTTTTCCATTCATCAGTGGGCTGACACATGTATTTGTCAGGCGGGTAAATACATTAGCTGAGAAGGGATGCATAAAGCGTTCTTCAATTTGAAATAAATTTGGAGATTTGGGAGTTTGTGTTAGTGTGCGTTAAGAATAATGAGTGTAAATTGTATGTGGATATTTGGTGTTTAGAGTCGATCATCTTCCTGAGAACTGGGCTGAAGGCCTGATCACATCCAATCTTGAAGAAATGGCACGTTTTTTTATTCCAACATCGACAAAGGAATCTGTTGAAGTTGTATTTCCAGGATGTTTTTAGTTCCTTTCTGACATGAGAGTTACTTTTTAAACTCGTACAAAGTAGCAAAAAGGGGGATGTCTTTAACTATAGATTTAGCTCAGTGTATTAAAGTATTAAAGTTGTAAAATTAAAATAAAAAAAGGACGTGTTGGCTGTCAATAAATAAATAAAGTCAGTTTAATGCAATTGTTGTTCATGATAGTGTTTTAGTACTCAGGTTGAGACCACTTTTTGAAGGTCTCGGTCTCAGACTGGGCAGAAGACTGGTCAAGCCACCACTGATGGTTCTGTCTGGTTATTTTCCCCATCATTACTGTGATTAAAACTCCCCTTTCCAAAATAACAAATCATTTCATTTCATTTGTAGTGAGATTTTTCCCCCTCGTTAAGGCCGCAATCCTTCAGGTGTTTCGGTCTTAATGAGTGGCACGCCTCCTGCTCACGAGATTTTTCAGTGATATTTATGGTAATGGTCTTGTCTCACTCTGCCTTGGTCTTGGTGTCGACTCAGTATCAGTCCCTAAATGTCTTGGTCTCTGAGCACTCTGGTCTCTGGTATGTCTTGGTCTTGGTTAGTGTGGTCCCCAGCTGAGCCTGAAGCTCCTCTACTGGGAGACCTGCCTCAGTTATTAAATGTTCACCTTCCAACACAGGTCAAATGATTCATTTCATAAAAATGAGGTAAATTAGAACAAACAAATATTTTACATAGGTTTACAATCCTCAATGAGACAGGCATCAAGCTATTGACCTTTATCCTTTACATCTAATGATATAAATCACATCTATCAATATACAGGAACATATTATAAAACAATGATATCACATACCGACAGCAGCCTAACTCTGTCACTTAGGAGACAGAGATAACCAAATCATAACTAATGATAAAGAAGGTTTTATCACTTATTGGAATCTTAGAAAATAAATAAAATGCAACAATAAACAAGTGATGTGCCTGGTTTTCAGATTTCCATCTGAAGAGTCTAAAAAGGTTAGCTGGAGGCTATGTTGCTATCTGATGAGCCTTTTTAATGTTTGCATGGTTAAAACAGCTACACCACATTTTCATAGAAATAGTTAATCAGTGTCAATGGTTATAAAGTATTATAGTTAATCACTGTGCAATGCTTAAGGCTGAGGCTGGTCTTTAAGTTGATTACACGCTTTAGATTTGTTTGATCAAACAGAAGTATAAATCAGGGAAACTCCTCTCAACAAGGAGAACATAATCGCCCAGCCCTCTCATGCATTCACGGTGAGTGATCCAGACTGTAGCCTGCGTCATGCAGATTTTCTTTTTACCCAAAGGCCTATACAGGAAAAAAAGTGCCAGGGTGTCAGGGTGAGCAAATTGAGTTTGAGTTCACACACATGCAGCCCATCCAGACAATATCAAGACATTTAAGTAACACAGTACATGCGCATTTAAAAAAAATTAAATTGACACTGACTTCCAAAGTCACACCACATTCTGTGGGGGAAAGGTTCATGTCAAGTCCTGCTTTTAAAGCACACTGATCTGAATAAAACTGATTTTCCTTTATCTCAATGTAGCTTCAATACATTGTTCTATCTCAGCTTCTCTGTCTGCTGTTCTATCAGCTCAGTTTCTGCTTCCCACTTTCTTACACCCAGTTGATCCCTCTCTCTGTTCTTCCTCTTTCTGTCTGTCTCTCACACTCACGAGTACTTGTTCAGGTGCCGGGTAAAAACATGGATTATTGACCGGTACAGTTTTTAAATTTTTGACAGATTCTTATCTGATATTTTATCATTTCATCCTCACCCATCTGCCTGCCAGTCAGGTTGCTGGTGCTATAGATCCCTTATGGCTCAGCCAAAGAAACCATTGAAGCTCTGCTTTGCAACCTCTCCCCCTGTGCTTTGCTTATAGGATCCACAAGCAGACCTACAAAGATGTGATTGAAGTGAAAGAGTCAAGTCAATCTGAGCTCACTCACAAGCCACGCACACACACACACACACACACACACACACACACACACACACACACACACACACACACACACACAAACACATGTGGGTGTTTCGTCTTGTAACATCTGAGATTCTTCAAATGTGCTTTTAAAAAAAGTTTTCTCGCCAACCACATCAGAAGAGGCGAAACTTGTGAAAAGGGCTGCCAAGAAAGACACAAAGACACAAACACATGCACTAACACACCTACCTCCAGGTTACTCCTCCATGAGAAGAGTGTCCTTGTTTTCTTCCTCCTCTTCCTTCTCTTCCTCCTCTTCTTTTTTTGTTTGTTCTTTTTTTGCATTTTTTTTATTAAAACCATCAATCTGTCTGATGCTCACCCGACATCTGTTCTGGGGAAAGTTGTAGAGCGTTAATGGAGGATCAATAGATGCAAGATTTCTCACGCTCAGGTGGAAGGGTGAAGAGTAGAGTTTAGCAGATGTTCCTTACAAAGAGAAGTGTGTATATGTGTATGAACCCAGTATGAGCATGGGCTTGAACATGCGTGTGTGTTCAGGTATGTATGAAATAACAGATAGAGCATATCCCTGAGGGAAACCTCTTCCTGAGAGCTTCATCCTGCAGGCAATAAAAGCTTTGGAGGAAGCATGTTATACCTTTAAATTTACAAGCTTTGAAACGTGAGTGACTGATAGAACGCAGCGTTCAGGCTAAACTAACAACCTTCGTTTTAACTTATGTGTTGCTCTTTTTGAGGCTGGAATTCTCTATCATGTCTTTTTAGTAAACTTGATGGTGGAGTGTGTGTGCGCGCAGCTTTGCACCTTCTGCTGTGTACATGTTCCTTTTATCTCCAAGATGGGTTGCCTCTAAGCTAAGATGAGATCTGAGATGACTTAGTTGATATCTGAAAAACCAAACGCCTGAGGTTAAAAAAAAAAAAGGAGATGTGAGAATGTTGTGGATATATGCTTTCCTCTGTCCTTACGTGGTGACAGCTGCTGTAGTTCAGGATCTCCACCCCTAGAGGGCACTTTGGTCAGAGAGCCCTCTCGTTTCTCAGGATGTGCACAGAGTCACACACTGATTTTCTGCCTGTTCGGAAAGCAGGTGTTAAGCTTTAACCGTGGCGTATAAAAATATAATGTAAAATAAACATTAACCTGTTGGACAGGGGTTGAAAACACGACTTGGCTGGTGAGGATCCCTCTTTCATAAATCAGTCTGTCATGCAATAAGTCTAAGGTGGTTCTGAACATTTCCAACATAGCAAACTAATCACAAATCAGACACAAGGAAAAAGAAGAGTGAACGCACACAACGACCTTCTAAAGCTGCTTTCTGACACAATTCCTTCTGGCTCTTTGCCACAATTTCTCACTGCTTCTTTCCACATCTGGTTGTGGAACATAAAGGGCTTTTTTGAAGGCTGGAGATACTGTAGGTTACTGGATGTTCCTCCACCTGCAGGTTGCTTCAATCACACACACACATGCTCTCACACACACACACACACACACACACACACACACACACAGACACACACACACACACACACACACACACACACACACACACACATACACACACAGTAAAAGACGCTTTATCTGGTATGTTAAAAGAAGCACATCCCAGACACAGAAGGAGCTGCTTGGATGTTTCCAAAGGCGGTGTTTTAGAAAGACAGCAGAAAAGGTGTGAGGAGGGAAGAAAAATATGTGGCCTTTGACCTCACAGGAAGTGATTTATACAGGACTATAAAGCAAGCCCCCAGGATCAGTGCTGGGTTGCGATTTGGTAGTGGTGGCCTCAGTCAGAATCAAGGGCAAGAGACTTCCAGAGGCGCAAAAGAATACTGGTTTTTAATACACAAATTGTTGACTCTTTGTATTTTAACAATAGAAGCGTCCAACAAATATTAAAACAGTCTTGGAGTAGCGTAAGAATAAAGTGTTTTCTTTCCATTTGTGTGTGTTTTGTGAGTTATTATGCACAACCTCTATGCAAGCAAAATGCATGTAACTTTGGAGTAACGTTAATCACAATTCTGTGCTGGCTGGACGGGTGGGAGGCGGGAGCAGGGCTCACTCACACTCTGTGAAAATGAACATTGATGACAGCTGTGATTGAGGTAGTCAGTGGAGGGGACAGTGTCCTCGTATCAAAAACAAAGATGGCTGATTTTATACTTCTCTGCTGTGTCTTGTGAAGATTGTATTTGTAATTATTTCTCATTCCATGTCACAGTAGAAGTAGTTTATACATTAGAGCTGTGTGTTTGAAAATACATATATCATGTCTGAATTTGTTCAAAGAGGAAAGCCGTGTTTAATTTTTAACAGGCTACAGGACAATCCCAAATTGTAGTTCATCAAGTAATAAAGCTGCACCGTGAGAATGAAAGTGTTTCACGTCAAGAGAAGACTAACAGGTATGAGTCCGAGCTGTCTTTTATTTATGCTCTGTCTCTTACCCCATAAACGCTGTGATCTCTGTCCTGTCTTACTGTACACACACCTTGACATGATTCATGGTCAATGCCTCCACAAGCTGTAAATAAGGGGAGGGAGGAGCGTAATCACCAGACTTAACATGGACCTGTTGATCATACAAAAGTCGGCTGTGTTATCCCTTTAATTTAAAAAAACAAACCGCAGGAACGTGCAGGATGAGAGCAAAACATGTTGCATGTGACGTCATTGTTGAGGTTTCTTTTGCGCATGCAGGGCAGTTCAGGGCCGTGTCCAGCTCACACAGGAATCTGATAAAAGCCACATTTAAAAAGGAATGAGAACAGCCAAACAAAATAATTGGATCTGAGCAATAAATCTGAGAGTTAAGGCTTGCACTGAAAGTAGTTTAAGTGTCTCAATAAAAACATTATAGGAACAATTGTGCAAAGTTAAAGGTGTGGCCATGATGAGTGACATTAGGAGTGTGTGCTGCTGAAAATCTGCTGATGTGACTGCATTTAATTTCACTAACTGAGCTTGATGTCTCCACAGTGTTTGCTTTGTTTATGCCTTTCTGGAGCATTAAACAATTAACTGCATGACAAGCTTTATGTCGAACAAACTTTTTAAAAGTCTGAACACTGATTAGCAGCAGGGGCATGTTCAGAGCAGTATGGGCCCTCCTGGAAATCTGATGTGCCCCCCCCCAAAAAAAATCCTAAACTGTGAGTGGCCATTTGCCCTGTCAGAGGCAGAACTTGTGTTAAAACCAACTATTAGCTATTTTTTTGGCAAGGCTGCAAGTATTTTTCTTGACATATTAATGTAGCATATTTTCTTTTGTCTGTACTTTGCACATCTATTTCATAAGACAGGTGCATGGAAGGTAAAGCACATGTCTTACTTTAAATAAATTAACTGACATAGGGACAAAAACATTACCAATTAATGTTTTTTTGCAAATTAGACTGTGCAGGAGTTTGCATGCAAACTTTAATTCTTTAAATCTTTTTTTTTTTCATTTAAAAAATAAGCTAATGTTACAATTCTCTTGTGTTATAAAGTAGTTATTATTGGAGAGGTTAGAAAGGGTAAATAATTGATATTTATTTGTGTGCACACATCGGGCCACCCCCCATTAATTAGTGTCTCAGTTGGGCCACCCCAGTCCAAAAAGTCTGGACACGCCCCTGATTAGCAGATATTATTGTACCTGGCTTGTTTTCCCGTTCACTGTTTTTCCACACATTTATATTCTTAGGAGTTCAAAAAGCTCAACACGAGGCCTCATAATGATGGTTGACATATCATGTAGTGGGTGACGCAGGGTTGGCTCTCTCTACGCTCCATTCTTGACTTCTTTTTAACAGCCAGACTTCAACTCCAGTAAGTGTGGCCATCTAGAAAAAAAAACTACATTCCTTACATTGTTTTTTTGGCTCCTGTAATGTCTCCAAATAGTGGATCCAAATCTTAATTTCTGCCTTTTTAAATATGTGAGAGACAACATAAATAGTTGACATTCATAAGTCTATGCCAGCAAACTGTAACAAATGTAAATGAAAACTAAAGAAGCGGCTCTACTCTACAGGACTCCTACTGGAGACAGATTCAAACAATGACTCATCAAGATTTATCGGCGGTTAGACTGCAATTTATACCTTTACTGTTCAGTTTTATTGATGCTATATTACACACAATATTACACACAACGGCAGTTAAAAGTGCACTTAATGTGTTTTTATACATTACTTGAGTTCAAATGCAACACACCAAAAACATTGCCTAAGACATCTTTGTGGGGCTAATGTTTCTTAACTGCTGCCATGGCAACAGATTATAGAGCAACAACATGATGTAGCACAACTTAAAGCAGCAACAGTGTGGTCCAGAACAGGATGAACTCATGTCATCTTTCACTGCACCTAACCCTTCACAGAGGTCTGATCAGAACTGAGAAATGGAGATAAATAAGTCAGAACAGGACCTACCTGACCCAAATAGACTGAGTACGGGCCGGATCACACAAAGAAGCATTGCTAGAAAAGTCTCGTCAGCAAAACCATTGTTTTCCCCTGGTGCAGCGCTCTCACCGGGCTCTCTTCTCTGCTGCTGCACAAATTGTTCTCTAGGGGTTTTATGTAGTAGTAGTAATCAGTAGTAATCATTTATTTCAGTCACAAGAAAAAACAAAAATATTTTGACTGAAAAGGTGTAGGCTGAAGCTTTATCTTATTACACCTACCCTTGTTACAAATCTCATTATTTAAGACACTACTAGTTTAGTTACAACAAAACAAAACATATCAGAACAAAATTTGTTCCAAGAATCTATTTCAAAACAAAACAAATGAAACAAACAAAAAACAAAACAGAAGTCACACTCACTAAAAATAATCAAAATGACCTTTTATATTTGTTAAACACCATTTTTTTAAACAAAAATTTTAATCTGGAAAGTGAACTACACATTCTTAATTCCATGGCATAAGTTTTCCACAAATTAACCCCTTTTACCGAAATACACCTGTTCTTTATGTTTGTCCTTACCTTTGGTTTTTTATACACACCTATTCCTGTTAGTTCATACTGGCTCTCTCTAGTTTAAAACAAACCTCTCAATACTGTTCGGAAGCAAATGATTGTGTGCCTTGTACATTATCTGAGCAGTTTTTAGATCTACTAGATCGCTGAATTTTAAAGCGTGTATGTTAATAAATAGTGCGTTAGTTGGTTCGTAATAATCAGATCTATTTACAATTCTTATAGCTTTTTTCTGTAGCATGGAAATGGGATGAATGCTGGTTTTGTATGTGTTTCTCCATACCTCCACACAGTAGGTTATGTATGGAACTATAGTGCACAATACAATATATACAGTGAGTTTTGATTCAGGAATTCTTTGGTTTTACATAATATTGCAATGGTTTAAGACATTTTTGTTTTTACATTATTAATGTGTGGTTTCTAACATAATGTATGATCAATTATCACCCCCAGAAATTTATTCTCATACACTTTTTCTATCTCAACATCATCAATCATCATTTTTACTTGCTTTTTGATTTGTCTTTTACCAAATACTATGAACTTTGTTTTACTTAGATTCAGTGACAACTTGTTGATGTCAAACCATCTTAATGTTCTTCATTTCTCTTTCCACTGTCTTGAGCAGCTGGTCCAAGCTATTCCCGGAGCAATACAAATTAGTGTCATCAGCAAACAAAACCAATTTTAACAATTTAGACACTCGACAGATATCATTTATGTACAGTATAAACAGTTTGGGGTCTAGCACCAAACCTTGTGGGACCCCGCAGGTAACTTTCAACATATTCGAATCCACATTTTTTATTTGAACATACTGATTTCTATTGTTGAGGTAACTTTTTAACCATGCATGTGCTGTTCCTCTAACACCATATCTCTCATATCTCTCTAGTTTTTTCAATAATAATTCATGATCAATTGTGTCTAATGCTTTTTTAAAATCTATAAATACCCCCACACTACATTCCTTATTGTCAATTGCAGAAGATATCTCTTCTGCCAGTTCCATCACTGCCATGGAAGTGGACCTGTTTGTTCTAAATCCATATTGATGGTCGCTCAATAAGTTGTGTTTTTCAATGAACTTGTCGAGTCTTTGCACAAACAGCATAAAAGTTCAAATATATTCAACTTTTCAGTTAAAGACGTAGAGTTGCAGCGCTTGTCAATGTCACTTTTGGCTGAAGCAACCAATCAAATCAAGTAGGAGGCTTTACCTCCATTTTACGAAATTTCCCCTCCTGGTCTACGGAGCAAAGCAACAGCGAGAGCTCTATGTTTGCTCAAATCCATTTTTCCCAACTTATTTTATTCGGTTGTCCGTGTGCACACCCAGCCAAAGGCGCTCACAGCTGTTTTCCCCAGATGCAGTCGGGCTTTTTTTTGGAGCAGCCTAGCGCAGCGCGTCTCTGTTTGATACGGCCCAATGAACCCGACCCGTACCGTATGCAGGGCAGTTGATAATGCTGTCAAAAACAGGTATATCTCACCTAAGGGCCACTATGATGATGAGCAGTATTTGAGGTGTGTTTTTCAACGTTACGCTAACAGGCACCATGAAATCATCCTGTTCATTTTCTTTGAGTTTCATTTGTGTTTCTGCATCCATCTAAACATGTAAACCGTTTGTATGCCTTTCAGAAAAGAGTGGTGGATGCCTCTTGGAGTGGTTAATGGGCCATGGGCTGAATCAGTACGGTTTTAACTTGTTCTGCAAAGATAAAAAATAATCAAAATTTCCTATTTTACATAAAACAAAGACAAATTAAATGTTCTGGAATCTGGATTGTATGTGTGCAATGTTTAAAGGTGCCTCCAAATTGCATGGCTCGCTGCCTTGAATGTTAAATGATGTGCACGACAGTAGAAGTTCACCCCCTTCATTTAACACAGAATGACACGAGCACTCAGACACAAAGACAAACACAGAAAAAAAATACAGTATTTGTAGAAGTACTTGTGACAAATTGTTTCCTTTTTCACAGCATAAACCCAGAAAGACAATAAAGCTGAGACATTCTGCCTTGCTCCCTCATTTCCCTGTCTCTGTCTGTTCTCTGTGTCCTTGCCTTGAGAAAGAGGAGGACGGGCTCAGATAGCCTGGGCACGGCTAACTACCAGAGGATCCGAGCAGCAGCAGCGCTACATCAAAGGCCGCCCCATTTGCACAGCGGCTTACACACACCCACACATACACAAACAGCAGCTTACATATTTAGGGTTGCTTTCTCTGAAGTTCATTACGAGTGGCAGAACTATTACCCTGTTTAACAGCATGCATGTGTGTGTCAGCTACAAGAGGGGAGAGTTCAGCTCATAAACACTTTAGAAGTTGGAAAGTTTTATAACCGGTTCTGCATTTGTGAGAGTCACGTCATGTACAGTAAACAGCTTTCAAAATCACTTTCCATAACTGGTGGTTTCAGTTGGAGTACCAAAAAAGCAAGAATCACAAGTATATGGATTAACAGACATCTCCTTCCTTCCTCACTCATCTACACTTCATCTGATATTGAAATATTAGCCTGATCCCGATCCGGTGCCAAGACAAACGCAACTAGCACATACACACACCTGCCTGTGGGCAATGGTTCCTGGTCTACCAAAGCGGACAAAGAGAAGTGTGGAAATGAGTGCAAATGAACGTGAGAACGGAGGAGGAGTGTATCGTTTGTGTGGGAGGGACAGATGATGGATACAAGATGTGTGAAGATCCTCAGGCAGGATGAAAGAGTTGGACGAGTCATATTGAGTTATTGGACTATAAGACTTTGAGCGATATGATAATAACAGCAGAGAGTGTGACCGCGGAGGTCATCGTGACATCATTAGTAAGTGGATTAATGTGCAGTTACACCTTAAAAGTTAAGGTGGGAAAAGCACTCACATTTTCCCTGTGGCTCATTGTTACTTAAATAAGCTGCACAGGCTTAAAAGTCGAGGCCAGGTTTTCCTCTAAACATGAAACTGAAGTAAGGATGATTAGAAACTTATACCGAGTCGAGACTGCAGCGGTTCAAGTGGACAGAGAAACTTTGTTGTAAACTTGAACTTGAGCATTCCTGCATCTTCATGCAGTTGGATACAACTTGTCTCGCCACATGTTGGAACCATTACATGATGTCATGGTGGTACAATTTCCCACCAGCGCATGCATGTGTGAGGAAGTGATGTCACAGGCTCTGGTCCTGCAGATGGCACTCTGATAGACCCAGGAAGATGATATCTACTCCTTGTGTGTGTGTGTGTGTGTGTGTGTGGGAAGGCGGTTAATGAGACATATCAACAGATGCACAGATCCATCAGTTTATCTAGAAATCACAATTTCTTATACATTTTTTCCAGACCTTTGGATGGGGGCATTACAGCTGCTCTGATGTGTTTTACATCTAAAATTGATTACATGACAATGTTTATTGTGAAAAAGGTCACCCATGGTAACAAACCCACAAACCCACTTGTCACTTCTTACTCTACTCTATTCTTTGCATTTCCTCTCAGCTTTAAAGGCACTCTTTAAAGGTGATTTTTCACACTTCAATGTAACATAAATCAAGTATATCCTCTGAAAATAACTCTGTGAGTCATGACTGTCTACAATGGGTGTAACACCTGAGTCCCACTGTCTGTGATGTTTTCAGAGTTTTCAGAGTCCTATCTTCAGTTTGTTTACATCGCCGGGACGGCCGGCTGACTCCTCCCCTCCCGTATAAAAGTTGTTTAATTGAGGGACTAGAGAAAAGAAGAATAACATACTGTACTCACTGCTTAACTGTGTTTCTAGATCACGCTCATTTCAGGTAAATTTACATGCAGTGTGAAGATACCAGCATAATAAAGATCGCTAGCATTAGCATGCTAACACAACAATGCAGCGCAAGTTGTTTTGGTTTCATGCAGGTGCTCAAGGGCGACATCTGCTGGATCAAAAAATCACATATAAAGCCTTTAAGGGAACTTTTGCTGCTTTTAGCTTATTGTTTTGGTTTTGTATGACCGACTTTTGGTTTAGGGCAGCAGCAGGTAGCAGGTACAGTGGGTACTGTATTTTTAGCAACACTTTCTGATACACATAATGAACAGAGCCGTCCCCGACACTAAATGGACGACTGAAAAAGTTAGCCTCTGGCACTAGCATTCAGTAGCTGGAGAGCTGGAAGATTTCCTCTTGAGTGGAAGAGTTAAATATGAGCCTGAAATGACTTTGACTTAGATTTACAACAAGAAACATCACCTTTTTACGGCAACAATGACTATAGGGTGCTCACTCCAGTTGGCAAAAAAATCAATACATTGAAGATTAGCTTGTTCACAAATCCGGCACAATGTGATGTAAAAAGTAGTTAAAGGTATGGTGAGGAACTTTCGTTTTTTAATATTATGCCCTAGAGGACAGAGTGGTACGTCTAATCTTTTTGCACATCTTATCCATGTGTTGAGTTGTTTTCTGACAAATAAAAAGTTGTTTTAACTAGCAAACACTTACCATTAGTCTTTGCTGTGAAACATTTTAACAAAGGCCCTTTCAGCAATGCGCAGGTGACAGCAGTAATAGGCATTAAAAATAGATATATGTGATTTCAAATCTTGTCCCTGATGGTCTCTTTTTGCTTTTGTGGGTCATAAAGTACAGATAGTGACCAACATCCAAAATGACCTGCGTTAGGACAAAAAGTTCATCAAATTCAGAAACGATATCAGTTCAAAAGCAGATCCCAAAAAACAACTGAAAAATGCTTCAAGTGAAGGAAACATCATGTAAACCCCAAAACAACTTAATGAACATCAAACATCCTGCAAATACATAAATGTACTAAATCATTATGGATGAGACAGCTGACAACGATAGACATAAAATAACCCCTATATGAAAATACTTGAAAATACTAAGATCTCAATTCTTCCAGAGGTTGAAAATGAAAGACTTTCAAGAGGTCTTAAAACGAATGGAACCTTTCCAATTTTGTTTTGAATTTAAAAAGATTGAATGTTGAATTAGAATAAATAGTTATAGAGCTACACATTAACACTACCTACAAAAAAGAACATTCACATACTGATAAAGTAAAGAGGGACTAAGTACTGACACAACAACTCACAAAGCCATAAACACCACCTCAAAAGTCCCAGGTGTTTTTTTTTGTTTGCATTTCAAACACCTCTCTCTTTGTGTGTAAACTGGTTAAGCGCTTAATCACTAGTTTCAGGGGAACGGAGAGAGGAAATGGAGCGGGACGGTTAAAGTGGATTATTTTGCAAGAGGGAAAAAATTGGGGGTAGTAGAAGGAGAAAAAGGGAGAGGGAGGCTGAGTAGCAATCGATGGTTTTTCCCCTGCAGCTCCTCGGGGATTTGCGCTGAGTGATCTGAAGTGGCGCCCCGCCGTGCAAACCTGAGTGCTTTGACTCCACATAAAACCGTTCAATCACAGAGCACCATGTTCTACTAAAAAGCCCCTTATGAGATCATTACCAAGGATGAACAAACAGGCACTAATGAAAAAGCGAGAGCACACTTTCCTTGTGTGAATGATATGGAAAACAAAGGAGGAGTTGGAATGAGAGCCACAGTCACAGAGTCAGGAGTTTAAATTACACATGTTGTCTTTCTGTTGCCGATCTTAAACTGATGTCCTGCTAGAGCATCTTCGAGCAAGATGAATGCATCGTTTTGTTATTGCAAAGTTTTCACTGAAATGGACATCCCACTGATTTAAGGGTCTGTTTACCAACTATGATACAACAGTTACATGTTTTATGTAGTTTGCTCCACTGCTTATTTCAGAGTGTGGAAATAAACACACAAACAAAATCATGCTGGCATCTTGAGATCAAGGAAACTTGCGGGGGGGGTCCACTATTCTCTCACAATTTATAGAAAAAAAACGCTCGTCATTTCTTTATTTTATTTGTAAAGGGACTATGTACACTATTATACATAAAAGTTGCCATTTGATGCGTTGTACCAGAGTTAGCTTAGAGCTAGCTAACATCTGCAGTCCCTCTGCAGGTCACAATGAAAACATCATATAGTAATAAAACAGAAGTTAAAAATGTTTTTACTAAACAAACGAGCTGAATGAATGACTTTAGTGCGGTAATAATTATTTTAAGTATAAATAAAAATGACACTTTAGTTTAGCTCTGAGGGTGTATTTGTGCTCTAAAGCGTTACATTGGAGAAACTTCCAGTATTCCCTTTTTTTTTTTTGAACAGAGAGGGTCCATGTGCCGGTGAGAACCTTTCACTGTTGTAAATGTCCTCAGTCCTTGAGATGCAGGCTGAACTCTGCCGACATCAAACAAACTAAGGAGGCCCGTTACAAATGAGCCTCAACAACCTCAAACCAAAACAAACTCTTGTCTTTCTCTGTGGAGGCACTCGGGACCTGGGAAAATAAAACCCAAAACGGTCATATTGACAGTCCCTGCTGTTAGCACACACACAGAAAAACAATGTCAGGATCGTGATGCAATCCATCAAGCAGACACATAAACAAGGGGCAGCCCCTATATGCAAAGTGATACTGCTGTGTTTTAAGGCCCTCATAATGCATCTGCTTGTTTCCACAACACAGGACAGTTCCCATTTGTGAGCAAACGACTCTTTTTACACATTAACCATAATGGCTCCTGACTCTGACACTGTGGTCAACCTCAAGAGGAAACAGAAGTGTGTGTTATAAATCACAATGTCAAACATGTCCAAACCTTGGCTGCTAAAGAGCCACTTAAACAACCACTGTTCTTCCTTTAAAGTTTCTTATTCTTGCAGGACACATTGTTTAATCTCCTCCAGGCCTCTGTCTAAGAATAATCTGAAAACAAAGAGGCAAAAAGAGTTGTAAGTCAGCTGTCAGCGGTCTTGGACAGGTGACAACAACTTGCTTGACTAACATTACGTGTCTAGAACACCAACTGTAATGCACATGTCACTTGCGGATTAAGAAGCTATGCCATGCACAATGTCCTCTGACTGCAGATGTAACAGGGTGGAACCACATGAAACGGCCAGCAACAGCAGCAGAAACTATATGACAGGTCTGCCAGTAAAGAGTTCTCGGTCAGTGTACAGAGTGCCCTGTTTTATAGCCACATGCACACATGAAAGGCTCTGGAACATTAAAGGGGTTGACCACCTGTCTCAGTCCTCTCTCAGGCCTGAATGAGACCACAGGGAGATCCTCTTCCTCCAGCACACCACCTGCTACCACTACCTCCCCTCTAATGTTGGGCAACTCTTTAAAAGATCCCACAATGACACTTTGTGAGAGTGCCCAGTTCAGCAATGGATCCATACTTGCAAGGAAGCGCACCACAGCATGTTGACTTGCTTTAAAATACAAACAGAGATAAAGAGTTGAACATTTCAGAACGATTGTGATTTTTGTCCCAAAATTAAACTCATTGGGATTTTATATCATGGTGAACTGCTCCTTCAAATCAAAACAAAAACAAGATATCTAGAAATCTGTTACAGGATTGAATCAGGTTTTGTACCTTTTTTATCCCCGACTTAAAGTCCAAATATCAAAGTGAAAAGGATATGATTGTATTTTTAACCATGCAATATTAGAGGTTGTGTGTTCTTGAAGGGGGTCTATTCACAGAGCAAATGGCAAATTATTTAATATAATCTTCTTTCTCAAGTTTTATTGTATTACTGTAATACTGTAATTGACATGTTAATTGCCCCATCTGTCACATAACTGCATTTTACTGATCATGTTACTTCAGCATCTTTTGCACTATTTCATATTTAGTCATGTAAATATTAATCTTTTCTTATTATGTTTGTTGTTGATATTTAATGTTGTACCTGTACATAAGAGAGCACAGTTCCCCAAAGTCAAATTCCTTGTGTGTGTAAGAATACCTGGACAATAAATCTGATTCTGATTCTGTATTATCGCTGGAATTTTGTCATTGGTGATTCCTGAGAATAACCTCTCTATATCTGCTGAAGGAGCAGGTGCTGTCCAGGGGGCGTTATGTTGCTCTGCATGTTTCGTCATGAGTCTAGAACAGAAAAACTCCAGCCTTTTCTTCACGAGAAGGTCATTTTACACGTTTGAAGACGTTTAGCAAACATTTGACTAATTTAATCGAGCAGATTCAGAGCAATATGTGCTTTCATTTGAACTTCTTTTCACCTGGTAAATATCATTCTAAATTCCAAAATTTGAAGCCAGTGATCAAGTTCCTTAAACCTGCGCTCTTCGTTACTCCATGCATTTACAAAACAATTTTGATTGTATAATTCTTCTAGCTCTTTAGACGAATAGTCTCAGCATTGACTCATTAAACATTTCCCTAATGAGTTTATGGTCCTACATTCAAGTCTTACAGCATTAAATAAACATGTATAAACAACATTCCCTTTTACTTTAAAAGTGACCAGGGTACGTTTTAGAGCGTGGCTAACTAACACAAACCAGTCCCTGTTAGCTAGAACACAAGATGCTCCAGAATTACAGTCACCTTTAGTTCCATAAAACTCTGTTGTTATCCTTCTTTTAGTCTCTCCTGAATCCTGAGGAGAATATCAATGATTTAAGGCTATACAAATGCCACACATCTTGTCTGCCTTTAGTTTGATGCTTTTAAAAGGAGTGACAGTTTGATCTATTATTCATTTTAGTGCAAATAGCATAGCAGCTAACTAGATATGGTCCAAATCAGAGCTCAAGAAGGTGAGACTGATCCTGAATGATCAATCTGAAGACTAGAAATTAAATTGTAACCATGAGATACGTTCATGATATACAGAATGCCTTTCACTATTTCACCTTTCTGTCCAGTATTAAGAGTCTTTTTAAAAAAAACTTGGAACCAGATAGAGGTAAAGAGTGTGCTGTAAAAACAACACTTCAGTAAGCATACATCCTATAAGTGAGGCCAAGTACTTTGGCTTGTGGGAACTGTTATGTGGGTGGAATTTTCCTACATGTGTAGAATGAGATGAAAATAAAGTGCTGGATGTGGAACATGAGCAGGAGTCGGCTCAGTGGCAGAAGAAGAAGAAGAAGAAGAAGAAGAAGAAACAAAGTGAATGTCTGTGTGAAAAAACAAGATCATCTTCCCTCTCCGACTCTGTCTTCCTCTTGTTGCTCAAGGCAACTCTTTTTATCTTTAGTACCCACCCAAACAGCCACCCATGACACTAAGAGGTACATTTAACTCCAGCAGAATAATAAAGACGGGATTTGCAGCTGATCCCTCAAGTAGAAGTAAATTACAGTAATAAGGAGGGGCATAGATTATATAAGATGTATGAAGGAATAGCCTTTGATGGAAGTTAATCAAACTGAAAACAGCACCGTGCTGACAGGAAAGAGAACAGGAAAGAAAGGACTTTTTGCCAAGTTGTACTCAGTGTTATATGTAATAGTACAAGTCACAAGGACTTGGTTACATCAAAGAGCACTTTAAAGAGGGGTTTGTTTTTTTCTGCTCAAATAAAAGACAAACCGTCATCGTCATTAAAGTTGGCTGCACTATTTTGTTTTTTTTAATCTCTGTTTTGGATGAAGAAAAAAGATCTGGCTCTCCTCATTTCCTCCCCCTGCCATGTAGGTCAGTGTCAGTGAATCAGATGTAACATATATTAGGAGGAAAAAATGCCACACTGCAGCCAGACCCAGACCGGCCATCTGGCCATTTTGGCACACGTCTGAAAGGACAGGCCATTTTTGAGCCATTATTCACAGGAAGGGTTTAATGACAGATATTTGTAATATACTGTAGTGTGAACTTGACAAGGTGTTTTACCGAGCATCTCTACAACAGTTTTAAATCAAAACACTCGGGTATGCTGAAAACAAACTGCTGCCTTGGAGCAAATTATTCAATTGATTGTAATGACACATTCTCATGGCTTTTACAAGATTGCTTTGGTGGCTATCTTTGATATCGACAATTTAGAGTTATAATGTCAACAGAGAATTGATCTTGCCAACTATTTTTCTTCCATTTTCACATAAATAAACTGAGTTATTAGAGAACAGATAATGCCCATGTTGTGGAGTTTAGGGCACAGTAGTGGTACCAAGTTGGACTCCCTGGAAGTTCACAGGGAATACATATTAGAGGCATAGACTGTACAAAACTTGAACATAGTCTCAGTAATGTCAGCCATTGGTTTTTCAAGACAAACGTATTTGAACAGACAAACAGACAAAGAGGTACAGCTGAGGCGGGGCTTAAACCTCCATGAAAACAGCAACAGTCCACTCAGCCATGCGCCAAATTATAACTCTTAATAAATCAAAATAGGTGAGATTCACCTAGTCACCCTGGTTCAGTGTTTATCAACAAAGATATGAGATACTGAAACCAAATTCGTCACTTGAACCAGGTCGAACCAGTGACATGCAGCAAAGGGCCTTGATCGGATTTGAACCCACAGGCGCTGCAAAATGGCCTCTGTACATGGGGTGCGCAATATAACCCTTGGGGCTATTAGCACCACCTGTTGGCCTGCAGAAAACTCATACAGGAAGTGCACTTGTTTCAAAGGAAACAGGAAGTGTGCACTCTATAAAAGGAACAGGAAGTTGGAGGTTCTTCCTTTTGCCATCGTCAGAGCCAGTTGGGCCGAACCCTGGAGAAGCTCAACAACGAACTGACTTGTGTCGCTGAAGACAGCAACGGCTAGTGATGGCGAAATGAGGCTTTGTGAAGCAATGAGGCTTTCCAGCCAATTGTATCGCAAATAGATTCATTACTGGAGGCCTCATTTAACACAGTGTACACTAGTGACACCTACTGGTCAAAACAATTTAGAGCAGCCAAATTATTATTGATCACATCACATGCCATTGCATTACTGACATGTTATAGCAAATTGTACTACTGCGGTAACCAATAAGGATTCACATGATATTACTTTATAACATACCTTAGTTAATATAATCATATTATCATTCGATGATCTTCTTTTTTTATTATTTCCTATCAAGATATAGCCTATGAAACAACAATATATATAAATCTATTTTTCAACAAGTTTGAGGACCTATGTTAACTACAAGTCCAGGAAAAAAGGAAGATTGAAAGAAAGATCCTTAAAGCACACCAAGCACTTCACCTTCAAATCAAAATAATAAGCCATGAACACAGATAATGATGATAGTGACAGAAATAGTAACAACTAATTAAAGCATTTTAACATGGCAATACGTGAAAGCTTTGTAGCATAATGGTTATGGCAGTGCCTTGTCAATATAGAGGCTTGGGTTCGGTTCCTGAAACCGCCTGACAAATGTTTTGTTTTAATGTTTACCTTATTGGGAGATGATAACTCAAAATGCTCCCAAACAGGAGACGTTTTCCTCTTTCTTACAGGCTCCATTTCTCGAAAAAAATAGAACCAAAACTCCAACTCTCAACAACCAACTAACGCAAACTCACAAGGAGACATGACAAGTGGGTTTCGCTTCCTTTTATCCACAACCCGAAACACAAACAAATCAATGACATAGTTCTACTCGAAGTGAGGCCTCGTTTGTCATCGATGTCTGCTTCTCTGAAAATGACACGAGCCTCGATACGGGGCCTGGGCTAGAAATGCCCCTCCTACTCGACACATGCTTCAAAGCCTCGGTGTCAAACATAACATCACTAGCAATGGCTGTAAGTCATTTATTATGTATGATTGCAAGGTGGCTAGCTCTTCATTGTTTTGACAGAATGTGGTTGTAGAATCTGTATTTTTGGCTTGCTTATCGTAGCATGTAGTTTAGCGTAGCTTAGCATTTAGCTTAGCATGTACCATAGTTTAGCATAGCATTTAGCTTAGAAAGTAGCTTAGTTTAGCCCGTAGTTTAGCATAGCATTTAGCTTAGCATAATTAGCTTAGCATTAATGTTATAATTGTATCACAAGTGAAATTGATTATTGAATTATGTGAGGTTATTTATAGCACCTTGCTAATCTGTACATTTTCTTTGTTATAGTTTTCACTCTGAATTCAACCTTGATGAATAAACAAGATCAACTGAGAACCTGACTCACTCATCATTTAAATCGAGTTTGGCTGACTGTCGAACTGCGTATCCACACACGTAGGGAGGACAGTTACAGGCACTTCCCTACCAGGTTATAAAAATATGTATTTCTGCTTTAGAAATGGACGTCTTACATTTGGACCTATTGGGGATTACTTGGGTTTTACAGCCAACATGAAGTGTAGGTTTGGAGAACATTTCTAAAGTTATTGGTTTCGATTAGTTTTTGATGTGTTTTGGGATTCAAATTGTTTCTGAATCCAAGCAGGTTTAGCTAATCAGTCTGTCACTGTATGAAGTAGAATTCAGCATGTGTGTTTGAGTACACATTTCCACACATTACAGTATATACATGCACTGTCTTTGCCACATTATTGAAGCCATTACAATGTTTTCACTGCTGGAGGTTACATATGTGAACCCAGTTCAGATCATCAAAAGAGGTGAGGTCTGTTCCCATGCTTGTTCCTTGGATCCTTCTATTAAATATAAGATCAGGTTAAATGATCAAAGACCCTTGGTTTCTGGGGCTTAAGTGTTGCTCTATTTCATCAAAGGCCAACAGTCTTTTTAACCTCCACTACCTCAAGGTAACATTAGACTAACAGGTAATGGAGCTTAGAATTTCCTGTAAATACAGTTCAGGCCTTTTTACCAGTGGGAACCCATATGAAAGAGAATATAATGACACAAAATGGCAGCTTCTTTACTCACATTCCTGCGGCCTCCGACAACAAAGGCACCTGTCTCTTTTATCTGCCAAAAAACAATGCAACAGACTTCAAAAGCATATCCAGCTGACACTTGGTTTTCCTCTGACCAAAGCCTTATCAGACATGCATTTATCAGACCGTGTGGAGCATTGTTTTGCAAGTAACTCACTTCCTCTGGCCCCTGGTTAATTGTCACGACATGTGTCCTTACAAACCACAACTTGGGAGCCATTAGTATCAGCTTCCTGTTGATGACTAATGCATTCAAATTGAGCTGTGTGCTGTTCCTTTCAACAGAACAGCAGTTAAACACATTTCTTTATGTTACCCGGCCAGTTTATAAATCAGATGATAATGAACAAACTGACTCTTTGACGCTAAAACCAAATGGAACAAAATGTTAGGCACATTTAAAGTTTCACAAAAAGTCAAAGTTTTTCATAGACTGAGTTGGCATGCTCTGATATACAAACCACAAAGAAAGGCGATTTGTGAAACTGTGTGGACTGTGCCATGTTAAACAGTTGATGATTGAAATTTGATAAAGATACAATTCAAGGCTTTGGGGAAAAACATGGGTTAATGTAAAGATGGGCTGAAACACAATGGCTGTACCTGGCTTACAAACGTTACATTTCAACATGTGAAAAGATTACGTCGGCACATCTTGGGTCAAAACAAGATACTTCAGTTTACTCTGTTTCCCAGTAATGCCTCATATCTGTTGCATGTGTCCTTTTTCGCCCCCTTTAAGGTTAATTTGATTTGGTCTTGTAAAAACTTGGTTCTAATTTCTTCACCCTTGTTGAAGTACACATCACCTTTTAAGCATTATTCTGCTTGTTGGCTCCCAGATGAAAGTGACCAGAGAACCCTTTCTCATATGCAAAGAGTCCAGTTGACAACCTGGCAGTCAGTTGTCTTTTTCCTCTCCAGCTCAGGCAGTTTGATAGTAAAGAAACATTTTTCTCACAGCCATGTCTCTGGTTTACTGTATCCATCTGCACGCCAGCTAGATCTCGACCAGATGGTAGGAAAATAAAGGTTCCTCTCCCATTGTCAGTGTCTCTCACTGTGTGAAAGAGAAAAGCTCTGAGAATGTGCAAGACAGAAAGTCTCCTAAACATAAGGTCTGCATGTGTTTGCTGTGCTGCACATATAGACTGCCTTGTGTCCAACTCTAGGCCTGTTGGAGCCACATCATCAGTGTCCCATTGACATTGTCAAGCATTGGGAAAAGAAAACAGCTTCATTTCTTGTACACTAGTAGGATTGTGCAGTCCTTTCCTAATCCTCATTTTTCTCACTAAATGTGTAAAGTTTACATAATGGGTGATAGCATAAAAAACACCAGAATTCAACTAGTAATACAACTTTTGATGTTTTTTTCCCGGTACCATCCTTCAATTTTCTGACAGTATATGCGAAAAAAAACGTTACATAACTTATATTCTATCAGGACCTCTAGAATAAAAATTGGTTCCTTCTGTCAGTGCTGGAAGGCCATTTGACATGCTTGTAGGGGGTCAGCATATTGAGTGTAAAAGTTCAGTAACGTTGAACTCGGCTGCAAAATCTGGCAGAAAATCTGGGCAGTGCGTGCCACTATGACTCAACCACAGCTATCTTTGGCAGCTCCACACGCTCTATGGCTAGGGGCAATGTTGCACTTGCACATTTAGTGTTAAAGTAGGATAAAAGGGGTCGGAAGATTTCAAGCAAATACTCAGATTGTCAAATAATGTTTGAAACGGCTACCAACCACACCTTTCTTATATTGGAGTAGACGGCTGCATTCAACAGTTTTTGCTATTATTGGAAAATGGAACCATGTTTAACAATCATGCTTTCCAGGAGAGGCTGTCCCAGAGATGGAACCATTAAACATTTAGTACCATTGATCACAATAGAAACACGTCTGCATTCAGTTGAGCTCAGAAAAACATTTTCATGAAGAAGCTCGAGCCTAGAGGGTTTTCTAAGTAAAACATTGAACTCTTTCAAACATAAATTGTTCACTGTCAATGACTGTGCAAAGAAATACCTGGAGGGGGCAAAGCAACATGAAATATGTTCTGTCTGCACACAGTATAGTACATCATTCAAAGTCAGCAACACCCAACAGAGGGGTCACATGATTGTCACAACATACAGCCAACTACTAACAAGTTAACAAAATATGTTAACACATCAGAATATCAGTTAATATTTACATTTTTGTCAAGTTTGATTAAATAAAGATGCTGGGGGCCTGGTGGTTGGTGCACCAGCCTCATATGGGGAGGATGTAGTCATTCCGGCAGACAGCCTTGGTTCGGTTCCAGCCTGTGGCTCCTTTCCTGCAAGTCATTCCCCACTCTCTCTCCGTACCTGTTTTCCTGCTCTGTCCATTGTCCTATCTCTACAAAATTAAATTAAAAAAATAAATTATTATTTTTCAATGAATAACTAAATTTTGTTGTCTCAGTGTCTCATCTTTCCTTGCTTTACTTGGAGAGATGATCCCTTTAACTAACAGAACGTAAATACAATTGGATTGAATCACCAGGTTTGAACTAAGATCAAACCAGACCTGGTACAGCTTCGCTTTTACATTGACATTATTTTAAAGGATCAAACAGTTTTTCAATGCCTCTCAAACATCCATCACTTCTAATTCCTCGTATCAACCTCTTAAAAGTTAAGTTTTGATCTTTGTAAACAAGTCAGGATTCTCAGACTTCATTTAGTTCCACTGCTATTAAAACATATTGAATATAGAATAGACCAAAAGGTCTTCTGAAATGGATGGACTCTCCATATGCTTCCTGCGCACTAATGAGCACCTTAGTGCCCTATGAGTATTTATCTTTTTAACATAAAACATACCTCTCCCTTTTCTAAGCTTTACAGTCTTTTTTTTGGCCTCCTCCAAACTCTGTGTACTTCTCAGTATCTGCTGCCAGCTGGCTGGGAACCCAAGCCGTTCTCTCCGTATCTGTAAATATTCCATACAGCTCTTTGGCCTGACAGTATATCTTGCTACTTCACAGCACAAATCAGATGTCTTTTGAAGCTCCGCTGATCTCACTTTGTAGCCAACAACAAATAACATGCACTTTTATTACTTGTTAGACTTTTATTTTTTTTTACTTTCTCCCCTAATCCTTTTGAGTTTGTCCTTAGCAGCAGTGTTGTGCTGTGATCCCTTCCCTCGCTCTCTCTCCCCATCCCTCATCCTTCTCTCTTTCTAATCCCAGACGAAAGGGAGTTGGACTCTCCGAAAGTTGGATTTGTAAATAGTTTGAACCACCACATCTAAGAGGTTGTCAGAATTAGCTGGGGGGGGGGGGGGAACTCAAAGAGAGGGAAAGAGAAAAATATTTTATTGTTCAATATTCCACCAAGAAAATACTCCACAAGAGGTTATAGAAGACGGAAACATAAATATTTCAAATTTAGAGTTAACCTTGAAGTCATACACAGTTTCTGTCCTCTCTTAAAATAAGTTTTTATTTGTTTTCTTTAAAGAAATTATAAAAGGCTATTTGATCACTGTTAGTTCCATGAAGGCTCTCAGACAACAAAGTGAGCCATAGTGATCATTACTGAACTTTTAGACTCCACACCGTCTTTCATGTTGGTGACGTGCCCGCCTCTCCAGGAGACGCCAGCAGCAGGACACCACAGTCCGATCAGGGAGCTGCTGGCAAACAATACCAGGGCCCAGTGCCATCTCCAGCTGCTTCCTCTCCACAAAGGCCTCTCTGGAGGTGGGTTGTACTTATTTATTCCTCTTTTATATGGCTCACATGAAAAGACAGAGTTTTTTGTGTGTGTTTATTATGACTTTGGTTTCCCAGTAGGAACGTTAAGGAAGACTCCTCTGAGAGAGAATCAAAGTTCCGACATGCATGGCTCCTGATGTTTGGATCAGCTGGTAACTCTGTTATGCTGACATTTATATATTTTCTGATTTACTTTGGGAAATCCTGGCCCTCTTATTGGCTGTGACACTAAAGCAGATTGGCCACACAAGGTTATTTTCCAAAATGTCTAACAAATTGTTTTGTTTCTGTGGATTTATTCATTATTTGCACTTCATTGACCGAGGCCCACGTTCACATGGAATATTTCTGTCTATGAAATAAAAAAATGTGATGTTAACAATCAGAGATGTGTAAATTGAGGTTAAGATGAATACTTTAGAATTTCAAATGAGGCCAATTTTAAAAATGACCATTTCGCCTATTATATTCAAAATGCATCTCATCGTTGATGATTTTTGCTTCTATTTCGTTTCCTCTTGTACTATCCTTATTAACAAGTTTGCATATATTTTTATAAATAGATTTCAAGAAACTGGCTATGACAGAAAATATGTTTGATTCAGGTTCATGTTCCCCTGTTCATCAGGTGTATCATACATGTATACTAAATTGGGTAGTAGAATTTGATTGTAAAAAATGAAGGGTTTCCTGTTACAGCACAGGCCCTTATTGTGTTTATTTCTGTATTTTGTGGAGGTTGTCTGTGTTTGTGTGAGAGTGAGGGTGAGACTCCTGAGCCAGTGTCCGCAGGTGGAGCTCAGCGAGCGGCTGGAGTAAGTGGGATCGGCAGCAGGGAGGGCGGATTCATGATTGGTCCACGCTCAGCATCTCAGCTTTTAAACCCAGGACAATGATATGACAACAGCAGCTTGATTTCCCTCTCTGGCCTCCAAACTCATGTGTTTACTTCTGACTCGTGAATTAGTCAACTTTTAGTGTTAGATTTCTGGTGTTATTGACCTGTTTTGGGGATAAATCTTATGTTTGGGAAGCAGTAGGGGTGAACTGCTGTTTTTGGTTATTGTCTTTTGGTTGTATTTGTTTTATTCAGAGAAGGTAGTATTTTTAAAAGAGAGAGTTTGGTTCTGTTTGTTATCGTGCACCCTGATCTTATCTTGCTGCAGTTGTTCCTATTGCACTTTCGGTTTGTAATCAACATTTTTTTCAAAAATTCAAAAATTTAATCCAGCCTTTGGTTTGGGACCAGGGAGGAAAGACATCTCTTTCATTTTTATGCTGCACACCTTCCCCCCTGGACGGGTGCGTAACATTCCCTGTGTAAAGGTGTCTTCCCACTGATTACAGCAGCACATCTCTTAGCTTCTTCCCAGTAGCATGTCCTGCATCTCAGCAGATTTAGAAATTTTGTAAGCAAAAGACAAGGTGACACATGGATTTCTTTAGCATGAAAGAGAGAACACACTCATGCCATTGTTCCACCAAGTACCTCTGCACTCACTCTGAGAACTTGGCCATATCCCATGTGCAGCCCTGTGGGGAATGGCAAAGCCTCACGTCTGCAGCCGATTAGGGAGAGAGATTAAGGCCTGCCAGGAGAAACCGGGCCATTGTGGAGGTGTGGGTACTGGGAGAGATGGAATGAATAAAAGACGAGTTCAAACCAAATCAGCCCTGCTGGGCTTATCAACCATCAGCTGCAGAGTGGTTGGAGCTTCCTGATAAAGATGCAAGGAACCATGCTGAGGAGAAGAAAGAGGGAAAAAAATAAAAAGCTGAACCATTAAGTTTACATAGGTTTCAACTCTCACCACCTACTGCTCACCTGCTATCCAAAATCTGCCTGCCCTTTTCTTCTTTTACCTTCATGTCTACCCTCACCTGATGCCATGGCTGCTTTGATTCTGGAGTCACGCTGGCATTTTAAGAACTGAACTAGCCAACAGAGATTTTTCTGCCCATACTTTAATTTAAAGTAATATGTTTATCCGAACATATTCATTCATTGATGGCAAAAAAACTACCTCATCCTTTTATTCATTACTACTGATAGGTATATCTGGAATCAACAATTGCTTTACCAGGAACACTTTCCATATGTGTTCATACAGGAAGTTCATGCTTGTTTGATCGTGTGAAATTTATTGACTTGCACAACACATGTACAGAACTGCTGTTTTTTTGTCTTGCCAAAATGTGTGGTACCAGCTTCCTGTGTCTGGTCAGACTATTGAAACCTCCTGCTTTAAGTAAGGTTGAGATGGAAATATTCTTGGACCCTTCATGTTGCTACTTCCTTCCAATTAATGAACCCATATCTGCCCCATCCAGCCAGTATTATCCATGACAACATTATCCAACTGTCCACCACACCAACATATTAAAATGTACCCTTGCACCACTGGGTAACAGGAACATAGCCCAACAGGCTTGTTCTTAATATTTCTAACAGCAGATCACTACTAAGTGGGATGCTTCTGTCTTTGTCCTTTTTCTTTGTTTCACTCTGAACACACCTAAGGTTTTTCTGAAAGCTGGACTGACACTGCATGACAGGCTAATAGATGCTATGTATATCAAGTTAAAGATTTTCAAGGGTGTGTATTGCTTGGTAATGTTTGTTAATACTAAGAAAGAAACACTGTTTTGAATTTCAGTAATGATTTAAAATATCCCCTAGTACCTCAGGTCTTCCTGTTATTCCAGTTCCTTGTTCCACTTGTAGTCCAGCTCCTTCTGATTCAGGGGTAGCTCCACCATCTAGTGGTCGTATCTTAAACATAACAGCTCTCTTTGAAACACACCCACCTCTTTCACACTGCCACAGTCTCCAACACAGAACATAAAATAGTACCCATGTTGCTTCTGTGGTAACATAAATAACTCCAAGCGAATCATTTGAAGTTCATCCATACTGCGCTAATGATGCTAATAAGGCTAATGACAAAGACGATCTTCTGTTCTCCTTTCATGTCAGCCTGGAAACAAAAACAACAGCTCCCTTCCTTAGGACAGTATTGAATGAATTTTGGCTTCAGAGGGTCGCTTTGAAAATTCCAGATTTTTTTTTTCTCTTTATCATGAGAGAGGAGGCGACTAAAGCAAAGTGAGAGAGAGTGGGAAAAGGATTGTTTGGAGTCAGAAACACATTTCAAAGGCTTCTCCAAAAACAGCCTGCAAAATCTGAGATGAAACTAGCTAATAAAGCGCCACACGGCAATAAATAATGCAACAAGAGGAAACAACATGAAAGATCTTTTCATCTCCATATCGAGAGGAAAGGGGAAGGAAAGCAATGAGAGTGTGTATATGCTCTTTGCTGTAGTCGTCAATACAATAGTTTGTTGGACTTGCCTTTGAAACTTTGGAGCTTTGGGTCAACAGGAGGAATGTTTTCTTGTTTACCGTCTTGATGGTTGGCTCAAATACTGTGGTAAAAACCTTCTTTTCATAAAATTCAACTGGGGATATGAAGAACATGATGAACTTTGAATCTTACCTAATGACAAACTGATGTTTATACACCTTCTCTGATCGAATTTCTTATTTAAATGTTGTTCGGTATCTTATTCAAATATGCCTCTGTCTTAGCTGAAGCCAAGCTTTCTCCCTTTGTTTTAAAAATAAAACAAATTCCTATGACTCAGGCCAAACAAAATCCCCTTGTGCCCACACAAAATAGTTCTGACCACAGCTGACGACCAAAGACAGAGATCAAACCAACCACAAAAACGAGGGGTGGACAAAAGCAACAAAGGGGTTTCCTTTTTCAAATCTTTGTTAAATTAGAGTAAACGTACATGGCAGTGTGGGCTTCCTGGAGAGGATAAAGGGGCTCAAGCAATGACTGGAAGTAGATCGTGTGGTTATGATCTTATTAATAAAAGCAGCATGAAGGCTGGACAAGTGCTAATGTTGAATTTTAGACATGTTTGGGTGTGTGTGTGTGTTAAAGGATGAAAATAAGACAGAATAAGAGGGAGAGAGAGAGAGAAAGGGAACGAAGAAACACAAGCAAAGTTGTGTTACACTGACATCGTGTGGCCGTTATTTCTAAACACCTACAGTATGTTTTCTGACATCGACTACAACAATCAACAGAATTCACTCAACTATAGAAAAAAAAACATCTTATTGCCTTTCCTTTAAATTGACTGTCATGATGTCTTTGTGGAGATTGTACAGTGAATGAATATGATAAGAGCATTGAGTAATGCTAAGCATTGAGCTCATTGATTTGCAGTATTATACACAGGACCTACCACTAAAACTGACAGAACCCCAAACTTAACAATCAAAGCAACTTCAATACAACTTCCCTGACTTAGGACCACTCATACAACTCTCTCTCTCCCTCTCTCTCACACTATCTCTCTCTCTCTCTGTCTCACACTATCTCTCTCTCTCTCTCTCACACACTCTCTCACTCTCCCTCTCTCTCTCCCTCTCTCTGTCTCACACTCTCTCTCTCTCTCTCTCCCTCCCCCCCCCTCTCTCTCTATCTCCCCACGGTCCTGCTCTCTCTCTCTCTCTCTTTCTCGTTGTCTCTCTCCCCCTCTCTCCCCCCCCTCTCTCTCTCACTGTCTCTCTCTCTCTCTCAGTGAAATCTCTCTATAAAGGATCTTTTCACTTATCAACCCTGTTGCTGATTACAAACTTGAGTGTGAGTGAAATATTTACAGGTTGATGTGCACAGGGAACTTAATCTATTATTTAGAAAATAAATCAGCGAGCAGTGTCGGATGAAAGGCTTTAGGCATACTCTTAAGTGTTAGAACTACATTTTTTAAATCAAATGTTATCACAGTGTTATTTATGTAATTGGAATTAAATTGTGGAATTTAAATAATGATTTGAAGTGAAGACTGAATTGTCAGATTTGTTTTTTGTTGGCATGGTATTCATTCTTTGATTGTAATTGGACAGACCATCCAGACATTTGTTGTTTGCTTTTTGAGTAAGGGGCAGTGCAAAATAAGATTTATTCTTCTCCCTGCTCCTTTCTGTACATGGGATAAAGTGTGAATTGTTTTTGTTTTTTTTCCTTTTCTGTTGTGTGTTTTGACATGTATGGAACAAATAAAAAAAATGAAATGAAATCTCACTCTCACTTTCATTGAATCTACCTCTTAAATCTCGACTGGCCTTGTTTTGGGAGCAGGCACTGGCAAAGGTTTTTGATGGCCTAAATTTGTCAGCCGTGGATATGGATACTTGACAAAACACAGTCTGTCTTACTATGCAATCAAGCAGTCAATTGTAGTTTAGGACCTTAGGCACCATTAGTACGTCCCTGGGGCAGTTATCCCTTTTAAAAAATACATTTGAAAATACTTTAGACCTAGCTGACAGTTGGGAGCACTGCAGTAAAGCATTGGCACCAAGAGGAGGCGCCAGATGACAATTCTATCTATCTATCTCTATCTCTATCTATCTCTCTATATCTATATCTATCTATATATCTCTATATCTATATCTATCTACCTATATCTATCTATCTCTCTATATCTATATCTATCTATATATCTCTATATCTATATCTATCTATATATCTATCTATCTATCTATCTATCTATCTATCGATCTATCTATTTATCTCTATATCTATATCTATATCTATCTATCTATCTATCTATCTATCTATCTATCGATCTATCTATTTATCTCTATATCTATCACCTGTGTATGCTACCAGATTCTGTGAATGTTTTTGTTCATAATTCAAATAATAATAGCCCATGTAGAAAATAACAATTGTCTAATCAGCACTATGTCTATGTTGGTTCAGCACGAGCTCATACACAACGGGGTAGACAAAAAAATGAGGAGAGAGAGAGAGAGAGAGAGAGAGAGAGAGAGATAGAGGGATAGAGGGATGCAGGTGTGTAAACAACACTGACCTCTCAGTGTAGGCTATCCCTCTCTGTTCACTGTTTGTGTGTGTGTGTGTGTGTGTGTGTGTGTGTGTGTGTGTGTGTGTGTGAGAGAGAGAGAGAGAGAGAGAGAGAGAGCAGGACTGTGGGGAGAGAGAGAGAAGGAGCAGAGAGAGAGAGAGAGATAGAGAGAGAGAGAGAGATTACTGTAGCCTAAGCCGCGTTGCTCCTCACTCGGCTGCATCTCTTTCGCTCACCTGCTCTGGAATTTTATGATACGCAGCTTTTTTCATCAGACATCTTGAGCTGTCCTCCTCCAGGTGACATGGATTAAACTGAATTCTCACTCTGTGAAGAAGGTGCGGCTTTTAGCGGCGCTTCCCGAAGTTGTTCCACATCCCGGACGGTCGGTACCGGCTGGCTTTGCGCTCAGGAGAGGATTAGAGAGGAGACAGCCTACCTGCCACTCGGTAAGGTCTTTACACCTAATTAACCTTCTATTCAGTCAAAACTGTGTTAACAACGAGACAGTGAGTGCCAAAAATAGATAGTTATTAGAAATTGTGTTTGTTTCCATTCTGTATCTTCTCGCTGTAAGCTAGCACTTCAAAGGACGACTCAATTCAAGCGGCAGTTAAGGTAGTTTTTATTGGTCGTTCAAAACAAATAAAAATAAAAGCTCCATAATCATTAAAAATATAATATAGACAGTCTACTCAAAAGTGTTACAGCTCTGTGTTGCCAGGTGAACGTTAGCGATCACTCTCCACTTTAACTAGGCTATTTAAAATGTCAAATAATGAAAGAGGGTTGCACATGGAGGGAACTCTGAGGTCGGCTATCAGAAGTGTGCTTCTCATGCTCTAAATGTTTCACTTCATTCAGTTTGGATACAAACAGACTGAGGCAATCCCTGCCCCCCTTTTAAAGCAAATGACTCAGTCATTTTCTATATTCAACTACTGCTTAAAAATTGATGAACAGACTTAACAGTAGGCTGTCTGTGTGAAATCAAAATGTGTTTTTACTAATGCATCACTGCAACCAGATACATGAAGACCCAGATAGCCTACAACACGTATTTTGTGTACACAGACATTCCAACACACACACACACACACACACACTACAACATGCATTTTGCAGATATTCTGCTGCATCATGCATCATCATGAAACACATCATTCTTCCATGATTCCATTGTAACATGTTAATAAATGGCTCATATTGCTGCTGTGTGTGTGACCTGACTCCACATGGTCGGTGTCCACATTGTTGGGTGTGTACACAAATCTATGTGTTAATCAAAGACATGAATACAAAGACAATACATGACACTGGAGGAGAATTGAAACAGAAGAAGAACATGAAGCCGGCTGCTTTCTGAAGGCCCTCCCAGGCTTTACTAATTTATGATGTTATTTTTAGGCTCAGCTACATTTTTGATGCTTCGTATTTGTCAAGTTTAATACTGAGCGAAAACTCGGGGTGTGTCTGTCAACCTCCATGTAGGAAACTGCATGCACACAAACATAAAGTACACACAGACACACACATTATGAATAGAAATGACATGTAAGACTTCATAGCACAGCAGTATTTAGAGTGATAATAATGTTAATTGGTACAGTGCTTTCCACAACCACCATTAATATTTATAGACATGAAACTGCAAACATTCAGACACAAGCGCACTGTTTAGCTCTAGTCCCTGATGTCTCTGTTATCTCCCTCAGCTCCATCTACTCTGTCAGAACTTTATGCACAATGTTAAAATAATCCGCAGAGGAGAATTTCATTATTTTTTCCTAACCAAATAAATAATATACCCTGAATATTATTTGAGGTGAATGTATTTTTAAAAGCTTGTCAAAACATTTCAGGAAGTGAAGACATCAGAAAATGAAATGGAAGTCTTCCCATGCAACAGAACTGTTACAGCTGACAAGTCAAGTTTTTAGCCTTGATACTGTATTTGTACAAGAGTGGATCAAAAACTGGGAAGAACTGCTCGATTGAGCTCTAAAAGGTTTAAGTTCAACCCTAATCTCCTGTAGGCCATATAGAGAGCACTTTCAGCATGTTTGGCTACAATCTGTAACTCCTGATTAAAGAGTTTCCGACAACAGCAGAAATAGTTATATAAGCGCTTTTAGGGCAGTAGGCCCTTAAGAGGCTATCCATCACTTTATATTATAGAGACAGCAAAAGACAATACTCAGATACCTGCCTGCTGATTCATTAAACTTTCTCCTTTACTTCATATTTAACTCCCATGTTCTGATATGTGTGAAACACAAACATTGTTTTACAGACAGTTACACAGAAGGAAGGGGTTGGGGGGGGGGGGGTTGTTAACTTTAAATTTAGGCTGTTGATTTTGTTTAAAGCTCTCAAGATCAATGTATCAGCACATTTGTCTTTTTCATGATTCTTTTATTGTAGAGATAGGATAGTGGATAGAGTCGGAAATCAGAGAAAGAAGTCACTTAAGGATACCTTTCCGATAGAAAAGGACAGCTGTCATTAAAAGTAACGCATGAACACCAAGATTCCTTCAATTGTTTATGTTGCCGTGTCGGCATGTAGGCATGTCGGCTTGTCCCCACCCCCCCAACGCTGTAAACCTAGGGGAAACACTGCGTATAAAGTAAACAGTCAATGGCTGCAGCCCCGGACAGTTGGTGGTGGCTGCGTTGCAGTATGAGCATAACATTTAAGTGGCATCAATGGCCATTATATAAAAAATATTTAAAGGATGAATATTCAACTTTTTTATTCAGTGAATGTCTCCCTTGAGCACCAGCATTAAACCAAAAAAAACATGCTGTTTGGCGACCTCCAACCCCCCTCCACTCGTTTTCACCAGAAGGAGTTGTCAATTGTAACCATAAGTAAGCACCATTGAGCGCAAGTGGCGGTCCTTTAGTCAAACTGTACTTGTCTGTGCAGGCCAATGTTAGCACACTTTGGTTAACTCATAGCTTCATATTGCACATTGACACGGAATGACTGTGATCTAAAGACACACATGACATCCAATTAAACAGTGAGTCTTTTCTCTAGTCATTAAAACAGCTTTATGCCCAAGGCAGTGTAAACATGATGTAATCACAGCTCCGACAACAGTACAGCTGGCAGGACTCACGCTTCTCACTCATTGTAGACGTCAGAGAGACATTTACACAAACTTGATTTCTACTTTATATGTTTATGTTTATTTATGTTTATTTTGAATCACTCAGCTATTATGTAGTTATTACTCAGGTGTGAAGTGCAGGGTGATGATCTCTCGGATGCTACGTAAAGGTTGATGCTTTAGCTGAAACTTTTTATGGCAGATTATGTAGATAGGGTCTCTTAAATGACTCTGTGGTCATTCTTCGTGCACCCAAAATGTCTCCATACTGCCGACTTCACTAGTTTCTTGGGTGGACAGAGTTCTGCTGTTTTGTCCCTATGCCATGTTAATGTAGTGTAGCTTAGTACAATACATTTAGCTGGTGCACAACAGCTGGTGTCACCCAGAATAGAAACACGCAATATAGTGAGGCCTTTACAATGAATTAACTGTGATGTTATGGTATGATTTAATTTGACTGTATAGCTGCCTTTAGAAAGTCTTTGCACCTGATGCCTATCTATTTCTAACGCCTGTTGTCTTTGAGGATGATATCTTAATCGGAATGGAACAGGATGGAACTAGATATCGATGTAAAGTGCTGATATTGATCAGTTCACCTAAAGCATTTCTAAATGTGGTCTTTATAAACAGCAAGAATAAATAGCATAGCATTAGTGTTGCCTCATATCCTATTTTCATATCTGCTGTAAACACCTGTATTGAAGCGGAGGTCGAAGATAAATGTGTTCTCTGACTCAAAGCCAATTATTCTATTCTGTTCACCTAAACACTCATTATTTAAACTGACATATTTTCAACTAATGACAAAAAGGCAACATATCAATTAAAGTACTTTGGCTTGTAGAAATCATAACAAAAGCAACATTTATGCAGAATCTTCGTAAATATTGTCCTCATGTGAACTAATACAGGGGGTTAATTCCATGCAGGATTATTCACATGTGGGTCTCAAGAGACACACAAACACGTTTAGACTTACACAACCAGCTACTGTCTGTGTTGATTAAATGACAGATTTACCTGAAAAGGTTATTAGGTTACAAGGACAGTTTGTGTGAGTGCACTTGTATCGCTGTGTCTGGCTGGGATGTGTGCGGCTAATTGGATTGGGTCCCCTCTCTGCTTCCTTCAAGGTGCAAGCATATATAATTATGTGTGGGTCAAGAGGAGAACAGACAGTAGAAATGAAATTTAAAAAACTGAGCAGACAGAAAGCCAAGCAATAGATGTATCATGAGAAAAGTTTATCCAATGCCAGTGCTGTCTAACAAGCGTGCCTTTGGACTGTGGGAGGAAGCTGAAGTGCTTTAAAGGGATACTTCAGCCATTTGCATTAAGCTTTGTATCATTAGAAACCTGGTAGTATTTTTGAATGGTTGTGCATCATTTTCCCCTGAGATGGGAAATCTTTGTATTTTTAAGTCTGAAAAGGAGCTTCCAGTGACGCAAAAATCGTCATTATGCGTCATCGGAAGCTGTTGTAGTAGTAGTAATCATTTATTTAGGTCACAAATGTGGTTAGCGAGGTGAAACTACATTGCTAGTTCCTCATATTTTCGACCACTGAAGCTACAGACCAATCACAGATCAGTGGGTGGGAACTCACTCCCAGAATCGAAACTTATCATCCACTATATTGCTTGGAAGCTATGCTAACAGGCTCTATGGAGAAAGCTGATAATGGCTGGCTGCCGGCCACCGGGGCCGGCGCAACACCAGACCGGCCTGTGGGCAGCAATTGTCTCGCGGCTATATTGCTGGCCGCCGCCGGCCGCTGCCAGCTCAGCAGCCGAGACCTAAGGCCTGCCTGTCGGCGGTGGTGAGGACGAGGAGCACTACACTGGTAGTGTTGGTGCTCTCAATGTTTACCTGTGGACACAGACATAGAGTCTGTTTTCTGTTAGGAATTTCCAAGATGCCAATTCTTTCTGGAAGAAATCCCGGAATCAGTTGAGGAAATGGCCTTATGTGTTGAAGTAAATATGTCTGTAAATAAAGCCTGAGCTTCAGTGGGAGTGGCCTGTGGTGCTGTGCATTCTGGGAGTTGGTGTCTTTCATCCACACGAGCCAAGAAGACACTTTCCATCTTTTCTGAGCCAAGAAGGCAGCAACTTCAAAATGTAATTCACACTTCTACTACATGACTCAATGTCAATACAGATTCATGTTGCAACGGGTGAAGTATCCCTTTAATGACTATGTTTTCCTGGCAGGTGTACCCCGCCATCCATTGTCTAATGGATGGCTGGATAAATTTCAAGTAAATAAAATTTTTTTTTTTACTTTCTGATTGTTCTATTATCCGCAACACCAAAAACTGAAAAGTGCTCTGCTGCTGTCTTCATCATTCTGTCAATTTAAAGATGACATGCTGTGTGATGTGTATGTGGTGTCTTCTGAAACAACAAGAGGAAAAACTTAATGGGGCTCAGATTTACTGCATCGACAGCCATATTGCTAATGGATATACCAAGTGTTAATATTACCTTAAGCAGACGGGGGAAGATGAAGTGGGGCTCAGATTTTCTGCATCTACAGCTATATTGCTAATTCATGTGTTGTCATGGGAAAAGGACACATAAAACATATTCAAATATAAAACTCAAAACATACCCTCCTCTAAATTAGTGTTATGCATGTTGTACCAGATACCAGAGCAAACCAGCATTGTTCATTAAAAACTCACAGAAATTGTGACCTCTTGACCTCTTCTTTGTGACCTTGTGAGTTTTGGACCTGATAACTGGCATGTCCTTATAACACCAGAAAGACGTAAAACACTGTACTGTAGTTTTCATACCTACCTGTTCATTTTCTAAACTACTAACTTATTTTTATTAATGTGAGTGACTAATAATGACATTGTCGACTAGAAAGGAATTGAGTAGCTAAAATGTCCAGAAAAGACAACATCCTTACTCTTAAGACAAGACTTGGCCAGGGAATATGAATATCCAATAGCTGTCACAAAAAGTTGAGTTTAAATCCAAAACAGTGATATAATCGGTTTACAAATGATACATTAGCTCAGGACTGTGCTATTAAATTCAATACTTCTGGTTCTGGGCTGCTTATTCACCTCACAACAGGAAGGTTCGTGGTTTGAAGTGCCAGTCTGTGTGGAGTTTCCATTTTCTCCACATGCGGTAGACACTTAAAATAAAATCTTTCTGTGACAGAATGTCAAAGGTATAATCGGATTAAATGTGAATGTGGATGGGGCGTAGCTGGCCTAAAGTTAGCAAAATACAGAAGCTATTGTCTTCCAAGAAGTGGCTCAGGTTCAAGCAGAGGTCGCCTTTACCGACTATTCGAGGTCTTTGACAGAATTTTTATAACAATGATCAATCAATCAATCAATCAATCAATCAATCAATCAATCAATCAATCAATCTTTATTTGTATAGTGTCAACTCATAACAAGTGTTATCTCGAGACACTTTACAAAAAAGCAGGTAAAAGACCTTACTCATTGTTATGTTACAAAAAGCAGGTAAAAGACCTTACTCATTGTTATGTTACAAAAAGCAGGTAAAAGACCTTACTTATTGTTATGTTACAAAAAGCAGGTAAAAGACCTTACTCATTGTTATGTTACAAAAAGCAGGTAAAAGACCTTACTCATTGTTATGTTACAAAAAGCAGGTAAAAGACCTTACTCATTGTTATGTTACAAAAAGCAGGTAAAAGACCTTACTCATTGTTATGTTACAAAAAGCAGGTAAAAGACCTTACTCATTATGTTACAAAAAGCAGGTAAAAGGCTTGGAAAGGGATAGGGGGAGAGATGGAATAAAATGCAGGAAGAGGGATAGGGAGCAAGGGGGTGGGGGGTGGATGATGGAAAAATCTGAAGGCTGTCTGTCATTAGAATCACTGGGTGTCCACCATGCCTTTCTAACTCTCACACAGCACTGTCAGTAACCACGTGTAAAGCACAGGTGCAGGTCTGCAGTAGACCTCCCAGTTCAGTTGGTGGAGAGTGTGCATAATTAATGAGTTATTGTTTTGTCCTGTAGGCTATCTGACCTCACGTGCATGACATCATTGTCTAGCTGCTGGCTAAAATTTTTAAGATTAAGATTTATTTATGTGCCTTTTTTGCCTTTAATGGAGAGACAGGACAGTGGATAGAATTGGAAATCAGGGAGAGAGAGAGAGTGGGGAATGACATGCGGGAAAGGAGCCACAGGCTGGATTCAAACCTGGGCCGCCCACTTGGAGGACCACAGCCTCCATACATGGGGCGGGCGCACCAACCACTGCACCACCACTCCATGTACTCCCCGTACATTAACATTTTTAAAATGAAACCATGAGAAGCTTCAGTTTTGATATATGAGCTAAAGGGGTGTACAGACAGTGGACCTTCTCTCTAGCTCTTTCTCTGAAGAGCTCGCCCAGGTATCGTCTATGTGTGGTATTTGCAGGAATCAGCTTTTTTTTTTTAATTGAAGCATGTTTAACTTATCCCAAGCTTGCCTAGAATAGCTCTCCTATTTGTTTCTCAGTGTGCTGTCAGTTCTTCATAATATCCGTATCTTGAAAGTTGCATTGTATCTTTAAATCTTACATCAGTCACATTGACTAATTTGTGGGTACTTTAAATATACTTGTAGACAAGGAACACCTTCTATTGCCTCCACTTAGTTTCAATAACGCCATTATGTTTTATTTGCAATAAGATTACATCTTTGGTATGATATCAACATCAGTTTCTTGACTAAAACATTTTGAAGTCAAAACTCTTTCTTTAATACTTGTTTGTCATGTTTTGCACTTCCCCCAATACCATATTTGACAGCATCCACATTGGGTTACTCGCACCTTGTTCTCCATTACATTTTTCAGTGCTTATAATAGTAGGCTGTGGACATTGTTGGGAATATCACTTCAGTGGGTGAAAATTTACTCAGTAAAAGAGAGGGAAAAGGTTGAAAGTATGGGAACGTTCCAATACATCCCAAATGATATTTGTAAAATGTTTCACCTGGATTTTGGTATTATGGACACAAAACATTAATAATGAATAACTTTCATTGTAATTTTTTTCCCCAGTTTCCTGTTAAAATTTTGCTCAAATTGTCATTTTCTGATCTTTCAAACCTTAAGTTTCCTCTCTCTCTCTCTCTTTCTCTTTACCTCAATGTGTCTCTTTTTCTTTACCCCTCATTCTCTGTCTTTCTCTGTGCTTCAGGATGCCTGTTAGTTGTTCCTGGTAGAGTGAAGCGGCTGCATTATCTGAATATATTATTGATGCACGCAGCACTTTGACTAACACGCACAACACATGCACACATTCACACAAACTTCAACTGCTCGCTCACATAATAAAAACATAGGCCTTCAACACAGTGTTATACAAAGACACACATACACAATCACAAGGAGCATGTGCCTCAATTTGTTTTTGAATGCCAGTGGATGCAATAGAGAAAGAGAGAGAAGCATCACACGTGCATGCTGTTTTCTGTGGCTAAGTTGTCTGTGGTGAGGAAAGATAAAGCAGTCTTTCTGTTTGAAATGCACATGAATTAAATTAGGCAAAGCCTCCACAGGCAACCACATGCTGAGCAAATAGGTTAGTGCTGTATGCTTGCTTAAGACCCTGAAGTACTTTATGAGGAGTTGAAACACTCTCAAGAGCTGCAGAAAACATTCAACCTTTGAAAAAGAGTTATCCAAAAATAGATGTTGAAAAAGCAGGAAAGTAAGACGTGGAAGAGTTTGAGGAGGAAAAATTATGAAAGAAAGAGTACTAAGAGGTTACGATTTGAGAGAAGGGAAAGGCAGAGGTAGGAGGGGAGGGACGAAAGAGTTCCCAGCATCTCTTTTCCCAGGGCTTTGTAAGGGCTTCATTAAATATGGATGGTGTTTGGAGCAGAGTGGGGGCAAGTGGGACTCCACAAACAGCGCAAGCAGCCCGGGCAGGCCCATCCTGCTGCGACGGAGCCCTGCTGTCTTTTTTGCCTCTTCTGTCTTACTGTCTTCTTCCTCAACTCGCTTCACTGTCGCCCCCCTTTTACTCACTCAACTGCCATTATCTGTCTCTGTCAATCAGCTGTACTGACCAAGTGCATATTCTTTTACCATACTAATATTTTTCCTCCTTTTTCCTCCATTCCTCATCTTCCTCATCAGTGCCTGCTCCTCTGCTTCTTTCAGACTCTGCACTCCTCTGTTCTCTCCCTCACTGTGATGATTGCCGAGTTGTTTGATGAGCACACGAGGATGAAAAGAAACGCTATCCTCCATTGTTCTCTCCCCTCTTCATAGCTGTTCCTTTCAGATGAAAATTAAGAGTGGTGCATGGAACTGTCATCGTCAGTACTATGTATTTATTTCATCTGTCTTGTCCATCAAAGTGTCTATTTTTGGCTATATGCCAGACTATTTTGACTCTGTGATACAGCCTCCAACGAGTCTTTATTCTGACATTGTGTTTCCCTCTAGGAGATGAACGCACGTCATGCTGCTCCTCTTCAGCAGAGCGATGGACGGAGAGAAAGCAGAGCGGGGCTGTAACTGGCGCCTTCATGGAGCCCTGATACGCAGGGCAGAGAGCAGGTGTGTGTAGTGTGTGTGTTTGTGTGTCAGTATTTCTTATTGGGTAAAAGCCAATGTTAAACAGATTGTGTTTGTGTTGGAAAACAAATGTAAAGATGACATCATTCTAGGATTAAAGAGAGTGGCATAAGGAGAGAGTGAGACATACAGACAGTAAGAGAGAAGGTGGTTGTGAAGCAGATACAGACAGTGTGTGTGGTGCTATGGTTTTAAACATGTCCGTGCCCCTAAACAAACCTGCAAGGTGTCAGGGAAGCTCAGTGTAATCTGGCTCAGAGAGAGTGACGCACAAAGTCCCTGTCACAGCCTGCAGACACACTCTGTAATCCCATTTGCCTCTTCTGTGTGCAAGCGTTTGCGAGCATTATGCAGAAGTTCAGTTAAACTTTTGTGCATGCTCAACTTCATCATAGACCCAAAATGAGATTGTAATGCACTACTTATTTGCCCCTGAGAAATGCAGTATAAAGGAAACTGATTTACTTCTTGTATGTACATTACATAATAATAATCATAATCAACAATAATGATAATCATCATCTGTGGCTCGGATGTGCAGGGACTGTCTGCAAATTGGTACACCGAAAAAGCTGCTGTGTAAAAGTGCTCTATATTCAGATATGAACTTTGTGTTTAAATAGCCAAAAATAAAAACTTAAAGTAAGAAATGGTCTATAATAAGAAAAACAATATTTGAAAAGCTATGAGCACATGAAGTAGTACAATGGAATATCTAGTGTCTGAATTTGGCTGCGGGTTTGCGGTAATCTATAACAAAATATTAAATTCCTACGAGCCTGATTCTCATAAAGCGTGAAATTCCTGCATGAATTTTGAATGATGTCGGCTTTACATACCCTCATAAGTCACAGAGCAAACATTTGCATGGTTGAGTTCTAGACAGACTGAAGAGAGAGAGAGACATTAGTCTGGATCACCTGTGCTCACACACATTGATAGGGTGACGGGACAAGCGTTGTGCTTTAAGATTAGGAGTTTCATATTTGTGTGGATAACACACAAACACATTCATCTTAAAAGGAGAGCAGACTAAAGTAGTTTGTGAACAAAACCCTAAAATAAATTGCAGAACAGGCCACAATTAAGAAATACATCATCTCAAATGACCCATTACATGTAAGATGATTGTTCCTCTTGTGACTTATTTGTTTTATGTCATTTGCATGGGTTAAGGGGTTAAATTAAGCCTGCAGCCTATGTGCGTAATGGCGCGGTGGTGGAGTTAGTCTCCAGATGTGCGTCTACATGGGAATCTGTGTATATGTGTGTAGCCTATGTGCGTAATGGCGCGGTGGTGGAGTTAGTCTCCAGATGTGCGTCTACATGGGAATATGTGTGTGTGTGTGTGTGTGTGTGTGTGTGTGTGTGTGTGTGTGTGTGTGTGTGTGTGTGTGTGTGTGTGTGTGTGTGTGTGTGTGTGTGTGTGTGTTAGTAAGAGGAGGAGAAAAGAGAGAGAGAAACGCATGCCTGAAGATGCCGGATCACAGTCTGAATCCCGCGCCACAACTCAGAGTAATTCCCTTCATTCACAGAAACAAACCAATTGCCGAATTCAAGTTAATACGGCTTACACTGGCCTTTCTGATCAGAAGAGTAATACCCGGTTATAACGCTGTTACACTAAACACATATAGGATGCAGCGGTCCGAAACGGGAACAACAAGAGTTTTAAACAGGTAAACTCAGGACGCGGCGGTCCAACAAAGAGAAAAATTACAGTTTCTGCATCAATCAAACAATTGTTAAAAACACTCTCTAAAGCTAATTCTGCCCAGACCTAATTAAGCCTCACTTGTGAATCGCTTTCAATCAATCAATTTTTATTTGTATAGCGTCAACTCATAACAAGTGTTATCGTGTTATCTACAAAAAGCAGGTAAAATACCTTACTCATTGTTATGTTACAAAAAGCAGGTAAAAGACCTTACTCATTGTTATGTTACAAAAAGCAGGTAAAAGACCTTACTTATTGCTATGTTACAAAGATCCGGCCTATCCATCATGAGCACTTTAGCAAAGCAGCAAAAGTTACAGTGGTAAGAAAAAACTGCCTTATTAAAAGGCAGAAATCTTCGGCCGGATCCCCGGCTCATGACGAAACAGTCTTCACAGGCCTAGACTGCGCCGGGGTTGGAAAGGGATAGGGGGAGAGATGAGATAAGATGCAGGAAGAGGGATAGGGGGCAAGGGTGTGGGGGGAGGCAAGCCGTCCATCAACAATCCGGTGGGGAGGGGGTTGTTCTGGCAGGCCGTCAACCAACGATCTTGAGGAGCCTAAGAGAGCTCAAGGAAAGCAGGTGGTTAGTGACTGAGATTTACAGATAGATACATGCAGTAATATGATGTACTGTATATGCACAGAGAGAGAGAGAGAGAGAGAGAGAGAGAGAGAGAGAGAGGAGCTCAAGGTGCCAGTTCTAGTTTAAGTCTATTCTTAAAAATACAGACTGTGTCTGCCTCCCGGACCCCGGCTGGAAGGCGATTCCAGAGGAGAGGAGCCCAATAACTGAAGGCTTTACCCCCCATAGTACACTTAGAGTCTATAGGTACCACTAGTAGGCCTGCATTCTGGGACCGTAATGTTCTCGAGGGACAGTATGGCACTAGTAGCTCCTTAAGATAAGATAGTGCCTGGCCATTTAGAGCTTTGTAAGTGAGAAGAAGGATCTTGAATTCTATTCTAGACTGTATAGGGAGCCAGTGCAGAGAAGCCAACACAGGAGTAATGTGGTCTCTTTTCCTAGTTCTAGTCAGTACACGAGCTGCAGCGTTCTGGACTAGTTGAAGAGTCTTTAGAGACTTACCAGAGCACCCTGACAAAAGAGAATTACAATAATCCAATCTGGAGGTAACAAATGCATGAACTAATTTTTCTGCATCATTTTGCGACAGGATATTCCTGATCTTGGATATATTACGAAGGTGAAAATAGGCTGTTCTTGAAATTTGCCTGATGTGAGAGCTAAAGGACATATCTTGATCAAACAGAACTCCTAGATTCCTAACAGTGGTGCTAGATGCCAGGCTGATGTCACTAAGGACAGTCAAATCACTAGAAAAAGTCTCTCTGAGGTTTTTAGGGCCCAGCACAATAACTTCAGTCTTGTCTGAATTAAGTAGCAAAAATTTCTGGTCATCCAGGTCCTAACGTCCTTAAGGCACGTTTCTAGCTTACATAACTGACTGGTGCCATCGGGCTTCATTGATACATAAAGCTGAGTATCATCTGCATAACAATGAAACTGTATGGAGTGTTTCCTCATAATATTTCCCAGAGGAAGCATATATAATGTAAAGAGAATTGGTCCAAGCACTGAACCCTGTGGCACTCCATGGCAAACTTTGGTGTGCATAGAGGACTTATCATTAACATGTACAAACTAAGCCTGCGATTGGTGAAGGAAAAAAGGAGTCGGGCGTTAAAACAGATCTTCTGTCCGTTCTGGTGCAGAGGCGTCTGATGGCGGCGAGGGTCCCTTACGGCAAGAGCGGCTTCGTTGGTTCTCCGTCGAGTGGCAAGATGTCCGTTGATGTCCTTTCGTTGCAGGACAGAATAAGACCGTTATCTTTCTGATAATCTGTTATAGTCTGACGCTCTCCGAGAAACTGAGATGCGTTCACTGGACAATCCGAGCTCGGAATTTAGAACACTGGATTACCTGCGCGCCAAAACTTAAAACAAAGGAAGATGGTTGCAGAAAACAGGAGGTGAGCTTGTGTCTCCGAACACTTGAAGTCAGTGCGTGGAAAGAGAAAGAGCAATGGAAGTCTTGGAGCTTTGTAGCCTGGCCTGCCTCATGGGGGGTCTACCTCAGGTCCCCTCCAATGAGGAGAGAGAGGTTCCTGTCCCCCCTTACTTCACGCGTAGGTGTGAAGTACTGCAGGGGATTCTGGGATTAAGAGTCCTTTTAGGCCTCTTTGTGATCTCAGTGAATAACTCAAATGAGGCTTCTCACAGAGGTGCAGGCCCAAGTCCATTGTTTGACTGTCCTAAACCTGCATGGTCCAACATATATATGTATATGTTAATTTGGTAGCGATGTATCATCTTGTGGATCCCCATTAGTTGTTAATGCAGTAACATTCTTCCTGGGGTTTATACAAAGAAAACAAGATAAATACAATTCAAAACCATTTTTAAGTGTGCAGTAAGGGGCTACAAACTGGTGTGTGCGCAAAGGCTGGAACATTGTAACAAGGCTTGAACACTTTTAATACACGCTTCAGATGGGGTCCTCTACTACTGCATTAACGTGCGTAGCCTCAAAAAAAGTAGAAGCTTTGATAGTCTGCGACCCTTTCTGCATTCCCATCCAGAGGCTTGTTAAAAACAGCTAGGATAAACTGTTGGACACCTGTTTTCTTTTGCCTAGCTCCTGTGATCGGCTCCTCTGGGTGATGCCGTCTTATATTCAATCAAATGTTTGACGTGTTTGACCGCACTGCAAACCTGGACTTTCCCCACACAACTGTTTGAAAGAAGCAAGCGGGTCTTGTAGCTGTGTTTAGTTGGGTCTAGGGCTGAACGATTTATTGTTTTCTGATCGAAATTGCGATTTCAGACAACGCGATCATGTAATCGCCAAAGCTGCGGTTTTTTGCAGTGCTCCTGACTGACCCAGGATCTGTGTCAACTATTTTACACATACATGCCGTCTCACTACCATCCTGCCAAGCTCACCAATCAGAAGCGGCATGCTGCTCGTGGACAGCTCACGCTAACCAATCAGTATAGCCTGCTCCCCCTGCGGAGTTTGGGGATTTAATCACCAAGAAAAACAACACGTCCGTCATTTGGGAGTATTTCGGGTTTGAGGCTGCAGACATGCACCAGAAACAGGTACTATGCAAAACCTGTTGCGCTAAAGTTGCAACATCCAGCGGAAACACAACCAATTTATACCAGCACTTGAAAAATCACCACAGGCATTTGCATGACGAGTGCATGATGAAAAAATCTGGTGAAAAGTCTAGCGAAAATGATACTCAGGCCCATAGTAGCAAACAGACTACAATTACAGCGTCTTTTGCCAGCGTAACTCCGTATGATAAGAGCAGCCGAAGACACCGGGAGATAACGACTGCCATAACACACTACATTGCCAAGGACATGGTGTCTGTTAACATGGTCACCAAAGACGGATTTAAAAACCTCCTCCGCACGCTGGACAGAAGATATGTGATTCCCTCCCGCACCTACTTTAACCAGGTCGCCATCCCACAGCGGTACGCGGAGTGTAAAGAAAAAGTGGTAACAGAGCTGAAAAATGTGGAGTATTATGCCACAACTACTGATATGTGGTCAAGCAGAACGACCGAGCCCTATCTTAGTTTGACTGTGCATTTCGTAAATGACAACTTTGAGTTGAAAAGTCGCTGCCTGCAGACAGCATACTTTCCCACTGACCACACCGGAGAGAATATTGCCCTGGGATTGAGAGAGAGTCTGTCAAGCTGGGGTCTGAAAGAAGAGGACCAGACGTGCATCACAACCGACAATGTAGCAAACGTCATCAAAGCTATGGAACTTAATCAATGGACTTCAATGTTTTGGACACAGGCTGCATCTTGCAGTTGGTAAGTGTAAGAGTGTGTGTTTGTGTGAGTTTGTTTATTAATTTACTCATTCATAAGGATTTAATATGATGATGTGTGCCTATTGTCTTCAGTATAGTTTTTCTCATAATGTTGTTTTTCTTTGAAGCCCACAATTACCTAGTTTGAATAAATAATATTATAATGATAACAGATTATTTATGATGAATACTGTGTTATGTGCTTTTGATCATTGATTTCCTTACTGTTGTCTGTAATATGGCTTTATTGGATTTACTTTGTTCTCTTGCTGGAAAATCTGCCTTGCAAAGTTTACCATTATTATCCTTACATTTTCAGCCTGTAATTCTCATTTAATGTTTATGTTCTTCTTTTTTTGTCCAGAAAATGCTGTTAAAGATGATGCAAGAGTTAAACGGGCAACAGGACTTTGCAGACAGATGATTGGTGTCTTCTCTCATTGCTGGAAAAAGAAGACAGCACCGAAAAAGGCACAGAGTGTCCGACAAGATGGGGCTCAAGGCAAAAAATGATTGGGAGGGTGTTGGAGCAGAGAAAGGCGTTGTCTCAGGTTCTGTCTGAAGACAAGAAGACACGTCACCTGGTCCCCACTTGGCAGGACACAGATGTCCTTGAATTGATAAACAATGCCCTTGGTCCTCTTCAGGAGTTTACAGATGCCCTGTCCGGTGAAGCCTATGTAAGCGTGTCATACCTGAAGCCAGTTCTCCATTTCCTGAGAACATCAACCCTGACCGAAAGTGATGAGGACACAGATCTTACCAAGGAAATCAAATCAAGAGCTCTTGGCTACATTGAAGATAAATACAGCGACCCAGCCACACAGGAGCTACTGGACATTACTTCTTTCCTTAATCCTAGATTCAAGACTGACTACATAAGTGTGGAGAATGTCCCAGACATCAAAGAAAGAGTTTAGATTGAAATGGAACAGGTGGCACGAAAGGTAACTTGTCCTGTTTCTTTGTGTAGTTTGGTAATACAAAATGCCACATCAATACAAGTGATATTTGTATTACATTGATTGGCATTTTTTTATATTTACATAGAATGCCCAATTGCTCTAAATCACATCAGACTGCTCTTTGACAGCTCTTATCTCTGTGTTTTGCAGGAAAAGAGGGCTCGTGTCAGCACCACAGGGAAGGGAAAGCGGTCATTGGGCAGCTTCTTCAAGAGCAAGGCTGTCCCTCCTCCTTCTTCCACTATGCAGTTGGAGGATGCCATTAAAGCTGAACTGGACAACTACCTGATGACTCCTACTATTGATGGAGAGGAAGATCCACTGGCCTGGTGGAGAGTGCACAATGTTAACTTTCCATGGCTGAGCAAACTGGCTCGTAAATTCCTATGCATACCAGCTACCAGTTCGCCATCAGAGAGATTGTTTAGTGCTAGTGGCAATGTTGTCACATGTCAGCGCTCATGTCTAAAACCATCAAAGGTTGACATGCTGGTTTTCTTGACAAAAAATCTGTGAAGAGTGATGTAGAGATGTCAGGGAAGCAAGTATTATTGTTGATTTAGTACTTTTGAGATTTTATTTGTTTGTTCTGCACTTCACCCTGACTTGTGGTGTCAGCCTTTTAAAAAATAAAAAATAAAAGATATTCGCAATTTTTGCTATAATGTTTAATGCTATATTGTTTACAGAATAGATGTGCAATATTTGGATGCTGCTCAGCTGAGCCATAAATGAATGACCCACCTATTTTAATGTCTGACATATTTTTCAGAAGGTAAGAGGTCATTTTATTTTAGTAAGAGTTTTGTTTTATTACCATTACTTTTCAGTTTCACTTACTGTAAAAAGATAGTCCAAGTCCAGGTTTCTTAATATAGGGTTAAATAAAGTACTGCTGCTATAGATGTTGACAAGCTAGCTCCCTTGAGCCATAAAAGACTGACCTTGACCTATACCTACTTGAGTGTAAGGCTGTTGGGCAAGATCATTTGGTAATTGTTGAATTTTGTTTTTCTTATCATTACTTATTTAACATTGTTTTTGGTTTTTTTGGAATTGTTTTGTATTTTATTTACCTTTTTTAACTTAACACAATTAAGGATTAACAATTAAGCACTACTTTAAATTAAGACAATCAAAGATGGCTCTTTTAGTTCTTCAGTTGTAATAACTGCCGTTGGTCAAGGACTTTATAGAATGTACATGCATGTTTCTTGTTAATAAATACATTTGAAATCAATTCTTAACTTTAGTTTTCATTCTTGCATTAGAGTAATGGCATTTAATATTTTAATGGTATGATGTAATTTTCTGTCATTTTTGTAAATGTTACTGTACATTGTGAATATGGCACTGAAGCTTGATTTGAAGAAAATCGTGAATCAAATCGAAATCGCAATATCTGCCAGAAAAATCACAATTAGATCTTTTCCTAAAATCGTTCAGCCTTAGTTGGGTCTACATCATCTTTGTTTGTTGCTTAAAAGTTAGCAAACAGTTAAGAGCAGAATACTGCCACCTGGATTGGGGTGTGAAAACTGCTATGTGTGATTGCCATTTATCTTCACTTAGAATTATTCATTGCGTGACTGCATGCACCTAATCATGACGCCTGTACCGTCACAGTTCGGGACGAATACAAAAACCTTCACAGGCCTTTTAAGAATTGTGGCATCCCTACAAGTTCAAAAGTAATTTTATAAATCTTTTCTCAAAACACTTAATAGGTATTATACCCTGTAGAAAAAGTATCTAGTTTTTTAATAGATAAGAATATATCTTAATATGACTCTGATTTGTTATAATGCATGCTGCTGATGTGACTTTAAACTTCACAGATCTCATAATGAAGTTTTTTAAATGTTGAGAATCGTAATATGATTAATGTGCTGTTACAGGGACAACATACACAGCTAATTTTTCTTCAATGATTTGCACATACAGGCTAGTATGCTTTCTGTTTTTTATGCAAGCACATATTTTGGTTAAAACAAGTGTCCTTATAAACACACTGAAGGAGAGCTTAATGTAAGTGAAGCTTAGTGTAAATGTTTTGTGTGTGACTCACACCAGTATTTCACCAGAACTCATTCATTTCAAATCTTTAGTGCACTTCCGGTAAATATGGCATGCAAATACACATTGTGAGAGAGAGTACAGTGGGAGAGGTGTCAAAAGGAAGGTTTGAATTTAGAAGTGATAGTTTAAGTGTGGGCTGCAGGGGATAAAGTGTAAGTGCTGCTGCAGCCCAATCAGTCAGCTTGTGAGTGTTTGTGAGTTTCTCTGCAGCAGTTGTTACCCTGCCCAAATCCATTCTCACAACAGCTCAATGCTTTAAGTGTTTCCTGCAGCACCTACAGGCGAGGCATGACACCTTACCTTAGACCATTCTCAATATGAACTATTGAAAAGTATTGGTAAAGGGAGAAGTTATTTGTAAAGGCAGTTTTATGGCAGTACAATGATTTACAAGGTGACGAGTGGGGATTGCTGCAAATTGTTCGAAAGAAAGAAAATAATTAAATGAAGTCCAAGGCAGGACTATATTGTGAAAAATAAGGTGTATTTTCTAATAACTTGATTTTCGATTGGACAATCTAATGTGTGTGCTAAGGTTAAATATTTAAAGGACACACCTTATCACTGTGCTACATGAATAGTCCAATATTTAAGAAGTAGCGTGTTGTCTATCCTTTAGATAAAGAAAATGCATGATATTGCTTGCATCAGATACCTTTGGATTGAACTTTAAGAGCAGATGAGGTTGTTTCTTCCTCTTATCCCCACAGCAGGGTTTGCAGATTGGTGCTGTGTTGTAACTGTGCCAGTAACAACATTCAGGTCACTAGGTAGTGCAAGTACCTGGAAGAACATGCTGTAGTTGTAGATGCTATATAAAAATGTGATGCCAGTGCTAAAATCTCTGCCTCTGCCTTTATCCAATTATCGATCTACTTAACCCCTCTGATTTGTTGATTGATGTCATATTTGTTTCTTGTCTGTCTTTGTTCTCTGTCTGAAACTTGTATCCTGCAGGAGGACTCTCTTGAAACAAAGATTTTCTATCTAGATCAGAATATTTTCCTGTTACAATAAAGGTTAAATAGTTGTTTACTCAAGTGCTTTCAAATCTGGGGGTTTTCAGATTTTGTCTTGCTTTAACATTAAAAAGAACATGATAATTCTACAATTCTACAATTCACTTAGCAGATGCTTAGTGCAACACAATTTGCAATAATATAAACACGCAAAGGCAAATGTTAAGACCAAAGGTAACATTTATTATGCTACATTTATTTATTATGAAACATCTCGTTCATGTTAATGGGGGTGTGGCTTTCATACATTAATCTAGTTTGCAAAACACGAGATTCGAGCTGCCAGGTATCCGTGATGTAGTGAGCGGTGAATGTGACGAAGGACTGGGTTGCTCTTCATATACGTGCATCGCAGGTAAGAGCTACCTTGGTGGCTTTAGTCAAAGCCTCTGCAACTTTTGTCTTAGTCTCTTCGTAAAGCTGTGGTACCGCTTTTTCAGAAAAAAACTTACGAGGTTGGTACAGCGCTGTCTTAATCATAAATCTAAATATTTCATTATCGACCACGCTGTCGGGGCGCAGGTCCTTTGAGATGAAACAGGCGATGGATTTCGTGATTGTTTTTGCCCTTGCAGAGTTTGCTGAAAGTTTGCTAAAGAAGTGCAGTGTGGGTTGCTCTGCTGTTGGTGTTGGTCCCCGTTTTTCCACTTTCAACTCTGGGTGATGGCGTATGATGTGAGAACGGGCATTCGTAGTGTTACCGAAGTATTTTACTTTCATTTTGCAAACCCTGCATATTGAATAAATCATGTCCAGCTCAGTCTTCCCCGGGAGGTTGTCAAATCTGAAGTGTGCCCAAACACCTGCCTTCAATGACGACAGGACTGGCTGAATTTATTGCTGCTCCATTCTGCGCTAGACTTAGCACTTAGCAGTGTTTAGCCTTGGTAGCTTGCTCTATGGAAGCTGCGTAGTGCTTTGATTTTTGGAAATTATGAATCGATTTAAAATCGCGGAGGATAAGAATCTCGATTTTTACATGAATTGATTTTTTTGTCCCAACTCTAGGGGTTACCATCTCAAACGAACCATACCAGGGTTCGTTTGGAAGCGAACCAAGACACCTCTTCGGCTGGGTCTCGGTTCGGCTGTTTGGTGCACACCCGAGTTCACCAGGGTTTTGTTTGTTTCAAGCGAACTAAACAAGGTAGGAGCAGTGTTGCCAACTCCTCAGTAAGGAAAGTACTATTGGCTGTCCTAAAAGTCGTTAGAAGTCGCTAAATGACGTCATCGCCTAATTTGGATAATTTGTCATTTGCCAAATATGAACTACAATTTTTTTTTCTGGTTTCATGACTTTAATGCTTAGACCTGCTTTACATAAATCAATTTTGTCCTGTATTGTTAAATGACGAGAATATCAAATTTAATCAAAAGACTGTGCGAGTCAAATGCAGTGTTTTATTTTTGTGTGAAAGTGAAGAAACATTTACATGTAGCTCTGTAAGCCAGGGCTCTGTAAGCCAGGGCTCTGTAAGCAGCGGCTTTGTTGCAGTCTGGACGCAGAGTGGTTTGGGTCTCCTCTCTGCTCTCTGACTGCAGCTGGGTTTGCTGCGCGAGGCTAGACCATAGACTGTAAAAATAATGGTCTAGTGAAGCTTTTATTTTTAGAGCTCCCCCTACTGACTGGCTGCAGTATAGGTCACAAACCCCGCCTCCTCAATGATAACAGACGGGATGTGGGTCAAACTGTAAAGCTAAAATACTCGTCACATAATTTTTTTCCAAACCTAAACTCTGCTGTGATTATTAGTTATTATCACTCTACATTGTGTTCAAGTGCTCATTTTTCTGTGAAGTTTGTTTTAAATAAGTTATTTGAGGTTGAAAAACGGGATTTTACGTCATATTTGACGATGATTGACAGCCGCCGATCTTGCGTAGCTCTCTTTGTGAATAACAAAAGTTACGTAGTGAAGGAAAGCCGAGATGCCATTGAATTTTTCCGTTCAGTTTTTTCGTCTTTTTTGAGCTGGCAAAATGAGTTGTTCTGCAGTAAACTGTTCTAACCGACCTGTGGGATCTAAGGGATCTTTGCAGTTTTTTCGGTAAGTAAAAAGTGTGATTTATGTGTCATTGTTTGGTTAAAGTCGTTATCTAGCTAGCTAACACATAAGCAGTCTAAGGTTAGCTGAAATGTTGTAAAGCTAGGTTACTTATCCGGCATGATTTATCTTTTTATTTTATTTTATTAAATGAGCAAACCTAATAACTGACATGCTATGTTTCTTGATATTGTTATGTCGTTATTGTGATTGAAATTGTATTTAAAACCAAGAATCGTTATAAAAATCCGCTCACAGATGCGGTTCATTGACTGTACAGTTATTTTACAGCAAAAATAAAAACATCTGGTAAAGTCTCAAAAAAGTATCGAGGGCAAAAACAAACTCACGTAATTGTAATCTGGCCTGCATCATTACTAATGTGTACATGTTTACAGTCTGAGTGATAAGTGGACTATACCGAGAGGAACAGGTTTTACTTTCACCGTGCAGGCTGAAATTCATAGGACTTTATACAAGGGTAGAATATTTCTCTATGTATCCAGATAAAACTAAAGGTAAGCTCTGATTTAATATAACTGTTACTGATTTAAGAGACGAACCGAAACGTGAACGTAAACATCAACAACCAGCGGCAGTGTAATGTAATATTAACCGAGCATCATGCTGCTTAAACTGATAAATATTCTGCATTGTCTTCCACACACACCAATTCAACAGTCACAAGTTGATCATATTGTAAATTTAATGACACTCATTGAGAAATTGTACTAAAAATTGACAAAACCTGACAAACATTGAGGTGATTGTGACTGTGTCTGTATTTAACACCTTTGAAAGGAAGGTGTTAATGCAGGAGACCAGTGTTACACATAACATGCTGCTGGTATTGTAGTTAGGAGGAGACAGAGGCACAATAAAAAAAGACATAAAGATTGCGAAAACTGAACATTCACAGCCTCTGTATTCAAAAGAATTTCAACATTGACATTTATGTCGTCCTATTTCCCTCTTTTCACCAACATTATATTTTTAAACTGGGGATTTCCTTTTTCTCAGGTTGCGCGTCTCTCTCCCCCAGCTCGCCCCCTCTGGTGCGCTCCTCTCCATAATGCGCTCGTCTCCTCCCTCTAAAGCTGCTGCTACTCTGTAGGACGCTTTGATTGAGGCACCTCACCAATAAAATACTATTTGATATTTTATAAGCAGTTTGCCACCACACTGTACTTTTACTCTCCAAAGGCATATGAGTATGTGCGTGACAACTTTAACAAAGCTTTACCACACAGTCACACCATCCACACAGCTGATCCAGGATTTACTGTAGCATCTTTTACAGCACTAAAAGGTCATGTACAGGCAAACAGAGAGAAGGGAAAAGAAACAATCTGTGCTCTCAAATAACAAAGCAGTCTCAAATCTTTTTGAGGAATTACAGCTATTTTTTGTTTTACTTTGCATACAGTACATCCTCTGATAAATAAAGTGAAGTACTTTGATTGCATTTCTGTGGTGTTCCTGTAGGTGACCATGATGCAGCCAGACTGAAGCAGCAGCTTGTGAAGGTGGACGCCATCATCTTGTCTTTGCAGTGTTGATTCTGAAGAGAACGCCTTCACATAGGACTCAAAGGTAAAATGATCTCTCATATGATTGGACCGTGTTATTGTAACTGCTATCGGCATCAAAGTAATTTTTCTCACAATTTTTATAATCCTTCTTAAAATGTAAGGAAGACTAGCAGAAGATTTTAACAGCCTCTATGGTTCTACAAGAAGTTCATGTTTAAATTGTTCTTTCTGTCTTCAAGGAAATCAATGCCCAAAGGAAACAGCAGTCCAGACTCTGATTCCAGCTCTGGTGAGGTTCAGCACACAAATTGGCTGTCTGATTATATGAGAATATTTAACATTAGTTTAATTTATCAGGCTGGCCCATGTGATGACAGTTTAAAATAATCTTCAATAGAAAGTGGCAGGAACACTTTTGTTTTAAAACATAAATTCATAAAGCTGATCATATTATTGAATTCATCATGTCTTATTATATATTTAGTTTTTCCTCTTTAATAGTTCTCCTGTCTTAAAAACAAACTTTAGAAGCTGAAGTTTAGCAGAACCTGAGGACAGATCTGATTTCAGGTCTGAGACATAAACATCACAGTAAAATTCATTATACTTTACATTTAACTCCATGATTGTTTTTCTTTATTACAGAAGATGCCCTCAGATTCAGATCCATCAGCAACCCCTGACAACATGGAGGACTCGTCCCCTGAGTGTTTCCTGTCCTCTCTCGATGGACTTCTTCTCTTCAGTTATTAACTCTTGAAAACAGCAGCACAAAATGCCAGACTGTTTGACAAGTCTGTGATTGATCAAATGGAAATAGAATCTCATGTGTATCTTGCTATGCTTATTGGCTTTAAATGTTTAATATTAAATAAGTTTGAAGGCCATTTATCTCAGACGAGACCAGCTGAGCTCGTCTGTTAGCTTTGCTGTTGTCTTAGCTGTAGTTGGTCAAGAAGAAATTAATGTCAGTTCAAGGCCTTTTCAAATGTGAGCTATAAACTTAACTGCTAAATTATTTTACTGTGACCAACACTTTATTGTACTCCAGTTAATCAGAGACAGTCATGTCAGATTTTTTAAAAGTTTATTTAAACATTTTATGAAAAGAAATCTTCAATAAACAACCCCTGGTTTCATTAACCATGTGGACAATAAGTAAGGGAGACCATCAGGTCAAACTGCTGGGACATAGGAGAAAGTATAAAAAATAATTTAACAAAGAAATCCAAACAAAAATCAAATAAACATTTATCTGGTGTATGACTCAGTGTGATTTTTATTTTAGAAGACTGTATTGTTAACAATAGCTTGTTTTGACAATCCTCTTTATGAAACTTAAAAACAATCACAGGATATAAACTTTTAACAGATGATTTTAACTTGCACTTCACCTCTGTGGAAGATGTCAGACCAGCTGCTTTTATCTCTTCTTTGCCTAAATAAAAATACAAAAAACGATTGATTTACTGTTCACTTAAATATATTAGAAAATCAGACATGAATCACATTGCAAACTATCAGTTTCTAACAGAATACAACATATCTCACCACCTGTAGTCTACGGCCTGTGGTGCTAACCTAGCTTAAATATATCTTAAATATAGAACGATTTCGTTAAAAACAGAGGACCCAGCAGCCCACGTATTTTCAATAATGATCAAAATAACTGGATTTTTTAAAACACTGTGTTTAAATATTAGACTTTGAATACGGTGGTTGGTTGTACTTACACATTTCTTCATCGTAGACCGGCAGAGCGCTTTCGGCGTAGCTGGGCTGCGTAAGTCATCAGGGCAGTACGCTAAGTGGGCGGGGCGTGTTACCAGGGCTCCTCCCCCCGGACCCTACTGCGCAGACTCTGGCTCCAAATGACGTCAAAATCGCAAAATAGAAGCGCCCCTAAGCGGCGTATTTTGGCTGCAAGAACGTTGAGTGGGAACAGCTACAGTGCGCGCCCACTGGGCTAGACTGACAACCTGAGTGCTTTTGGAACGGGGAGGGGCTCACGAGAGCACCCGCTGCTCGTTGACGACAGTAACTGCAGAGCAATACGTGCTTTCACGTCAGTTTCTAACACCAGAAAAAGTCGCTAGATTTGTCGGTAGTAGCTTTTGACAAAAAAAATCGCCAAGAGGATTTGGAAAGTCGCCAAGTTGTCAACACTGGGTATGAGGGAATACTCCCTTAAGTACACTTCATGATGACTTAAAGCCAAGCGTGTGTCGTATTACGACATGACGACGTATACATGCTCATGTCCAGTTGGGCCTGGGACAATGTGAGTACAGGCAAGTGGAGCCAATTGGCAACTGGGCCTAGTGTGAATGCACCCTTAGAAGATCACCGAAATGTGAGATTATTTGGTGGCCAGGTTAACATATAAAGTATATGCCTCAACTGTTGAGCAGATATCTTCCCTACTGCCTACAATATGACCCTGATGAAGGCCACAAGCCGAAACACGTTGGTCTATTTTGTTAATAAAGTTTATCTTCATACTACAAGTGCTGCTGGAGCTTTTTGACCTCTACTGCCTACAACACAAAGAGAAAAGGGTTCATTTCAGACATGTATTGTACTTGTGTCCTAGTTCGTGTCTCATTGAAGATTACAGGTGAAGAGTTTAAATGGATGTAATCAATGCATCTGTTTGGAACAGTTTGTAATGTGTGCAAAAGTGTGAAAAACATTCAACACCAGGTTTAGAAGATGGCACCGGTGAACAAATAAGCATGTTGCCAACAAGTTTTCATTGCATTTAAAGAGACACACACACCAAAACGGAGCGTTCTCAGAGAGCTGGTTTATACAGGCATAATGTATATCGTTGCTGAATGAACTTAAGATGTTTAAGTTATTTGAGTCTTATAGTTATCCTAAAAACCTTTATAAGCTTCCTTTTCAACCTCTTTCATGACTCATCAATCTGTCACACAAAAGGTATTCAAGAGGAGAGGATGCTTCAAGTCCCACATTATGAGAAAACATGTAACTACAATCAGTAATGAAAGCACCGAGGTGATTCATAAATAGTGTAGGATGAGATATGCAACGTGTTTTGTGATTGATATGAGGAGAGTACAGTATAATATTCCCAGAAGCCTCTAACATTACCCCTTTAGAAAAAAATCTGATCACATTTCCTGTCTTGGTCTCTTTTCTTAAAATGCTGTGATTGCAAAACTGGAATAGCCATTGCAGCCTCAACACTATTTATTCACTGAAGTGGATTGAATGATTCAACCACTGTGCTTGTACTTCACCAGTGTAGTAAATCAAATCCACTTGTTTGTGGGATTAAATAAAATAAACTGTGTGAAGGCGTTGTCCTAGCACTTGACATTTATATTGCACAAACACTGCATCTCTGTTTTTTCCATTTTAAAAAGACTCACTTTGGAAATCCAGGATTTTCAGAGACTGGGGGTTCTTATATTTGTACTGTGCTGGTGAGCTAGTTAAACCATTTCTAACCCTAACAAAGCTAGGTACACTGCTGCTGTGTGTCCCTGTAACCTGAGAAGGGTGATTCTGAAAGCGAAGCAAACAGGAAGAGCGAGCTATAGAAAGATCAAGTGAGGAGGGGCAGACAGGATGAAATGCAAGAGAGTGAAGTAGGAGAGGGGGATTCATAGACAGATGGATGGATAATGTGCTCATGAGTCAAGATCCCCCAGGAGACATTGCTGTGTGCATGTGTGACCAAGTTCATTGCTAAGCCATCATCCTCTCTTACCTTTATCACCCGTGTCTGTTTTCTATCGTACTTTCATTCAGTGCTCTTGTTTCATCGTGCTGTAACTGATAATTCAATGGAACCACTATGTATTTTTTTTTTTTATATACCTTACTTCTCCTCTCCTCCCTTCTCTGCTCTTCTTCCCTCACCACCCTCTTGTTTTCACTAATGGATGGTGCTAATGCTCATCATCAGCGACGTCCGTCTGGGGGTGATTCCTTCCTGCATGTGCTCACCGACAGACATAACGGGCCTGCTGAGATCATTCACTCATTCACTCCACCCATCTATGAATTCATTCGATTATCTGCCACCCATCTGTCCATTCAGTCATTCAGTTCTTTTGGACTCAGATATCCACTATTTCAAACAGCCATCAATTGATCATCCTCATTTCTATAAATGATTCATTCATTTCACTGCTAATGTGTTTTTTCAATCTGATATCCAGAGTAACCAAACGAAACGTAACAAGTAAGTGAGCATCTGTTACCCTGTCACAGTCTAGTTAGATTCAACCCTCGTAATGTAAAGGTAGTATTCAGTCACAGCTAATGATAAAGACTTTGTCTGACTTCCTCAGCCATCAGAGAGAGAGAGTGTGTGTGATCATTATGAGCGATGATCTTTGTATTTCCCAGTTGTTTAGACTAGCTACCCTTTGTTGGGTCTTTTATTTTATTTTTTATTTGTTTCCAAGAAGTTTTATTTTATATGTAGCCGACAGGATGGACAATGGACAGAGTATGAAACGGGGAAGAAAGGGTGGGGGGAACCTGAAATGTACGACTCTAGGCATAGACTGAATGTACTTACATTTCAAAACATACCCATAAACGGCAAGTGTTATATAAATACACTGCAAAAAATAATAATAAAAAAAAAAAAATTCTAATCTGGTAAACTATTGAAAACTGTTGTATCCTTTCTTAGAAACAAAAGTCTGTTTTCAGTTCTTCAAATGAGAGTAATCCTTTACATATGAAGTTTAATTGAATTTCTTTGGGTTTTTAGCTGTTGTCTCTCAACACAAGTCATCTGGATCACTCAGTTTAGGCTCTGAAATGTTAAAGTTAGATTTTTTTACATCCATCACCAGCATTTTCAAAAAAGTATCTATTACGTAAAAAAATATATTGTACAATTATTTGCTAATACCTCATGAATTAGTTGGTTGTTTTTGGTTGCACCAGCTTCCATTTTCAAGAATCTCGGCTAGACGAGGGCATTAGGGTCTATAGACTTTTTTTAACATCTGTAACCTGATATGGCATATTGTAAGGTTTCACAAAGGCCCATTAACTCACAGCTACTTGCCCATGAACTAGCCTGACTATACCTCACTGACACCAGAGGCTCAGGCTACCCATGTCCATTACACCCCCCCCCTCCCCCCATCCCACAACGGCAAGTCGATAAACATTTAAAACATCTATCTACCTCAAGTAAACACAACAGGGACCCATTTAGAGGAGGGACCTTTTTTTATTGATGATTAGGAATTAATGATAGTGATGTTTACTGAGGCTTGAACCCAACATACAATAAATTGGATCATAACTTGGGCTAAGAGCCTATTAGGCAGCATGATTCCACAAGTGACATCATTATTGGCCTCAGCCCACAGTTAATACCCAAAGGTCCCACTGTAAAGCCTGGTGTGCACATGTTTGTGTCCTGCGTCTGTGAAGCATTGCATTTGCAAGTTGTATTGACTACTGCTATAAAATTGATTCATGGCGCCTTAAGGGAGCAGGCAACCCCTGAAACCTGATTGGCCACTGCAGTTCCCACTCAGGAAGTCCTGTTACTGATACCTGAGATTTAGGCATTTTCTGACAATAAGTATGGTTCAGTGGTCTTGGTGTCAGAGTCAGAGAAATAACCTGTATACCTCACTGTGCATTGGATACAGATTATTTGGCATGATTCTTCTGGATGTACCATGTTACATTTGCAATGCTGCCACCACACTTGAAAAAAATTGTCTTTGCAGATATTGCAGGCCGTCATTTTGTTGGTCTAGCATGTATGAAAAGCAGCTGCTTTCAGCTCTTTCCAAGATGGCAGAATAGCTTCCTTTTTCATAAAAAAAATCCAGCAGATGCACTGCTGACACATGAAAAGGAATGAGAAAATAAAAATATTGGTAGCAGTGGAAACAAGTTTTCCTAAGTAGAAATAATGAAGGTTCCCTTCCCAATCTTGAAGATAGTGGAATATAGGAGGATATAGGAGCATGATAAGTAAAGGCTATGCCTGTCGTTAATGTTCAACACTGTAGCATACGTTTGTGAGCCTGATGTCCTGGTGGGATTATAGGGAACTAAAGGACAAAGGCAGTCCTTGAAATTTGTTTTCATATGATGGTAAAAAGACATTAACGCTGGTCAACATGGAAAGATTATGATCAAGACAATATTTTTTATTATGAATCAATATCAAAATGTATCATGATGTATCATTTGATGAAGCTGCGTGTTTGCATCAATTATTTAAGTGGGATAAATTGTGGGATTAAATAAAGGATCATTTTATGTACAATCCTGATCAAAAATACCTGCAATCATTCATACACACCTGGTAAGATGCCAGAATTTGAAATGTGTTCCTAAGCTTTTAACAGCCAAACACAATACCTCGGTCTGAGTAAAGTAGCACAAAACTGCTCATCATTAAGGTCTTTATGTAAAGGTGTCAAAGTTCTGAATATTTAAAACAAAGGAAAAGGACCCAACTGCAGAACTCAAAAAAGGTTTAATGAAACAAAATGTATTTTTGGTTATATTATGTTTATATTTAATGTAGACTTTTTGTACATTGAGAGCTCAGTTCACCAAAGAGAAATGCCTTGTGTGTGTAAGCATACATGGCCAATAAAGCTGATTCTGATTCTGATGTTATTCATTTTTATTCATAAAAATCAAACAAAACTCCAACGTAAAAACCAGCAAAACACACAAAGAGAAGCCACAGGAAAAAAACAAAGAAAAAGCTTCAGTCCATAAGTACAAGGGACGAATGACATATAATGAAGTCACAAAGAAGAGGAAGCACACAGACATTAAATAGACTTTTGTTGATTGGACACAGGTGAAGGCAATCAAAAAAGGAGGGAAACACTCAAAGGGAGGAAGTAACACAAGACATGCTATACAGGGGAAAAACTACAAAATAAAACAGGAAACACTGAAAACTTGAGCAAGGAATACTAACAGAAAAATACACGCAGGGATAGCGCAACACAAGGGAGGAAGAAGACAAACTAAATTAGGAAAAAATAAAGAACTCAACTTGTACAAAACGAACTAAACAAGGGTTGACCATGACATAAGGTGTTTATGTCATCGATAAACATGTTTTTTCATCTGGAATGGAGTGTTTCCTGAACGTAATACCCAGAGAAAGAATCTTGAAGGTTAATACAGTAGAAGTGGTCCAAGCACTTAACTTTTGTATGCATGAATCATGCATGCTTTATAAATACAATTATTATTCAACTCTATGTATGACTTCCTTAACCTTTGACTCCTGCAGGTAAATGGAGGTGCAGGACAGGAGCCGCTCCCCATCCCGTAAGACCAGCCGGGTGGAGCAGGTGGTGGGACGATGGCTTAGACGTTCCAGAGACTTAGGCAGCAGGTCTCACTCTCTGACCAGGTAAACAATTGTGTTTGTCTGTTTTTATCTGTAAACCATTCATTTGAGGAGTCAATTTGAAAGCATGGATGGATGTAATCCCCCGTCTGTGTTAGCCGTTTCCAAGGGATGCCAAGAATAAAAGTGATCTAATATTTTTTACTTTTTGTTTTCTCAATTATTTATCCTCTCATTTGATGATTTAAAGTGAACTGGCCTTCTGTTCTGCCAGAGTAGAACAGAAGGTTGTATTCAGAATTTATTGTTTTCTTTTTTTTTCATTCATGTCAACCTTACCTTTTTCAGAGATCGGGCTGGTGTAGAAGGGAGGTCAGCAGAGTCAAGTGGCTCTGATCAGAGGAATTACCCCTTCCGCTTCAATGTTCAGATCCAGCGGGACCCGAAGCTCAACTCTCATGGCCTCACTCTGTCCTCCCAGACCCCCATCCTGGTGCAGGAGATCACCCCAGGTACAATATATTCATGCAATGAACGCATAGAAGAGAAAACAAGACAAAAAGAATTATAGAGGAGGTCTATTATCCTGAACTAGTGGAGACAGAAGAAGCGTTCATTATTAAAAATGAGGCCCTACTTCCCCCACATGACTATTCTGAGTGAACACGTATAAAGCAGGTCACTGGTAATAATCAATCACAAATCAGTTTTGATACTATGTACAAGCCTTGAAGTGTTTATACACCGTTCTTTTACACACATATACAGTACGTAACGTACTTGTCTCTTATACCCTGAAAATAGGAGAAGAAGATAGTACTCAGCAACAGCACTGGGTTGCACAAGCTATGTGTAAGTTCAAATATAGCCTAGTTTAAATGTCTTTTTTTAGGACAGAGTTTACACCTGTATCACTTTTAAGGTGTTGCACCAGCTGTTATAGTTCCAACAAGGCATAAGTTACAACTTAAATTATACACCTCGCTGCTAGTAGGTTGAAAGTTCTCCATAAAACACGGTTGTCACTATGATCCGTTTTGAAAGGTGGGATAACTTGGAGGGTGAGGAGGAGCAAAGGTTCTTACCGGCTGTTTGGTGTCAGCGGTGCATTCTCTGTGATAGATGACTTCCTTGTTGTATCTCCCACCAGGAGATAATTCCACCAGTCCAACAATAGAGTGCCATTAAATCCCCTTTTGTAACCCCTTGATGTCTCCCTTGTTTTATACTTGCTGTAGATAAAGGTTTTAGTCTATATTTGTCATCTAATTATAATGCTTTGTCATGTTTTACATTCTTAATTGTTCCCGTTCATGGATCAACAGAAGTCCATTTAAAGGAAGTTATTTGCAGCCTTTTGTCTGTTTGAAGAAAATTAAGCATGAGAGGCATCTCTTCAAAAAACACTGCTTTAAAAAAAAAACCTTTCACTTATTTAAAGGGATACTTCACCCATTTGCATTAAGCTTTGTATCATTAGAAACCTGGTAGTATTTTTGAATGGTCGTGCATCCCGCCCTCATTTTCCCCTGAGATGGGAAATCTTGTATCTTGTATTTCTAAGTCTGAAAAGGAGCTTCCAGTGATGCTAAATGACGATTTTTGCGGTTAGCGGGTTGAAACTACATTGCTAGTTCCTCATATTTTCGACCACTGAAGCTACAGACCTATCACAGATCAGTGGGTGGGAACTCACTGCCATGATCGAAACTTAACATCCGCCATATTGCTTGGAAGCTATGCTAACAGGCTCTATGGAGAAAGCTGCCGGGGCTAGCCACTGGCCGCTAGCCGCAGGGGCCACCGCAACACAAGACCGACCTGTCGGCAGCAACTGTCCAGCTCAACAGCCGAGACCTAAGGCCTGCCTGTCGGCGGTGGTGAGGACGGGGAGCAGGGGCCGGCTCGAGCTGGGGCGGACTGGTAGTGTCTGTGCTCTCACTGTTTGCCTATGGACACAGACATAGAGTCTGTTTTCAAGATTTATTTTTGGGCTTTTTGTGCCTTTAATCGAGAGACAGGATAGTGGACAGACCCAGAAATCACGGAGAGAGAGTAGGGAAAGACATGCGGGAAAGGAGCCACAGGTGGGACTCGAACCTGGGCCACCCGCCTGGAGGAGCAAAGCCTCCATACACTAACCACTGCGCCACCAGCGCCTCATAGAGTCTTTTTTCTGACTTGAATTTACAAGATCAATTCTAGAAGAAATCTCTGAATCAGTTGAGGAAACAGCCTTATGTGTTGAAGTAAATATGTCTGTAAATGTTTTTATTACTATATTTCTACTGCTATATTGTATATTTTGGAGAAACTGTATCGATCGAATTTCCCTCTGGGATTAATAAAGTATTTCTGATTCTGAACTAGAGGACCTTAGTGGGAGTGGCCTGCGGTGCTGTGCATTCTGGGATTTGGTGTCTTTCATCCACATGAGCCAAAAAGACACTTTCTGCCTTTTCTCGGGCAAGAAGGCACCAACTTATTTCATTTATTATTTATTATTTAAATTTATTTAATATTTCTACTACATATATGACTCAATGTCAGTACAGATTCATGTTTCAACGGGTGAAGTATCCCTTTAAGAAAAGACGTCCTTTCTGCAACAATATTTTGGTTAGTTTGGATGTTGGTGAAGATGAACCTAACATCATTGTGGTGAAACTAAACACGCTGACAGAACTTATACAGAGCTGGTGCAGAAGTCCATAGGGATTTTAATGTCATAGCTGACACTGCATATTTGGGTAAACCCAGCTGGGTCTTGTTTTCACATCACCAGCTGAGGCTTCTTGCTCCATGAAGATCGTGCTTTAGAATCCAATTTGTATTGCAAAGGTCTGCAGGGTTTTGGTCTGCTTTGTTTGAGAGTCCTGTCCAACAGCTAAGACTGCACCTGTCTGTTGTGAAGGTTGTGAACCTTTTGGAAGTAATGTTAGGTAACAAGAACAGTTAGCATGTGTTCATATCGTAATTCATTCATTACGTAATATGTGGGGTTTATCTCAGCCCCTACATATTTATTTCTTAAACCACCAGAATATATTAGTATTATATTTTATTGATATTTGTCTCTTTCTTCTTCTTCTGCAAATATATTTAGCTACAGTATGTGGTTCCCAGAAACATAATTGATAGGAGAGTGTTACTGTCTTATAAACTCAGTTCTCTCTGTAGCAGAGTAGTTTTCCATTCATTCTTTCTGTTTTCTCCTGTTTGCAAAGAGCAAGTCCCCTCGGCAAGTGGAACTCTGCCAAAACACTGCAGGCCTCTGGCCATCGCACAAGGCAAACAAAAAAAGTGGAAACTCCAAGGGAGCTGACTCTGTGCACTCAAACTGCAAACATGCGCACATAATCAAATTATCAAAAGAAATGTAAATGCTGTGTGTTATCAGAGTTTATTAAGTGTCCTCAGTGTTATATGGAGACAAAACAAAGAGGAACATTTTTAAAGAAATTGACTCTTTCCCCTTTCTATCACAGCAACGTCTTCAGGGATGTGTACTGTACCCATGTACCATTTTTAATTAGATGCCCAATGGACTCTCTGTTGTACAATAGATGGGTAAATTGGGATTAGGAGTGTGATTAAGGTATGAGCAAAGGAGGCCGGATGTGAATACAGCTGGAGATGTGTTTGAGAAGCTTTACTCAGGTTGAACAAGCTTAACACACATTGAATCTTAAAGAGCATCATGAGTCAGTGACTGAAGGTTGACAATGACTCCTGCTAGATCTCACACAACTAGTCGCAATGCAAACTTCAAATCTTCTATTATGCTCATAGAAACATTGTGCAACCCCTATTCATGATAACTTATACATTTCAGTCAAAGGTAAGGCATTACTGAATAGTTACCTTTGCTGCAATATTTTTAAAGGAAGAATGTCCGACATTTTAAACATAACTACAGCAGAAATCAGGTCTATCCTCTGTAAATCCCTCTGAGTTATGACTGTCTTCAATGAGTGAGAGGCGCAAGTCCCACCAGCTGTATTGTTATCGGAGTCGTGTTTACATCATGTTTACATGGACAGGTGGGCCTTGTGTATAAAGCTGTTTTAGGTCAAGGACTAGAGAAAAGAAGAATAACACAGTCTACTCACTGCTTATTTAGATGTCACGTAAATGTATTTAGATCTCGGTCATTTCCGTGTCAATTTATGTGCAATGTTAACCAAAATGTGCTAACATTAGCGTGCTAACACAACACGGCAATTGCAGTTCGAGCCAAGGACAATGTTGTCCAATGCTTGCGCTTAATGGTGCTTAATCATGGTGCGTTCTGATTGATAACTCGAGTGTGAACACGAGTGGAGAGGGGTTGGAGGTGTGCCGCTGGAGGAGAGCGGAGGCTTCAGAATAGTAGAGGTGTCACCAAACAGCAGTTTGTTTTGGTTTCATGCTGTTGCTCAAAGGCGAGAGACACATTCTCTCTGTTCATCAGTGTCTTTCCTTGAATATAATAAACTATCATACCATACTGGATCTCCTAAAATAATCTAGTTACAATAATCAGACCTCTCTTTTATTTAGCCTTTCAGGGCTGAAGCCTAACTGATTGTTCAGTAAATCTTTCCAAGATTTTTGGAACAGTTGTGAGCCAAATGGATGTCTGTGACTATAATTTTAGTTGCCTTGCCTTGACTGTACACCATGTTGTTCCTTTTGTATTTCAATGTTCTCTTCAACTATCATACAGCGAAAAAACTAATCCTGGCTCATATCTCAAATAATGTATGTGCTAATACAGGTGACAAACTACTTTACTAGGTCAAATGTAAATCATATAATAGGCAACACAAAGGTCATAACACGTTTAAAAGTCATTGTCAATACATCAGTCAGTATTATATTCTCACTGAGCATATAAAACAAACAGGGAATCTCTGTTTAAAACCATCTGATTAACTCACAGATAGCAAGAAAGTACTGTAACTACTGATCCAAAAATAGAAACACATATTCATCACTGACCTCTGACTTTAACTAAGCAACTAATTCCAATCAGTGAATAATGACTGCATGTTATATTCAGTTTGTATCTGATTACTGAAGTGTTTCAGTTTGTTTCTGAGCTACAGAGCCAAAAAGAATCTGAATCCCCCCGAGGTCCGGGGGCAGATTACCTTGCTTTCTCCTGTCTGGCTGAAGTCTGTTCCGTCACCATCTGCTTCTGCCCGTTCCCTCAACACACTCACTTACACACATACGACCAAACACACTGTTATTCAAGTCCCTAGTGGCTCCACTAAGTCCAAGCTCAATATTTCCTCTGTGGGTCTCTGCAGCACATGGTGCAGCATCTTGACAGTGAAATATGAGTCCTTAATTTAAAAAGCTTTTTCAGAGCTAGCAGCTCAACTCATCTAACTTATGATAACAGGAAGTACTAACATGTATAAGCAGAGCACAACTTGGAGTCAGGGCATTACCTGATATTGTTCTTAAAAAATAAATATGCAGAGGATGCTGTTGATTTGTTGATTATAATTTATTGTATTTGTTTATTTAACATGGAAATGAACATTGCTTCATTATGTAAAATACAAAGTAGATGCCATACATACAGGTTTCTAGAAATGGCTAATGCATCACTTGTTTCTGGGTAGGCTTTAAGGATTTAAACAGAAGGATTAGACTGAAAGAAATACAGAAATAGTGATATGACTACACAAAGATACCGACATGATACCGACAAAAATAAGGTTATGCTGTGAAAAAAGGATCATGAGAGGAAAATGTTATATTCAAGACAATGGTGGGGAAATGTTGATAGAGCGTGGCATAGTTGTGATAAATGTCATTGTGTATAATTATTACTATTGAAAACAATGAGTTTATGGGAATGTTTTTTTTTATTTTAGTGCTCAAACTTACAATAATTAAATTGCACTGTCTTTAAAAACTTTGGCATATATAACAGTGCATGTTTTGTGATGGTGCACAAAGTTCCAGGAAATCAATCATAATTCAGGTCCGTGTTAAACTTTTTTTTTTTTAAATAAAATAAAATAAAAATAAAATATGCAAACCTTGTGATAGTAACTCTTCCAGATCTTCCATAAGTGTAGCTTGTTGGCGTAATACACTGTAAACATCCTCTTCCATGCCCCTAATACTGTGACTTACCTGAAGAGCATTCAGGTATCTTTCCTAGTATCAGCCTTTTGTAGCACACTGTCCACTTTCTGTGTTTTGTATAGATAGGGGTAAACTGTACTGTGAGGAATTGACAGTTAGATGCAAAGACAAACAGCAAGAGCTCCGTATCATCAGTTGGAGTACAAGTTGGAGAAGTTGTTAACAATAAGATATGCAAGAAATCATCTTCAACTGCAAACTACTATGGTCACTTCTGGTCAGATATCTGCTGAATGTTTGGCTGCTCCTTGTTTGACAGAAACGTTGTTAACTGTGCTGCTACTGTACCTGTCTTGGCCAGGAGACTCTTGAAAACGAGATTTTTAATCCAAACATGTTTTTAAATTTACACTACATACTGTATATTTTTCACCTTTTCACTTTTAGAATGGTAGAAACACAAAGCACACACATCCAGACACTGCTGATGCAAACGCTGAGAAAATTATTACTTTGCTCCCAAGTTACTCACAATGCCATTTTGTGTTAAGTATAGACTGAGAGAGGGGAGGGTGTTAAAAACTGAATATGTAGAGACAGAGAATATACAGCTGTTTCATATGAACAGTAATGACACAGCTATGAGCCGCTCCTTCTGTTTGGATGATGAAAAATTGTGCATGTGTAAGATGAAAGGGTGTCTTGAATAAAAGCTGCTGCCTGTCGGTACTGCCAGTAACAGAATGAATGCCGGCGAATGAAAACACCCTCAGGCATGACAACACAAGGACATTTTGTGTGTCCAGGTGGTCCTGCAGATGGTCGGCTCGTCCCTGGCGACCAGCTTGTAAAGATCAATAACGTCGCTGTTGATGACCTGACCCCGGAGCAAGCTGCTGAAATAATCAGGTCCTCACTGACAGCTGCACACCAACACACACACACCAACACACACACACACACACACACACACACACACACACACACACACACACACACACACACACACACACACACACATTTACAGTTAGCATTTTAATAGAACATAGACCTCATGCTTAAAATAATCGTCCTCTTTTTTTTTTCAGGGAGTGTCAAGAATCGTTGACAATGACGGTCCTCAGAACAATGCTGGTGAGTGTGTTGTAGTCCCACAAACACAGTTTCATGAAAAAGTTGAATTATTTGACCCTTATTCCATCTGCGTTTGGCCTGTTTACAAACACATACACAGGGTTGTGTGTACTCATGATTGCATCTTATGGATGTAGTGTGTCCTTACATATTGAATTTTAAACACTGCTGACAACAAAGCCATTAATCAGCATGTCAATGAGGCTTAGGGTTGAGCCTCATCGCTAACAAGCTTCCTGTCGTCAAGGTCTCAGCACTACATCAGTGTTACACCCTCTGAAACTACCCCCACAGACAGATACATACTCAATCTATTCTATGTGTATAACTGACTGTGCACTGCTTCTGTGTGTTTGGGGGGTTCTGGACTAAAACCTGGAAAAGTGATGTCTGTATTTGCGCTAAGATAGAGAGTAGATCGGTAAATAAATGTCTCCTCCTCTGTGATTCTCATCCTCGTCTCTGCTGAGGGTGGCACCTTTACCGTCTAATTTATTGCCCTCAGCTCCTCCAAGAAATTACTGATCTTTTAAGGAAGTATTGGCTTTTCTCATAAAATATGTATCCCTGTCATGGTTGCAAAACATCAACAGAGTTCAGAGTGGAGGCAATGCTAAGTGATGGAGTTTTTTTAATCAAAATCAGACATTGATGTAGGAGCAGAACGTTTGCTCGGTCTGGTAGTTTCAATCCAACTGCATTTACAGATGATGAAAGCAGCTGAGCAGCTAATGGTACAGAAAGGATAGCTTACTTATTGAAATACTCAGATAAAAATGCTTTTTGGATAATTATGTTTTACTGAAAGTCAAATTGTCTTTCTATTACTATATTAAAGTGTTCTTTGTTGGTTGATGTACACATGCATACAGTAACCTGACTCATCTTTTCCTGTTGTGTACAGCTCTTATCATACCATGCTTGTGATTTTATCAAACATTTCAAATGTTTATCCTCGTCTTAAATAAACTTAACTTGTGTGTTAACCTTACTTCTAACATCTTATTAGTAAGTCAACAAAAGAAAACTTAATATGTACAGCTTAACAGGTCTTTGCTGCCAATACAGCAAATACAGCTGCATTGTTGATCAAATTTATTTAAAAACTACTTTGACAAACGTATTCATTGGTTTGCATTCCTCACAGGGGCCAAAGTCTTCTTTCATCACACCAGAGAAGCGGGCCAAGCTCAGGTCCAACCCTGTGAAAGTTCACTTTGCAGAGGAGGTAGAAGTAAATGGACACTCTCAGGTGAGTCGAAAAATTATTATTATGCTTTTTTTTCTGGAATCATAATGTTCATAACAATAACATAAGCTCGCAATCAACCAATACTACTCTTAATTGTTAACTTAACTTATTTTGTTTACTCAAGTGGTCTTGGGAAAGTCAGAGCTCTTCACATTCAGTAACAACGTGTATCATGTATTCATGGCTGAGTATCAACACTTAATGTTTTTCTTTATTATTTGGCTGAAAGCACACAACAAACTTTCATCAGTCATTAAGAGCTCTGCTCTGTCAGAACTTTATCAACACATACAGTTTGTGTCTTGAAGACCTTTTTGACATGATGTTCTGGACCTCTGCAGTCGTTATCTGCCGTGTTATAACAGCCCTCCATTCTCTCATAGAGAGGGCTGAACAGACTCTATTATGTTTCTGTTGCTGAGGAAACGGTCATCTGGAAAAAAATTCTGTTCTTTTGGGATATTGCTGTAGTTAATACTTATTTAAGTTTAAATATTTAAAATGTTTTTTTTCTTATTGAGGCTACGAGACTGTTTGTCCAACTTCTAATGAATGGTTTCCTACTCGTGTTAGTCTTATGCCAATAAGATGAAGCAACATCTGATAACATGAAGGATGTCAACTCAAGAATTAAGAAACCTTTTTGTTTATTTTTATTTTTTTAAACGTGCTCTGCCTCTTAACAGAGCTCCTAGATTTTGGCAGTTCAGAATTTGTCACACACAACAATCTTTGCTTTAAGAAGATTTGATATATCTGACGCCTCTTTTCAAAATGCAGAGGAGTGATCCTTCTTAATTGTTCCTCATGACTCCATGCAGTACGCACTTCTTCTCTCATAAAGCCTGGCTCTGGTCGTTTCCCATCCTGCCACCGGATGTGAAATTAGCTGTGAGAAGAAACCACAGAGGCTGAAGTGCCCATTACTGATCACAGAGAAAACACGGATCGATGCCTCCCTCATCCTCTAGTCCTAATGTCTGTGATTACAGGACAATAAGCACAAGATTAAGGAGAGAGATAGGGATGAAGGGAGGTGAAAGAGTGAAGGGGGGGGGCTGTGTTAGCCATTATTAAACAGGAGAATGCACTCTCTGTTTGAACTTCAATTATACAGACCTCAGTGTTACATTTAATCACAGTGTCAATATTCACTTTCTTCAACGATAATAAAAAGTTAGGATAATGGTGGAAAATATGACTCAACACAGTGAACGGGCTGTGCTGACAGAAACTGACCAGAGGATATGATGGGACCTCTGTCTTTGTCTAAGTATGTCTTCATGTGTACAAAATTTGTTAAAATTAAAATTCTTCTTTGGTTCTAAAGCAGAGATACTTTTTACATTTCTTCAATAAAGTTTAAATAAAACCAAAATTATTTCAACCCCTGTTCAGTTTAATCAGCCTGTATTATAATATTTCTAAATTATGGCTTAAAATAATACACAATGTCAAAAATTCTTATCACATTTTGTTGTAATCTATACACCATCATTTCCATCTCAGCCAAAGTGCGATGGAAGCAGACTTAATGAATAAATCATGGCATACATTAGGCATTTGACTAGACACTGAAGACATGAAGAAAAATGAGTGCAGACAGAAGCATCAGGTCTGTGCAGAGCTGGGAGCATGCTGTAATCCAGCTCACATGTCTTATTCCTGTTATGTGATGGTGTGGCTTTGTGTTTGAAGTTTGATGGACACGTATTTTAATGGAGTAATCTTAGCACACTCTCTTCTTCTGCAACAATAATGTAATGACATCAGACTGAATAAGTAACCCATCAACTGTTTGTGCCACTATTATTTAATCAGGAATCTCCTTGTGACACACATTTTGCTCTCTACCTGATGATGTTCAAACTAAAACACACTTATTACTTGGTGCTATTTTCAATATTACAAATCCTTTATGTTACCGGTTAAATGCATGTTAAGGTTAGTCAATCGTGCTTCTTATCCTTTCAGGGAATATTGTTCATACCCATCCACTTCTGCGCTTCAAAGTCACACAATCCAATATGAATACTTTAATGTCCTCACATTTAGATCACTGTAAATCAGACACATCTGCCTCCAAAGTCTAAAAACACAGCAATGAGACTTCTCATTCAAAACAACAAAAGCCTCCTCTAATTGTCCTTACATTCAACTGGAGGTGACCGAGTAGGAATAACAATGAAGCATCACTTAAACATCCATATTATGCAAAACTGGCCCCATTGACAAAACATCAAGCCATCTATAAATAGACATGTGCTAATGTCATTAACCGATGGGGGCGGCTGTTGCACAGTTAGTAGAGTCGGACGCCTATCAACCGGAAAGTTGGGGGTTCAATCCCCAGCTCCTGCAGCTACATGTCCGATGTGTCCTTGGGCAAGTCACCTGACCCCGAATTGCTCCTGCTTCTTCGGCTGTGGTATATGAGTGTATATGAATGGAATTAGTTACTTCTGATTTTCACTTTACACAGCAGTCTCTGCCATCAGTGTGTGAATGTGTAGGTGTGACATAGAGGGGTGTAAAAGTGTGATACAAGCTCAAGTCCATTAACCATCAATTTAATGCTGGCAAACTAGTGTGCCTAACTACTGATTTAGAGTTTTTATATAGGGCAGAAGAAGTCACCTGTGAGACAAAGTCTGATTTGTTTTCATGGTCAGCTGTGAAAGAAAATGTCAACATTTCTTTCCTTTATTGACTCTGTGTCATATTTTCATGTCAGGCTGTTTAGTCCTCTTGAACCAGCAGGTTTTTATGATGTTGACACTTCATCTGACACTTGCCATGACCTTTGACCACAATGTCTGATTGACAGGGCAACTCGCTGCTCTTCCTGCCTAATGTCCTGAAGGTGTATCTGGAGAACGGGCAGACCAAGGCCTTTAAGTTTGAACCCAGCACCACAGTCAAGGTAATAGGCAATGATACACTCATGTTGATATACTGTATGTTGCTATTTATTGCCCGCTTCATGTCTTCCTTGTCCTGGATGCATAACAAGGTTGGGGAAATCTGTGAGATCACACACTGAAGTTAAATTATGTGCTTACGCAACGCCAGTATTTGCTGTGATTCTTAATTTTCACACTTTCTTGTATTGCACTGAAGGAGGAGCCTGATGCTGTCCTCAATAAGCTCTGTATAAAAATGTAACCATACAACTGAGCTCAGCTCATTTCAGCAACTATGTTCCTGAATGTTGTGCAGTAATGTCATTGAGAAGTCATTTTCTTTGTACATCAGGACATTGTGATGACCCTGAAGGAAAAGCTTTCTCTGAGCCGTATTGAACACTTCTCTCTGGTGCTGGAGCAGCAGCACAGCATCACCAAACTACTGCTGCTACATGATGAGGAGAGGATACAGCAGGTACACACACACACACAAACACACAGACTCATACATGTGTATCCTACAGCTCTGTTCTGAATGTGGTTTAATCTGCACAGCACTAAAGCTTTCACCTGCTTTTATGTATTTGAAGCTAAATGACTTCTTTCTCTATTAGCACTTTGTTCTAGTTGTTTCTTTTTTCACTTACTGTGAAACAAATTGTCTTGCCTTGTGTATGAAATGTGCTTTATATTTAAGTTTGACTTGACTGTGTGTTCAGGTGGTCCAGAAGAAAGAGGCCCATGACTACAGATGTCTGTTCCGTGTCTGTTTCCTGCCCAAATTCCTCCAGACGTTGCTGCAGGAGGATCCAGCTGCCTTTGAATATCTCTATTTGCAGGTAGATTGATAAACATCTTTCCAACAAAGATCTTCAGTAGTTAATTGTTCGTATGTCTAATACATTTTGATTGTTTCTTTATTCTTGCTTTTCTTCTTTTTTTGAGATCCTGTGCAGGGGTTAGAAAAATAATAATAATAATACATTTTATTTAAAGACCCCCTTCAAAACACTCAAGGTCATCTTACAACAAATTCAATACATCAATAAAATTAAGATTAAAAAGACAAATGAACAGAATGTAGTGGATTTATGAGACTGGGTGGAGAATGATCAGACTGAATATGCCAGTTTAAAAAGATGTGCTTTGAGATGTGATTTAAAAATGGAGAGAGAGCCGATATTACGGATGTGTGGGAGGGAGTTCCAGAGTCTGGGACCAGAGCGACTGAAGGCCCTGGACCCCCATGGTGGACAGGCGGGCGGGTGGTGCAGTGAGTTGAATGGAAGAAGAAGATCTGAGAGTGCGGGTGGGTGTGTTGATGTGCAGGAGTTCAGAGAGGTAAAGCAGAGCGAGGTTATGGACGGCCTTAAAGGTGAGGAGCAGAATTTTGAAGTTGATGCGATATTTAACCGGGAGCCAATGAAGCCTCTGGAGGACAGGGGTGATGTGATTAATAGAGGGAGTTCTGGAGATGATGCGAGCAGCAGAGTTCTGGACCAGTTAGAGTTTGTGGATGGACTATATGTTATGAGCTGCTTTGATGTAATTGTACACTCACCAGAAGCTGGGAAATAAATCAAGATATACAAAATTAAAACAAATAGTTTAGGATTAGGGTGTACAGACGGAGAAAAGTTTAGGGGGCCCCTACAAAAACACACAAATGTATTTGTTTGTTGTTGTCCAGATAGCACATTTACTACATGTGTGAGAAAGCTACAAAACATCTGTTTGTAAATTCTATCATCAAGAATAGTAAAAGTGCCAGTTCTCTACCAGTGTGACCTGATTTAACCTCCCTGCTCTGTTGAAATGGTATCCAGTAGCAGCAGACTGACTCAGTAGTCAGCTTGTTTTGAATCGTGCAGTCTTTCATTAAAACCCACCCTGGTTTTACTCCTGTACTGTTGTTTTGTAATCCAAATGGAACTTTTAGATTTTGTCCTATAACAAGCTTCATTTAATTTAATTTAATTTATTCTACAGGAAAGTTTAAAAGTAACATTAAGTTACAGTTTAACGGGCCTGACTCAGTTTAAAAACTGGTTTCCAGCAGGTTCCTGTTCTGCAGAACATGAAACGTAAACCACAGTCATGACACATCAAGACAAAGACATTTACAGGACATTAGCATGGGCTAGGCAGATACAGACAAATAGAAACAAACAGTACAGATACTGCGAACAATACTTGAACAATACTTGAACAATTAATGAGTGCAGGTGTAAGTGTGGAGAAGGTGTCATTTCTATGTATTTTTAAGCTTAATATTGTTTATAAACTCCCTGCTTAGTAGAGACCCAATTACGTAGTTCTTTTACATCCAAAAAAGTTGCCATCTGTTGTTAATGATACTTTAGCTCAGCCACATAACATAAAAGTGAAGAACAACATGAATGGATCTAAAATGAATACAAACATTACCTGTGATTGTTTTGGGAAAAGTATTTGTGCATATTTTTTTAATTACCTACACTGTTTTTTTTTTATTCTGTGTCTGTTGTGTTTATATTTCAGGGAGTGAATGATGTGCTGCAGGAGCGCTTTGCAATAGAGATGAGGTGTAACACCGCCTTGAGACTTGCTGCTCTTCATATCCAGGAGAGACTAGCAAGCTGTGGACAGTCACCAAAGACCAATCTGAAGAATATCACGTGAGACACACAAACATTCAAATGATATCCTTTTCTGTGTTTATACACTAAACTAATACTAGTAAATGCCACAGAGCAAAGTGACTTTTTTCTGAGAAACTGCGATAAGTATTGTCGGATATTTTAAAGCAGCAACCCAGCTACTCACAGTTTAACAACTTGCATTGTAAAACTCCAGCCTTGAAGCACTAAGACCTTTAGGTGAACATCAAGGATGAAATTCATTTTGTTTTCACTCAGGAAACAAACTGTGCCTTCAAAGTTCCACTGGCAATACTCCTTACACTTATGTATAGCATCCACAATGACATAACACTGTGTAGTTTCTCACACACAGCAGGAGCTTCACATAAACACACACATACGCACACACATAGTGCTATTCCATCTTTCCAGCTCAGCCATTAAACATTTTAGATGGCTGTTACTACACGTACAACTACTACTCAAATGGCGGATCAGGGGTGGAACAACTTCGCCCCACCATTTAGCCTGTGCGTAACACATTGCAGTTGAGGCATAAATATAAAATATGAACTGGCAATATGTAAGCGGCTTGTGTTTTTTTTATTTTGCTCCAGGAAGACATGGGGCATAGAGAACTTTGTGTCATCCACCTTGTTGCGGAACATGCGAGAGAAAGATCTGAGGAAGGCAATTGGCTACCACATGAAGAAGAGCCAATCACTGCACGATCCTAAGCAGAAGGGCCTGTCTGCTAATCAGGCTCGCATCAACTACCTGGAGGAGCTGAGCGATCTCAAGTCATTTGGAGGGAAATCCTTCAGTGCCACCATGATGGTAGGGCTTCTGACAGCTTTTTGTCAACATTTGTTCATTTTTTGTGGGGACGTGGTTGATTTAAGTTTCCATCAGTATCATTCTCAGTACATTGTCTTTCTCTGTCTCTTTTGGTATCATGACTCCTCCCCTGCATCCCCACCTTTCAGCTCCAGGACAGGGAGTCAATGGTGAGCTTGTTAGTTGGAGCACGCTATGGTGTGAGTCAGATAGTCAACCACAAACTGAGCATCCTGTCGAATCTGACAGAGTTTACCAGCATCACACGCATTGAGCTGCTGCCCGAGTCTGACAAGGTCAGCCTGGTCAAAATCTACCTGCAGGACATCAAGGTAAGCACTCAGCCGACACCTCACATACAGCCAGACCAAGTAGAGTAAAGCAGTTCAAAAAGGAGGAATTTGAACTTTAAAGTAACTGAATCAGCACTACAAAGGCTAGTTATATTGGGTTCGGTTCCAATTAGCCATATTTATTCTTCCTCTGTTGTTGCACTCTGTCTGTGTAAAGCATGTCTAATGAGCTGGTACAGGAACGGCTGAACTTTGTATTTTATGCACCAGCAATTTGACAGAGAAGAAATCTAAAAGCTCCAAATCGTTCTACTGGCTGATATGATTAATATTGTCAGCAATTTCTTCTAAAGATAGATAGAAAGATAGAAAGCTGTATTATTTTTTTTATTTTTATTTTTTTTGGGGGGGGGTGTATTTTGATGTTGTGGGTAATGACAATTTGTTAAAAAAAACACTGGTCAAGTCTGTGTCAGCCTGCTTTGAATTTACTGACAAAGTAAACCCTACTTATACTTCAACATGATCTAAGACTCATTGTAACCTGGATTCAATACATAGTTTCATCTATAAAGAAGACAGAAGAAGGAGCAATGATTTTATGTCATTAGAAACTCAGTGATTGACAAATTCAGAAAAATGAAAGCACCTTTAAGATATGACAAAATCCATCCCTCTGGGATCTGGTACCACTGATGGTAGGATTAGGGTTAACAAAGCTGCTAATTAGCGTTCACCTTAACATAACCTTTCATTAAAGCAGTACTCCAAAGCTGATTTTTTTAACCCTTTAAGAAGTGCATCAGATTTTTCGTCAGTAGAATGATCTTACACAACAAGAAAAACTGCTGACATTCTTTTATCACTTTCTCTCTCTCTTTGCTCTTCCTGTCTCTTACATCTTGTGTCCTCTCTCATGCACAGCCCATCACGTTGCTGTTGGAGTCAGTGGCAGCCAAAGATATGTCCTGCCTAATAGCTGGGTATTGCAGAGTGTTTGTTGACCCCAATCTTAACATCTTTCCCTGGATTGATGACTCAAGGAAGCACAAAGTGTCTGCCGAGGAAGGTACAAAAAAATACACATACACAGAAAAACAGTCACTTTCTATTAATCTACGATAAAAAGTATTCTTAAGAAGCTACTGTTTTCATTTTGGTGTATCTTCACAGGTTATGTGTCCCGCTGTGGCAGCGACTCAGATAACTCGTCAGACTTGGACATGGATCCACTGGTGACCCAGATGTCTCAAGACGACAAGCCCTGCCATCGTGTCAGATCCGCATCAGATCCAGATGGAAGGAAGAGGAAAGCCAGGGAAAGAAGGAAAAACAAAGAAAGCAATGAAAACAGAGATAAACCTTGGGGGAATAAAAAGGAAAAGGAAGAAAAGGATGCTGACACGGAAAAGGAAGGTCCACTTGATACAAACAGAGTGGCTAAGAAGGAGGATACAGAGCTCAAGGAGGAGACAAAGGGAGTGATAGGGAGGGATACTTTGCAAATACAGATAGAGATAATTAATGATGCAGGGGAAAAGCAGAAACAAATGGGACAAGCAGGTCAGACGGGAGATAGGGGAGAGATGGGAGCAGCAGATGAGCAGCCTCCTGTATCAGAAGCGTCAGATTCTTGTCACTCTGACTCTCGTGTACTCACCAGCCCGTCCAGCGACTCCCTCGACGCTTTGGAGGAAGATGACTTACTGTCGTGTTCTTCTTCCACCATTAATCCCAGTGCTCATGGTCATACCCACCCTCCCTTTCAGTTACATCACTTCTCTTACGGAAACGCTCAGTCCCACTTTCTTGGCCCTCCACCAGCCCACTCTCATCCACTCATCCACCTCACAGCTCCCCACAGAGGAGGAGGAGAATACAGGAGGTCAGGCGATGGAGCCGATCCCCAGCTCCTCACACCTGCCTCCCCCTTACCGGGTCTTCACCATGTCCAAAAATGTGTAGACAACCCTTATTCTAGTGACAGCTCCCTGTGTTTCGCTGAGCTCTCCCGCCTTGTAGACTTCTTGCCGAGCCCTCCAGAGGCCAGCGAGGACGAAGATGAAGAGGAGGAGCTGAGGAGGAGGAGGAAAAAGATGTCAAAAGAAAGGATTGAATCTGTGAGAAGAGCAGGTGAAGGTGGAAGTGTGAGCGGGGAGGGTTGTTATAAAGAACGTCCACTTGCCCCTTCCCCGTCCTCCCCCGCCTCCAACATGGAGTTTGTGTTTAGCTTTGACCAGAGCGATGCCCGCTGCTACTACAAACTGTGCTCTAACATCACCCCAGACAGCGCCCGCAGCCTCACCCTCCCCTTGAGTCAAAATGAGGGAGACGATGTGAAGGTGGTGGAGGGAGATCCTGCTAAGGGGGCCGACTTGGAGTCCGCTCCAATCCTTCAGCCTCCCCCTGGCTTTGGAGACAGCAGTTCCGATGAGGAGTTCTTTGATGCAAGAGATCGCTTCACCTCCCCTGAAGACCCCACCTTAGGGGCCCTGCCTAGAGGTAGAGGTGATATTTTTCTTAGTAGTGGGCTGACCACATGCTTTTCTTTTTTTTTTTTAGTTCAAAGTGAAGGGCTGTTAATTTGGGATTCACTGCCATCTAGTGTTGAAAGTTTGTACCCCACAAAACTAATACAACATTTGAACCAGGAAAGCAGTACTGTAGATATACTTTTGACCACAAATACTGTAACAGAGATTCTGGCTGTGACTTTAAAGATCCAGACTTCAGAGCTCAGTGTCTCACTCTTGTCCGATCGGATATAGTTAATAAGTTTGTGTGAGGTACTTGGAGTTTGCCCTTTAGAGTAGTGGTTCTATTTTGGTGCTTGACTTGTTACTTCACCATGTTTATCTGACAGATATATAAGTGCCTACCTCTTTGGGAAGTGACCCCATTGAGAGCAGTAATCTACTGTAAATGAGGCCCTACTTGTAATGTTCTTAATGTTTTACAGTTTTACTACAGAGAGATTAACAACGAATATAAAATATACAAAAATACAGTTACATCAAGATGTCAAAACTTCATGCAAATCTTACCCAAAATTGTTTTTACTATGTTACTTCCCCCAAAATCAATGTAACTCTTCTTATTTATTTTGTGAACTTGGCCAATCTGATTCATATAAAGTAGTTATAATTTGCAGCATCTCTGTGCCTGCAACAGCCACCACCAATCACACAATCAGACCACAGAAAAAAAAAATCAAATTTCTAAATGTACTTGACCAGATAAAGCAAAAAAAAGATCTATGGAAATTGCTAAAATGTTATAAATGTACTATGACTGCTTAAAAATGAGTTTTGATTTATTAGGTTCGTTTAGATTCTTTGGTGGAGATTTGAAGATGAAGATTTACAAGAGGAGACCATCAGAGAGACGATAACACATTTCTACATATTACATTTGTATTTCTATTTGAACCATTAGACATTTAAATTAAATAAAGGATGTTTTTTTTGTCAGCAAAGACTACTTACAAAGGTTCAGGATAACATCAACAAAGACAGAAATCACCCCACTTTGGTCAAGCTTTAACAATTGCAGATGTTGTATTATTGTATTTATTCCAAAGTATTTTTTTTTCTGCTGATTCATTGAGTACAGATTTAGTGTTGTCTCACAGTGCCTTTATGTGTGGAAAATATTAACTATTTTAACCTGAAAGACTGAGAGGAAAGTAATCAGTAATTTGACAAGAAATCTAGGAGGGCGTGTATAGGATTATAAAATGTTTAATTCCCCTTCATCCACAGGAAACTTCCTCCTTGGTATTCATAGGGAGTTTTTTTAATTCAAACTTATTTTGAAAGTGTGTTTTAACAAAACTTTGTCTGAGATGTTTTTACTGTTTTTACAGATATTTGCACAGAAATGAAACTGGACTTCCTCAGTACACTCAGTCTCAGTGACATTGGAGTGTCTGTGATGACAGACAAAGATGAAGAAGCAGAGGAAGATAGGACAGGTGAAGATGAAGAAGGAGGAGGCAAAGAAACATTGCACCAGCTCAGGAAACGATCACGTAAACGCCGTTCCTTCATGGAAACTGATTACACCTCTACAGTGTCATACCCAGAGCATGATCCAGGATCAAAGCAGGACCAGGTCTCCAGTGAGATTGACAAAAACCTTTCGTCAGAGAACAATGAAGCACAGATTCTAAGTTCAGATCCTGAACCTTCCAAGCAAACTCAGAACCCCAGTCCTACACTTTCCTCCTTGACTCACTCTGAAGGGGAACCAGCTCAGCTTGAATTAAAACCCATCTTGTCCAAACAACGCTTGCAGGGACCTAGCTCGCCTTGTGGTTTTGATTCTAAAGACCAGACAAGAGAACCACATGCCCCCTCCAGATCCAGAAATCAAGAAATGGAGATGGAACCTGATGCAATGGAATCCAAATCGGTCACAGATCTGGTAAAGGCGGCGTCTCCTACGATAAGCGTTGTCCGCTGCCGGGTGGATCCAGACGGAAAGGAAAGTGCTGATCGTAGGGGTGACGGCAAGGAGGAAGGAGAGGGGCTGGGTGAGACGGGTAAGAAGAAAGAGGAGGGAGAAAAGGAGGAGGCAACCAGTGTTTCAGAAAATGGGCCTTTCACTCATCATATGTTTTTACCAGAAATCCACAAAGAGGAAATCAAGAGGGAAGAAGAGAAAAAAGCCGTGCTCAGTGAGAGCTCATCGAGCTCAAAGAGACCTCTCATAGCTAGTATAAAGCAGCCCGAGGCTAACAACCTCCCTAAATGTTCCATAGGTGTGAATAAAAAGAGTAGTAATGGCCTTTTGGGAGGCCCTCTGATCAGCCCCGAGCAGAATTCATATTTGGAAGAACATTTATTTGACAGCATGCATGAAAAGTCAAACCCTCTACCATACTCTCCACCTCCACCTCCACCGTCACCCCCTCTACCTCCAATACCACTTTGTCAAAAATCCCCAAGTGACTGTTTGATGAAGGAAGAAGGGGGCAGCGAAGTCAGGAGAACCTTAACCAAAACATCTTTGTGTAGTTCTGCTGAGCTGCCACTTAGCAAACAAAACCACGTGAACAAAGCACAATTGCATTTAGAAGTCACCGCCAGTGTTAATGAGGACGAGGCCATTAGTGGTGTTAGTCCCACTATGACTATTAGCGATGAAATAACTGACAGCACCAATTCAGACAATGTTTTTGATGATGATGAGGTGAGTAATTCTTTAAATTATTTTTCAAGTGGCCAAAAAGAGGGCTGGGCCACAGACACAAAGCATAACAGCGTTGCTAATTCAAAGTCAACAACTATTAAGTCTCATCCTAAAACTGAAGCTCATGCAAGAATGAATTCAGTTAATCCTGATTATACTCATACTATCAACTCTATCACTGCAAAACTCGGAGCTGCAACAAGTGTTACATCTCCTACATTTAATTCAGATACCAGATTGAAAAGTGACGAGGGTCTTTCATGCTCAAGTCAAAATGTAGACAAACCAAGAAGTGATGTTACGATTCCCAGAACTGAAGTCAAAGGTAGCTTAGCTAGTCCTAGTTTAGTCCAAGCGTACGCAGGCACAATCCATGATCTATCCAAAGAGCCCCCCTCACCAACACACTTTCTCTTTCAGCCATGCTCCCCTAGCATAATGGGTCGCTTATCTGCCTCCACGCTAAGAGGAAAGATTCAACAGCTGCCCCTTTATTTATCGCGCTCCCAGGATACCCTCAACCAAGCAGGAGTGGGCAATGTGCGTCAAAGTCCTGCTGAGGACAGATGTAAGGACGATGTCGAGATAACCATCAAAGTTACAGACGTTAATGACGTCACACAAACCGTAGATTCTGAACTAGGCCGATCAAACTCAGTGGATTCAGATGGTTCGGACACAACTGTTACAGGGTCAGAGGTGGACAGGGACTTTCTTGCAGAAACAGCCACTGCAAAGGGTTTTCATTCTGGATCAGAGGTGAAGGAAGTAAGCTCTCCATCGCCGGTCCAGACTGAGCCTAAATCCCAATACCGAAATCAGCTACTGTACACGGGACCTATCAAGAACACACCCGGACCTATAACAGAGCCTCCATCGTCCATAGTGAACAACTTTCAGAGAGACTCTTCGGGCATAAAGACGGACACTCCCGGACCAATGAAAGATGCTGTACCTTCTAGCCTTTCTCCGGTAGTTGTCACCACACAGAATCTAAATGGGCCTGGAATCCCTTTTCATAGTCAGTCACAGAAAGTGAGACGGACCAGTAGCGACAGGCCTTTGATGGGTCTTTGTAGGCCCACTGGGCAGAATCTGGACTCACCAAAAACACTTAATTCAGGTTGCAGGGTGTTCACAATCTGTGAGGATTCACTGCAGACAAAAACCCCAGTCGAGCTGGGGAATGCCCCGCTCTTAAAGTCTGAGTTTGGCTGCGGCTCAGTGCTAGTGTCTGGATGTGAGACAGTTATGGAAGAGGTGCAGATGCCTCTGGATGCCTGTGGTTGCCCTGCAGTTTATACGAACTGCTTCAGTAGTGGGGACGGCTTTGATGAGGAGCTGACCGTCTACGAGTTCTCCTGTCGTACTCAGAGCAGCGGTGTCACACAGACTTCTGGAGCAGGGCTTCCTCTCATGACTTCATCACCTATCCACTCCTTTCTCTCGCCTACGTCTTCCAACATCTCTCCCTCTTTCCCGCGCTCCATCCTTTTCTCTTCTTCAACCTCAGAGCTCAGCCCCCTCCTCTCACCGCTGTCTGACAGCTCGGACTGTTTCCCATCTCAAACACAAAAGGACACCATTAGTCAGCTGGGTCAGCAGCGTTACCCAGAACCCCCAACTGGTTTCCAAGTACTTCGTATAGACGTGGATCAGCTCCTTACAATCCTGGAAAGTACTGGTGTCGACCGGTCAGTGGCAGGATATGGGGGTCGCCATCCAAGGGACACCTGCCCCGCCCATTTTACAGAGAACAAGCGCGTGCTCCAGGTAGAGGCTCGGAGACTGATGTCAGGCTGCCAGGAGGTGGTCGGCATTGGACAGAGCCCAGAGGAAATGCTTTGCTCCCTTGCTAACAGTTTCAGGACCCTGGTTGAGTTGGCAGGTATATGCCTCTGGTTCTCAGGCTGCGACAGGTGTGACCGGAGGAACGCAGAGGCAGTTGCAGGTCTGGTAGATGTCGCCCGCTCATTTAGAGACTTCTGTCTCGCAGCAGAGCGCGCCAGCAGCAAACGCAGCTGCCAAGACCTGAGCACCAAGCTGCTAGCCAAACAGTGCACCGCGCTCACCGCCTCCGTCTTCTGCCTCACTCAGCTGTTCCGCACCCTCACTGCTCTATGAGAGAACCAAACCCTCTGGACGCTTGACAATGACACTAAGTCAACATGTGGTCTCTGACCTCACGACAAGGGATCGTCAATGAGACCCACGTTGCTGTACATGTGGGCAGAGTGTGTCATACATGTTCAGAATGAGCAGGTGAGCACAAGGTGAGGTTTCCCCAGAAACACACTGGTGGGGCACCGAGCTCGATGAGAGCTCAAATGATCACAAAACTCTCAACATCATACAATAGAGCCAGTTTGAGATTGTTGAGGTGCATGTGGTTGTTGACTATATGCTGTGCACGTACTGCAGCCAACAAACGAAACAGTCAGCCAACACCCGGACTTCATAGTGGTGCAAACTGCAAAAGCAGAACCTGCTTGCAGAGCCTGCTTGCGTTACAGTATTGAGGAACTGCTGTACTTGAATGTATTCTATGTTATTTATTATGTTTATTTAATTTGATTATTGGGTCCATACAGTGAGCAAGCAAGGAATGTTAAGACAAAGAAGGAAGAAATTTGGAAATGTTTACAGGCAAAGCTTTAGGTAGAGAAGTGGTGTGTGAGAGCTGTGGAGCGTTGACACACTTACACAAGCACACAACCTCAAATACACAGTGTGAATCAGTAAAGATAAGAAACTCTGCATGTCTTTACATTGTCCAGGATGTCAGAGGGGAGTTCCTTGAATGTTACTGTTTACAAAACCAAAAACTTGAGTGAGGAATGATTTAACCGAACCACACAAATCAAAACTGAAGGTGTGTTTGCTGTTTTATAAATCCAGTAGCAGAATGCTGATATAAGCGCATTATCTGAGTTTATGAAACAGTTCAGATGAGGTACAGATCTTTGCACATTCAACTTTTTGTCATTTTGCACATGCATTCGGTCAAACTAATTGAGACATACATTTGTTCGATTTTCTAATTTGTTAAACACTCTCTTTCTCCACCTCCAGTTGAAACACAGAATCCTCCAGTGCATGGTGAGATGGGTGTCAACACTAAGTGCATTATTTCTTCCAGTTATGACTACAAGTAGTGAAAAACTAATGAATGAACACAGGCACAGATAGCCTTAGCAGTGACGGTTTACAATATGTAGCACTGTTGGTTATCTGTGTGTGCATTATCAGCTTTTGACTGGCACGATAAGTGGGAAGGGTCTCAGGAAACATCACTGAACTGACCCAGTCATCCGTTGACAGCCTATCATTGCAGTTCCTTAAAGTCAACACATTGGTCACCAAACAACAACACAGATTCCGTAAAGTTAATTGTGAATGAGCTGTGCGATACAGCATTTTCACTTGTCATGTTTGTTGAAGTAAAATGATTTGATGCTCACTGGAACTGCATGTTCACTGGAGAGTTTAAAGCTTCCACCACTGCTTTACTGGGAACACAATTTATGCAAACAGTATTTCTACATATATATATATATATATTTATAATGGCATTGAAACACTTCATCATTTAACTGTCCTGTTTTGTTCTCTGTGGTTATTACAGAATATAATTTCTGGATTATTTGTCCCATTTTTTTTTTGCTGAGAACTGATGTACTTTGGAGCTCAATGAGAAAACTGTCCCCAAGTGAAGGATGCAAAACATTTTTTTTTTTAAAATCATCTGTGCTCACAAAGCATGCTAATAAGCCATAAAATGCATTGTCGTTTCATCAGGGATTTTATCTGTGAATGACTGAATGATGACGTCTGCTCTTGCTTTGTAATGCTCAACTCCCACCATTAAAACTACGTCAAGAAGACTCCTTGTACATTCTTTGCTCAATCGACTAAACCGCAACGAGGAGAGTTCATTAAACATATCTGTTTTTAGAAGCAATGCCAGAAAGTCTTTACGCTACAGACAATACTGGGGTGACAAAAGATGATTTATTGATCAAGTAAAAAGTAGGCTTACATACCAAAATGGTGACACTTGCACTGATTTCCTTTTCAAGTGTGCTTACTATTCATCTAGCATATGTATTTGTGTATATGTATATCTATTAATATACATATACATGTGATTGATAGAAATGCATTAAATCCAGCACAAAGGCAAAACTTGGTATATGTCATGAGTTGATTACTTTCTACTTAGCAGAATAGGATGCCACCTTTGCCTCAAGTTGGGTCAAGACATTTTTACTCTGACTGATCTGTCCCGGTCCATTTCCAGTAAGTGCAATTGTTTAGGAGTGGAAAATCGGAGAAGCAACAGCTTCGTCACAAAGTGATGGACCATGTTCGTTCACAGAGTGTGACTAATGAGTGATGAAGTGTGTAAAAATCTGTCTTCTGTTGCATCACATACTACAGAGGTAAAAAGTGGAAGTAACATGAGCGCAATGAATGTAAGCCTCACATCATGTGGAATGCAAAGCTGCAGCTGGTGTTGATGAAAGAAATTCAGACTTGCCCCCTAAGAAAGGTTCTGCATGGATTGCAAGTGCCATACTCTACGGTTGGTTCTAAAGGGACCCTTTTTTTCCAGAGTATGGGCTGGGCCCCCTAGTTTCAGCCAAAGGTCATCTTTATACAACAAGTTACAAAGATATAAAAAAACACTTTGTGGTGACAGCCTGGTGTACACTCTTTGCAGGTCCAGCATGACTGTTCCTCACAATTAGATAGGTTCAGAACTTGATTTGCCTCCACAGGGCCCAGACAGACCCCAACACGTTTTGGAGGACTAAGAAACCAAAGATATTGAAGATATTTTCATCTTCCAAAGGTTACCACTGTTCTCGAGCTTTAAACTCTTGTCACTGGAGTGGGCACGCACTGTCGCCACTCAACGTTCTTGAAGCCAAAATACGCCGCTTAGGGGCGCTTCTATTTTGCGATTTTGACGTCATTTGGAGCCAGAGTCTGCGCAGTAGGGTCCGGGGGGAGGAGCCCTGGTAACACGCCCCGCCCACTTAGCGTACTGCCCTGATGACTTACGCAGCCCAGCTACGCCGAAAGCGCTCTGCCGGTCTACGATGAAGAAATGTGTAAGTACAACCAACCACCGTATTCAAAGTCTAATATTTAAACACACTGTGTTTTAAAAAATCCAGTTATTTTGATCATTATTGAAAATACGTGGGCTGCTGGGTCCTCTGTTTTTGCCGAAATCGTTCTATATTTAAGCTATATTTAAGCTAGGTTAGCACCACAGACCGTAGACTACAGGTAGTAAGATATGTTGTATTTTGTTAGAAACTGATAGTCTGCAATGTGAGTCATGTCTGCTTTTCTAATATATTTAAGTGAACAGTAAATCAATCGTTTTTTATGTCTTCATTTACGCAAAGAAGAGATAAAAGCAGCTGGTCTGACATCTTCCACAGAGGTGAAGTTAAAATCATCTGTTAAAAGTTTATATCCTGTGATTGTTTTTAAGTTTCATAAAGAGGATTGTCAAAACAAGCTATTGTTAACAATACAGTCTTCTAAAATAAAAATCACACTGAGTCATACACCAGCTAAATGTTAAATAGAAAGGTGATGTTTTCTTTTCCATTTTACAATCAACAGAAACAAAGACAAGATGATGGCGTCCACCTTCACAAGCTGCTGCTTCAGTCTGGCTGCATCATGGTCACCTACAAGAACACCACAGAAATGCAATCAAAGTACTTCACTTTATTTATCAGAGGATGTACTGTATGCAAAGTAAAACAAAATTAGCTGTAATTCCTCAAAAAGATTTGAGACTGCTTTGTTATTTGAGAGCACAGACTGTTTCTTTTCCCTTCTCTCTGTTTGCCTGTACATGACCTTTTAGTGCTGTAAAAGATGCTACAGTAAATCCTGGATCAGCTGTGTGGATGGTGTGACTGTGTGGTAAAGCTTTGTTAAAGTTGTCACGCACATACTCATATGCCTTTGGAGAGTAAAAGTACAGTGTGGTGGCAAACTGCTTATAAAATATCAAATAGTATTTTATTGGTGAGGTGCCCCAATCAAAGCGTCCTACAGAGTAGCAGCAGCTTTAGAGGGAGGAGACGAGCGCATTATGGAGAGGAGCGCACCAGAGGGGGCGAGCTGGGGGAGAGAGACGCACAACCTGATGAAAAGGAAATCCCTGTTTAAAAATATAATGTTGGTGAAAAGAGGGAAATAGGACGACATAAATGTCCATGTTGAAATTCTTTTGAATACAGAGGCTGTGAATGTTCAGTTTTCTTTGGATATAAAAAGGCAACAATAGCCTGTAGTTTAATCCTGGTGTTTCTCTTCGTTAACGATTATTGAAGCGAAATAAAAAATAAATGCATGACATTTAAAACATATTAACATGTGTGGGGGAAAATGCGATCTTTATGTCTTTTTTTATTGTGCCTCTGTCTCCTCCTAACTACAATACCAGCAGCATGTTGTGTGTAACACTGGTCTCCTGCATTAACACCTTCCTTTCAAAGGTGTTAAATACAGACACAGTCACAATCACCGCAATGTTTGTCAGGTTTTGTCAATTTTTAGTACAAATTCTCAATGAGCATCATTAAATGTACAATATGATCAACTTGTGACTGTTGAATTGGTAGTGTGTGGAAGACAATGCAGAATATTTATCAGTTTAAGCAGCATGATGCTCGGTTAATATTACATTACACCACCGCTGGTTGTTGATGTTTACGTTCACGTTTCGGTTAGTCTCTTAAATCAGTAACAGTTATATTAAATCAGAGCTTACCTTTAGTTTTATCTGGATACATAGAGAAATATTCTACCCTTGTATATAGTCCTATGAATTTCAGCCTGCACGGTGAAAGTAAAACCTGTTCCTCTCGGTATAGTCCACTTATCACTCAGACTGTAAACATGTACACATTAGTAATGATGCAGGCCAGATTACAATTACGTGAGTTTGTTTTTGCCCTCGATACTTTTTTGAGACTTTACCAGACTATTTATTTTTGCTGTAAAATAACTGTACAGTCAATGAACCGCATCTGTGAGCGGATTTTTATAACGATTCTTGGTTTTAAATACAATTTCAATCACAATAACGACATAACAATATCAAGAAACATAGCATGTCAGTTATTAGGTTTGCTCATTTAATAAAATAAAATAAAAAGATAAATCATGCCGGATAAGTAACCTAGCTTTACAACATTTCAGCTAACCTTAGACTGCTTATGTGTTAGCTAGCTAGATAACGACTTTAACCAAACAATGACACATAAATCACTTTTTTACTTTCCGAAAAAACTGCAAAGATCCCTTAGATCCTGTCAATCATCGTCAAATATGACGTAAAATCCCGTTTTTCAACCTCAAATAACTTATTTAAAACAAACTTCACAGAAAAATGAGCACTTGAACACAATGTAGAGTGATAATAACTAATGATCACAGCAGAGTTTAGGTTTGGAAAAAAATTATGTGACGAGTATTTTAGCTTTACAGTTTGACCCACATCCCATCTGTTATAATTGAGGAGGCGGGGTTTGTGACCTATACTGCAGCCAGTCAGCAGGGGGAGCTCTAAAAATAAAAGCTTCACTAGACCGGGGACCTTGTCCCGTCCATTATTTTTACAGTCTATGGTATTCAAGTGAAAATAAAGTAAATAACTTGAAGTCCTCAATGTGCTTCAGGCTCTGATGGTGTCAACCTCAGGGTGCTGAAAGCCTGCGCCCAACCTCAGCCTTAGTGTGCAGTGCTGATATTGGATAAATGCAATCATCTCTATTAACATCTCTATTGTTGAACGTTGCATTTTTGTTTTGAAAATATTGCTGTATTTTTTAAACTCTATCAAATTCACTTTTTGTACTTTTACATTTCTTGTTTTATTAATTCTATTTATTAAAAAATAAATTAAAAAGAAAGAAAGAAAGCTCTCTTAAGGTTGTAACGACAATCACAATTGAGAAACCTGTTGTTTAAAAGTCAAGGGTATGGTATGGAAAAAAAGGGATTTCTGATTCTGAATGTTAAGGCTCTGGGTCTAAAGTATTAAACATTAACCATAAGTATTTATTCTTATTTAATTCATAACCATCTAGAAACTTCTCATGGGTCCTTCAAATTAAGAACAACAATCTCAATTAAGTGTTTTGTTTTGTTTTAATTAATGTTTTGTGAAAGAGGGGCAGATATTATAAGATTAGTCTTCTTTCTGCTCCTTTTCATTCAATATTTGAGATTTTATATTTGTTTGTTTTTCTTAACTTTATTGTTTGTTTGAATTAAATAACATTTACAAATAAAAAATTTAAAAAATATTACAAAACTGTACTTTTGTACGCCTACTCAGTGTGTATTTTTGGTCAAATGGATATCATAGTTTCGTTGAGGTAGAAATAAACTGAACACATAATGAGAACTTGAACGCAACATTATAGGTCTGCCCGATAGCAGCCAGTGACGCCCCAAAAACTACAGGAGGTGGTTGGCTTTGCAGGACACTCCTGCAGCACGTGTATGACCCCCCCCCCCCCCCCCCTGACTCCCTCCATGGTGGTTTTTATAACGCACTGTACGAAACCCTGTCATTGACACTGTCAGGGGGGGGAGAGTAACAGTGATCAGTCCTGGCAGTCTACTGAGAACATTTGTCCACCATGGAGGGCTCTGATAAAACACAAATGAAACAAACAGCGGAAACAAAGGAAGATGTAAAAGCTTGTGAAGAGGCTTCTTCAGTTCAGAGCTCCACAGAAGACTATGGCTCCTGTCTGAAGCGCACGAGGGGCTTCATCCCGCCGGTGTACCGGAATGAGCTCGTGCAACTTTTCAAACTAGCGGGACCAGTGGTAAGACTGACACACACATCACATCACTGTACCTGTAGAGCACCCTATGTGCGCTGTGAATGGTAATGGACGCATAACGGGCAGTGACGTATACTGATTTTCAAAGGTCAATTTGTATTTCAATGTTTGAGGCTATTCCCCCTCTCTGTGTGTATAGTGTAGTGTGTCGTGTATGCTCTATGCTATTATTTTGTAATAAACCTATAAAAGCACCAAAAAGTATGCAATACATTCTGTGATATGTGGCCTAAGTATGAACTAAAATAGGCTAGATTTGAAGCACGACTCGTAAAATATAATTTAGTTTGTTATACATAATCACCGTTTTAATTGTATAGCCAAATCTAATCAGAATATATTCGCTCGAGAAAAAAGTCAAGTTTTTCACATCGCAGACAAAAAATAATTCTCTAAACTTTTTGGGTAGTTTTTTTAAATAAAAGATTTAGGTCTTGAACAGGACTGGGCAGTACGGGGAAAAAAATCATCACTGATATATTTTTTCATATCACTGTACATCGATGTACAGTTGTGAGATAAAGCGGCTTCCTGTTAAAGACAGTGGCCTAAGAAAACACGCCTTAGAATATTTTTCATTGACCATAAGTTTCTAATTAAACATTCTAAATAGGAGTTTCTCATTGAAAATCAGTGTCTCTCTGAAGCTTTACAATGGACACAGGACATCAGGAGGGGCTGCAAGCCAACTTGTTTATGTGAGCTCAGCGTCTTTAAAGTAATGATTACTTCAGCATTCATCTTTGACAAGGTGCCTTGTTTTTTCATCTCAGTTATCCTTTCACCAGAGGCCAATTTATTTAGATAGGTCTCTTCTTCTTTAAGACACACGGACCTGGCAATTAAAAGAGTCAAATCACTGAATAAAGCAGCTTTAGGTAAACGTTATGTCTCTCTACAAGCTTCAGTGGAAACAGGATGCTAGGAGAGAGACTGCTATTAAACATAAAATAAAGTCCTAACATTTTTGGTCAACAGTGACCTCTTTATTTCTTTCAAAGGAGTTTTCTTCTCTGTCGGTTTGTTCCTCCCATGTCCACTTTTTTCTCATATACTCCTGCTGGCATGCACTTTATATCCACTGAACCAATGGTAAGTGGGCGTGTGCTCTCTCTCACAGTCAGCCTGTTTGAGCTTTCCATATTGACTTCAATCATGATCCACTATCAAGGTTGTTTCACCCCCGTAGCTCATAGTCTTTACTTTATGCATCTTATTATTCCTTACACATCAGACTTTCTGTGATACTGTTTGTTTATTTGTGATCCAGGTCATTTCCCAGTTGATGGTTTTTATGATCAGTTTCGTCAGCACTGTGTTCTGTGGTCACCTGGGAAAAACCGAACTTGCAGGAGTATCATTATCAATTGCGGTGAGATGTTTTTGAGTCTTTTCTGTGTCTTTATTTGTATCTCATGCTGCCTTTATAGGGTTTAAATCCTCTCTACGATGTTTGTATTTTTCCCTAAATCATGTTATGTTGGTTGCAGGTTGTGAACGTCACAGGTATTTCCATTGGCACCGGCTTGTCACTAACTTGTGATACCCTCATATCTCAGGTACTCCTCACCAGAGGATGTTCTTTCACTTGATTCATATTACATAGACAAAAGCAGTTCCACCTTGGTTCCCAGGTTGTCCTGGGGTTCGCTTTTAAAACAACTCCACAATGAGCTTTTGTATCAAGTTAGTTTTCTTGACGGGTCAAACTCTTGTTTTTTTGTGCAATGCGTGTTTTCCAACTGTGCTTATTGAAGAGTCCGTCCACATGTTTCACACAGACGTATGGGAGCGGTAACTTGAAGCGTGTTGGTGTGATTCTCCAGAGGGGGATTCTGATTCTGTTATTGGCCTGTTTCCCCTGCTGGGCCATCCTCATCAACACTGAACCCCTTCTACTTGCTGTCAAACAGAGCCCAGAGGTTGCCAGGTCTGTGATGAAGAATCTGGAAAACAACTTATTTATTGACAATATTATACGATTGGGATAGGATATATAGAAAGTGAATAAGGGTAACAAGCATCTACAGTCACCCACTGACAACTTTAGTATGAATAGCAAACTTGTTAGCAAATAGTTGCTTATGTACACATTAATCAGATACTGATCAACATTAGCACTCATTTCTAGTTGTGTTTCCGGCCACATTATAAATGTAAAAACAAAAGGGACTATGCTTTTGTTAGGTGGGGGTTATTTCTGTATGAGATGGACAATTATGAAATCGTGAAACAGACTGTGGATCATCTTAGATTTATTCAGCCATGGTCAGACAACACAGAAACATAACACACATGGCTGACAAAGTGCAGACCATCGCTGACCCATGCTGACCAAGATCTCACAATCATTGACAATCATTGGCAAAGTGGCCATCATGGGCAAAATGGCAAAATGGCAAAGTCTTCATCACACAGTGTGGCTTATATTCTGCTAGAAGGTACAGCCCACAAATTCCTTTTCATTTGGGTACATCACTATAAAACAGTAAAGATGACATGTCACTGATTTGTATACGTAACAGATGTAGACTCTTTGTCTAGCAAACAACATATGGTTGGCTCCTATCCAAACATAGATCTGCTTCAATTTAGATGTTTCACCATAGAAGGTTACAGCTTCACAGACCCAAAAGAAGAATTACCCTAAGATGGTTGACACAATTCAAAGATATATGAATGAATTCATGAAAATACATACTAATAGCTTTTCACTTGGTTTTGTCACTACCATGTACTGTGGGGATTTTCTGGTCTTAAAGCCAGCTGCTTCAGCAAGTCACTAACATGTTCTGTACTTTTGTGCTGGGCAGCTCATTTACAGAAAAACACTTTGACACCAATGTGTAAAACATTTCAAATAACTCATTTGACAAAGTTGACCAATTTATAACTTACAGTAATTGGACAAAATACTGAATTGTTTACTGTTACTAAATTCATGACACCTATGCAGCAGTCTGTGGCATAAAACACATTTTCATCTGTATTAGATATAATCCAGCAACGTTTGATCGTAGTAAAACCTATAAACTACTTCCTGAGTGGCACATAATGTCAGAAAATGGCACCCACAGTTATTTAGTTATTAATGAAATTGAAAAGCTCACTGTTGTCTTGACTGATATATTAAATAAGATAAGCTGCCAAATAAGTCCAAGACCAGTGGATAAGTCATGCCTCATAGCCTCTTACTTGAGATTTCTAATATGACAAACAGTAATATGCCACAAGCACATAATTTCAAACGCATATTTGTTTCTTGTCTTTCTGCATGAAGTCTCTCCCAACTGTATGTGAAGATCTTCATGCCTGCACTGCCAGTGAGTTTGGCGCCTTCTGAACCCTGTCTTTAACAATAATAATTGTGATATTATTATATATATATAAGAGGTTTATACATTTTTTTAGTTTATATAAACGTGACTTGGATTAAATTTTTTGTTACTTCTTCAGGCCGCTTTTATGTACCAGCTGCAAGGCAGGTATCTTCAGAATCAGGTAAAGCGAAACAGAGTAATTGTTTTTAAAGTTACTAACTGCAGGACCCTGGTTATTGATATTTATATTGACGCCATGTTGTTCTGTGGTCCACAGGGAATTATATGGCCTCAGGTTATAACTGGAGCAATTGGAAATGTCTTCAACGCAATTATCAACTACGTCTTGCTCCACTGTCTGGATATGGGCGTTGCGTGAGTTTTTTTAAATTCCTTTTGCCATTGACCTCATCATTTATTCATGAAATATAACAGTGACTGATTTTTTACAGTGGACAAAACTCACTGTCGGGACAGAAATCAATTTAGGCAGGAATATTTAATCTATAACTGATATTTGTGATTAAGAGAATGTTTGAGCTTCAGTTTCCTTTTCTTACTCAATAGGTGTCATTTATCTCAGACTTTAAGCTCATGCCTTAGAGTATGATTTGAAACAAATACTATGCTTTTGTTTTGAATGTATTCAGTATGAGCTTGTTTCCCAGGATCCATTTTCCTATAATATTTAGCTCCTTGTTTACGATGGCAGTCAGATCAGCAGGTGTTGTTGTTGATGCATATACTACAGTATCATCTGCATACATAGTTCATTTAGCATTCATTAACACAAAAGGTAAATCATCGGTTTAGATGACAAAATCAATGAAACAAGTATCTGAATTTCTGTTATGATTTAATAACCTTTCATTAAGAATCTAATGATCATGGTAATACGTTTTTACTTTTAGCAACCTGTTCATACTTATTGCTAACAACTACATTGTACCAATCTGTCTCTTTTGTGTGTGCTAAAAGTGGATCTGCAGCCGCCAATGCCATCTCTCAGTACCTGCTAGCTGTGGTCTTGTATGTTTACATCTGCTGGAGGGGCCTGCATAAGGCCACATGGGGAGGTCAGTCATTTTCAGACTTTTGTATTGAGTTATTTGAATACATAATAAAATGTATTGTAATGTATTAACATAAAGGTGTCCTCAGTTTGAAAATCAGCTTGAGAGATAGAAAGAGTCAAAATATAAATGCAGTGTGCCATTTCAAATACATTTTGTAATGGTCCTAAGTAGCATTGATGCATCATGCAGCCATTGTCAATTTGAAAAAACGTGGAAATGATCTGCGAAATATATATTTGTGTGTTTGAGATGTAAGTCAAATTTACCTGGATTACAAGACATCAGCCTCCTCCTCTTCCTCATTCAGTAGCTGAACACCTTGGACAGCAAGCATCATCCCCGAATCAAAAGACAAGTAGAATATTACATCTAACCATTCAATGACTATATTTTTTAGATAACGTTACTCCATGAAAACATACCTGTCGCGGTCTGACTGTAAGACTCTGACAGGGTTGTAGGTTGCATTTGTTGCTGGAGATGATACTGATCGCCTTTTTAGAAAGCTGTAATAAAGTTTGAGGTCATTATGCTGGTTGATAAAATTGTGCAGAGTATGTACAGTAACGTTAGTTTCAACATTATGAACTTTGCATACGCGCTGGTCAGATAATTAGCAGCCGGAGTTATTGTAACCTGAACCCGGGACAATATGCTGTCTATGTTATCATGCTACAGGCTAAACTTCTGCAGACATGAGCTGACTTGGCTTTCAAACACCCGTTTCTCGCCGTGCATCAGTCAAAGTCTGCCCAAATAAATCTGACATATAAGGATAGCATGCGTCGCTAACTCATCATCAGGGGACAGTGAAGTTATTCTGACATTCTGGTCGTTATATGATATAGACTGAATGGGTTTGTGTTGAAACAACTGATAACTATGATGCAAAAAAATAAGACACAAAGTTTATAACGAGCATAGTACTCACCAGTTCACCAGCAGCAGTGCCAGCTCGGTATCGGACTTACAGCCCACCGTTCCCTGAAGCTCTCTCCAGCGTGTAAAAGCCTCTCCAGTATTTATGCTAGTCCAGTCTCTTGTTCGCTCACTCTCTCTTTATTCTTTATTTTATTCATAGCTTCATCCGTCAACGTGCTTTTCTACTTAGCCTGCATCAAGCAGTACAGAGATGGGCTTACTCCTAATATTTACAGTCTCGGCTAACTCCGAGGACTTGTAAACTAGTGCCGTAAATATAGAATATAATAGAATAGAATTACTTTATTGATCCCAAACTGGGAAACTGTGGTGTTACAGCAGCAGGACAATATTCATAAATAACACAATATAATATTAAATTCAAAGTAAATAAGCACTAAAAATATAAAAACTAAGAATGTGAATATATACAACCAGGATTTAACTAAACATTACTAGTCTTAAATAAGAAAAGATTAAATACAACATACTTTGCTAGATGTAAATGTGCAAAAACAGAGTGGACAGTATTGACATGGGGAGCTGTCCAGAGCTGTGCAATCAGTGATACATAAGTTAAAGAACATTGCAAATACAAAGCAGTACATACCTCTCGCGAGATGAGCGTGAGCCGCGGTCAGAAAGTGACATAATGGAGTATTGAGGCAGCGAGTCGCTGTGCGGACGTTGGAGAGGCAACATTCTCCCTGTTGAACGTGATTACGCTGTCAGACGGACTTACAAGCAAATATTTTAAGGTTGAAAAGTGACATATTGGGGCCTTAAGTGAAAATAACTCTCAACATTCCCGTGTATAATGTTTGACAAAGTAGTTTCAGTGTAACTGTGTAATGTGGTGGAGAGGACAGGAGAGGTGACAGTAATGACGCAGGTGGCTGAGGAAAACCTTTGAAAAGGTTCTGTCATATGTCACACGGCTGTTATATAATACGTCAGCAGTTCAGCAAATCTGGCTCTATATCACCTTAACCATTTACACATTGAGTGAATCATTTAGGATTTTAAGCACACTTCACGGCATCTCAAAAAATCCCCTGCAGTATTGTTTTCTGTATGGTGAGTGTACTCAGTGAGAATAACAAACTGCTCCTACATGAAATGAAAAAATGGAAAGATAACCTGTCCCACTCTGACCCACAGGTTGGTCAATGGACTGTCTGCAGGAATGGGGACCCTTTGTCCAGCTGGCGATCCCCAGTATGCTCATGCTGTGTCTTGAGTGGTGGATGTTTGAAATGGGAGGGTTTCTTGCAGGAGTGATTAGTGAGGCCGAGCTTGGAGCTCAGTCCATAGTTTATGAGCTGGCTGTTATAGCCTATATGGTAAAGACTCTAAATGTTTTCCCTTTCATTAATGGTGTATTAATTGTAAATTCTTACCCTTCACATGTGTGTATCCTTTTTTTTTTTTAAATGGCCCTATAGGTAAGAAACCACACCTTTAATTCATTTTAGGTTATCATGTATCTTTTTTCCCCATAGTTCCCATTGGGTTTCGCCGGTGCTGCCAGTGTTCGGGTTGGGAATGCACTTGGAGCAGGAGATGTAGAGCAGGCTAAGCTGTCCTCCAGAGTCCCCATCATCTGTACTTGTAAGAAACAATGTACAAGGCACACGTTACATTGAACATCTTCTCACTGAAACTAATTTATTGTCAAAGACAAACACTCTTATCATATGCACAATGTTTAAAAAAAAGAGTAGTCTGAATTTTCCAGAAGTAATGCATCCCGTGTACTGAAAGCTGCAGTTAAAAATGTAGTAAGGCATAAGGAACATGGGCTGTAGTTTAAGCAGACCTCAGGAATGTAGGAAGCTTGCTCCTCAGGTTTAGGGCAAGACAAACTAAAAGCTGCTTCCCTTTCCTTGGTTTTGATCCTGGGAACAAACCTCTCCCTGAAGACCTGAGGGGTCAGGAAGCATCAAAGCATACAAGTTAATCAATTGTATACTGAAGATCAAGACCAGGAGGTGTTTCATTCATAAGTGGTAGCAATTTAAAACCTATCCTTTGCCACACATGAAGTCAATGCAGTGATTTAAGTGTAATTTGCTTCACTCTCTTAGTGTTTGTGAGTACTCTGCAGGCAGCCCTCTGAACGAGCTGCAGAGGTCTGTGATTGTCTTGTTTTTTTTCTTAAACCTTTGAAGATAACATTACAATAGTCCTGCCTGTTCGAAAATAAACTCACAAAAGGTTGATCTGTATCTTGTTTAGACAGAAATCATTAAATTCTCTCTATATTGTTGTGCTTTTATCTGGCAGATTTATTTATTTATCTTTGTGTAGCTGCTAAAATTATTCCAAAAGGCGGGTTACAGCAAGATTATCAGCTGATTTGTAATTGTATTTTATTCAAGGTTAGCCCTGATTTTTTTTAAACCTTCCTCCTTTGGGCCTTAAAGGGGTCATATTTACCTTTTTCTGGTTTTATATGCTCTTTAGCATATAAAATTATATACTCCCCCTCCCTCTATCTCTCTCTTGCTCTGAAGCTGATGTGATTCTGCTCTCTTTTGCTGTCTTAACACTCCGCAGGTGTCGAGAGGGATTTTTTTTAAAAGGCAGTTTTGCTATGTTGAACGCAGAGACTTATAATACAGCGGCTCTCTCACGCTCTCTCTCTCCCCCCTGCTACCTCTCACTCTCTCAGGCACGCAGCAATTTTATGAATAAATGAAAAATTTGATAAGAACAGGTCAGAAATATACTTGGGCCCAGGTTGTTGGTGTAAATTTGTCATTTTTATTGTTCTGCACTTTTGTGTGTGCAAGTTCTAGCACTAGCCCTTAGTAGGCCTACAGTATGGCTGCCAACAGTCAATAATAAATAATATTCTATTAATTTGCCTCTTGCATGAAATGTGTGTAGAAATAGGCCTACAGTGTATCTTAACGTCTACCATAATGGTGGTACTTGGAGAGCCAAATATTTTCGGAAGTGGTACGCAGTCCAAAAAGTTTGAAAACCACAGCTATAGGGTTTACATAACAATTCTTTATTTTACCGATATAATTAATAAAATATTGAATACTTATTTTTATGTATTAAATATTATATGTAAAAAATATATTTCCTGCTGAATAAAACCGTTTGTTTGCTGCTGACTTCCTGCATTAGTATCTCAACTTCCCAGCTGATCTAGTTTCTTTTTTTTTTCTATTTTATTTTGTATTTTTTAAAGTTTCTTCTCTGTTAGGAGTCCGCTGCTCCGCCGATGCCATCTCCGTAAGGAATCTCCACAACCTTTTTTTTCCCCTTCCAGCATGCATGTCTGTGTGTCTGCAGGGCCCTTCACTCATGCCCTTTTATTGGCATTAGTGGGCGGTTAGCTATGCTAATTAGGAATAACATGCATGCGTTTTCAATTTACGAACACAAGGAGATAAGAACACAGCTGCGAACAATTCAGTCATATAAGAACACGTTGGTGAATCTGACAGAGTCTTCTTAGAAACCGTCAGATGATGAAAATTCTTAAGCAAGATATTGGTGAATGAGGTCCAATAAGCTGATCAGAAATGCTATCTCTGTGATTGGCAATAACCCAGACTCACTTGAGGTTACCGTTGAGAAGAGAACAAAAAAAACAAACTAAAAACAGTTCTGACCTTTCAAGGCAATCCTTTACAGAGTTCCACTGATCGACTTAGACGCTCCTTTGTTCTAGCAGCAGATAGATATTTGAAGTTGTTGCTCTGATTCATGGCTGTAAATGATGTCTCAAATGGTTTCAATGGTGTTTGTTATTTATTTACTTGTTGTGTATCGTGATTGTACTGTCAATATTGTTTATTGTGTTTATGAATTGACCAGGTGGAAAATGACTTTCCTCACTGGGATTAATAATCTGATTTCTAATCTAATCTAATGTAAAACTTACTTTTGGTACATTGTCAGTTCATGAATACTCTGTATTTTATTTTGTTTCCTTCTATGTTACCACGGCAGTCATAATCGCTTGTTTCATTGGAGCTGGTCTCAGCATCACCAGAAATGTCATCGGATACATTTTCACATCAGAGCAGTGAGTCAACTCTTTGACACGAGATCCTTCACTTCCTCTCACTGACTGATTTATTCTGTTGTTTAACCGGCGCTCGTTGGCAGTCAACGTGACATAACAGGTTCGGTTTAGCATTGCTCTTCAGACTTTTATATATTAACGTGAGTTCAATGGTTCCAAGGCCACGAGGTCTGCCAAACAATATACATTCACAAGTTTGTTCCACATTAGTAAACATACACAAACATAATCTATGCGAGTCATCACATAAGGTTATTAAAGCTTTTCCCAATTTGAAGTCACAAGTACGTCAATCTTTTTATCGAAAATGAATTGCTTAATTTGACAAAAGTTATCAAATTATTTTGTCAAATTATGTGTTTCTTATTTTCTACCAGTGGAAAAGTTTTGATAACACTCAGTTTTCTTATCAGTTGATTGTATTTATTGATCATGTGGATCATTTTTGAATACAGTAATATCATTGATATTCAGATTAATTGAAGTTATTTGTTTTTCTTCTAATCACAGTAATGACTTGGAAGAATCGCCTTTCAGTGATGGTGTTGCAGTCCTGATTTAAAATCTGGATAAAGACCAAGTAAAATGCTTTTGATTCAAGTACCACAACACTCCCCTAATCTCTGTCTGCATATCTTTTCAGAGACATCATACAGAGGGTCGCTGACGTCATGATCCTGTTTTGTTTCATGCATGTTTTTGATGCAGTAGCGGTGAGGACGTAGTCATCATGATATCATACATTTTACAGAGATGTGCAGAATGTGAACAGACCCCTGAGCCGATCTCTGTTTGATTTCAGGGTGTGACTGGAGGTGTTCTCCGTGGTGTAGGGAAACAGCTAATCGGTGCTCTGTGTAACCTGGTGGGATACTACTTCATCGGGTTTCCTATCGGTGTGTCGCTCATGTTTGCAGCAAAAATGGGCATTATAGGTAAGAGTAAATACTGTCCAGGTGATTTACTGCTGTGTGTTGTCTTGTCTCCTGCTTCACAATTTATATTCAAAAAGAATCTGAGAATTTGTCTTCTATTTTTGTGTAGGTCTTTGGACGGGATTTGTCGTTTGCGTGTTCATGCAGTCCCTCTTCTTCGTCATATTAGTTTGCAAACTGGATTGGAAGAAGGCTGCTGAAGAGGTGAGTACCAACAGCCCTATGACCAATAGAAATGATCCTTCTAATTTTGTCTCAACATGCCTTTTCAAAATAAATCTTCCTAAATTGATGTGACCAGGCTCTTGTGAGAGCAGGTGTGCAGGTCAAAGAAGAAAAAGAGATGACTGGGATTGAAAGTACAGGTGAGTTCTGACGCACAAACTGAACATTAAATGTGTGTAACAGTGTTTTGTCATGACTCGAGATTCTCCATCAAACCCTCAGACTCCAATCACAACCAGGCTGAGGTCAGTACGACTGAATCCATCTATGAGAATGCTGAGGTGGACAACAAGGACGCCGAGGTGCATAATCCAGAGCAGAAAAAGTCCATTACCACTACAGTTGGAGATGTCCTGTCTATAACACAACTCGTTTTACGCCGTGGTTTGGTATTGCTTCTCATGGTGGTCATCCTGATTGTTGGAGTGTTCGCCAGTGAATTCCTCATCAAGCTGCTGAAGTGAGTCTGTCAGATATTTAAAACTGGCATTCAGAGTGGTTGGTTGTCTATTAGGTGAACTTCATGTTCCATAAGATAACAATGACTCACCTTGTAGTGTGAGATGAATACACAGAGGATAAATGCCTGACTGCAGTTTAGTGCTGCATTTAGAGACCAGAACACATGTAAATGACCTTATAGCCCCTCTGGGACTGAGGGATGAATGGGTGATAAGAAAGTTAGTTCAGGTTCAGTTATAGTTTAAGAATATGGACTGGAAGTCACGCAAAAAAATAACAAGTTTGAAAAAAGAGGATTGTAGTGTGATAACTATGTTGCTCTCTTTCTGTCAAAGGAGGGTGTTTGTCTAAATGATAGCCACAACACATTTTATAAAAGCTCAAGAATTATCATGATTTTGTTCAAGTCAGCTCATTGATAGATGACCAATATCACTAATTTAAAAGAAGCACTATTTCACTAATTCAACTTAAAAGAAGAAATGCTACATGCTTGTCTCCGTTTGTGTTCACAATTTATTTCGTTTCTCAGGTGGAGTTAAAAAGGAGAAAAATCCTCGATGGGTCAATTTAAGTGTACCAGTTTGAAATGTTTACATACTGTGGATCTGATTAGAAAATACAAAGGTGAGAAACTTCAATGTGATTCTATTTATAGGTTTTAAAGTAGGAAGAGAGTGACATGTCACACACATTGGAGAGAGTTTTTGGATCTTTGTACCCAGGGCCGATTTTCAGCCCAGCCTGCTTAAATTCACATCCTCTCCCTGGAGATATATCATTTTAGGCTCACTAGTATATAAATCAGGATCACTACTCTCCTCAACCTTGTTATTCAAAGTTGATCAAAACAAATGTTTCTGCACTATTCTAGCTCTGCAGAATTTCTGAAGCTGTAGCTTTATATAAGTAACCTATGAATAGCTGAAATATAATGTACTATGACATTATTTTGTCTTGTAATGCACTTGTAAAAATGGCAGACAATATGAAATTGTTAAAAAATAATCCAGAATGTAATTAATTTCTGTGATAGAGTACATGGTCATGCAGTGAAGACATTCCTGCACTCCTACTGAACGCGCACTCCTAAGAGTGCTGCACGGAAATAATTGCCAACTTTCAGACCTCAGAGAGCGCGTTTGTAAACTGAAAGCGTACAGAAACAGTTTGGTAATCCATGCCCACAGAACATCATTATTTACTGTGGGTACAGTTTTCAATTTTACTTTTTTTTCTGTCTTAACTGAGTCTTTGGGGTCTCGTGCAAAACAAACTAAACTCCCATTTTGAAAAGTTTCACTTGGACTCAGTTATTGCAACAAGACACAGCAAAACCAAGAGAGAGTAGAAATACTTTGGCAGCAAGAAGCTGAACAAAAAAAGACAATTTGAAGTTTTGTATAAAAGACGAGACATTGCATTGCAGCAAATTAATTCAAAGAGATTTAACAGCAGTTAACTTTTTTTTTCTCTCTCTGGTCACCTTGACATGTGAGGGGTACAGAGTGAGAAAGACCAATCACCTTCTAGTTTCTTTGTCTTTAATGACGATCATTAATATATCTGGAGGGCAGGCTTAGTGAGAAACACTACAAGTATCCCCAGGCCACTCGTGTGCCTCACACTTTGAGAAGTACTGGTCTATATAGTCTAATAGAAATACTGCCTGAAACTACAGTATGAGTGCTTTCAGCTGACTTCCATGGCAACCTCAGCCACACATCTCCAGCCTATGATTCACTTGTATCTCCTCGCACAGTGTACATACATGTGGTACCAAAGATAATGAGATCCGTGTTGCACAGTGTGGCTTGCAATAAACTTATAATATTGCAAAAATTGCACTGTGTGTCTGTACACACTCAAGGGCAGAAGAACTCTGAGATGACTCATTTTTACTTGAGGTTTTTGGAGAATTGTTGTAAACAAATGATTGTATTATTTATACACAGGCAGTATAAATATATAGATGTGCAAATTAATTGTTTTAATAGTTCTTGTGTTTCCCAGCAACACAATCACCACTCATTTATCTGACTCAGATTAATGAGCAGCATATTGCAGCTAAATACCAAGGACAGTAACCAATGTATAAACACCATTAATACTAATGAATCATGTCAACAATATACTGTAATTACTTTTTATAATGAGTTTTCTCTTCATTGTCATCTCTCATTGTAAAGAAATAAATGATTAATAAAAATATGTTGGCTTTATTATGTCTTGGTTCTTTAGTTTCCCACAGACTCATAAATGTTCTCTGTAGTTAACCTTTATGTTACCACTTACAAAAGTTTTTAAATTTAAATTTAAATTTGGACTTCTTTTCATGTCATTGCCTTAAAATAACATGGATGGTTCCCTTCCTACCGTCAATGAGTAATTGGTGTTTTATGAAAATGTTAAGCTTTTGCTGTCCGTGTCAGAGTGAAAAATTTCCCAGAGGTGCTATGGAGCAATAGATCACCCAATTCGGCTTTGCTGAAGATGTACCCACACACAGACACACACTCACACAAACCCTGGTTATGTGATGGGGCAGTTGATCACACTATCATGTTCTCACAGAACACAAACACACAGATGCACATATATAGACGCACACGGACAGACCATAGACTGCAAAAAAAAAAGACGTCAGTCAAGCACTAAGCTACACCTGTGTAAACCAGAGGCCATATTCACAAAGCCTCCTAAGTAAGAGTAACTAAGAGTTGCTCCTAGTGAGAAAATTCTAAGAAAATTCTTAGAATCGTGAGATTTTCTATGAATTTTCATAAAAGTTAAGACTAGATCGTTGTAAAAATGAAAGTTATTCACAAATTGTCTTAGCCCTTAAGAGAGCTCCTCAGGTATACTTTTTGTATATTTACAAAAATGGGTAAAAATATATACTTATGCACTTTTAAATGATTTTTTATTTTTTATGGAAGGCATCTCGCGACCCCCCTCTTGGTGGCATGCGACCCCCCTGGGGGTCCCGACCCCCACTTTGGGAACCACTGGTCTTCACAATTGTAGTGGAAAAATACTATCTGTCTGTTGTCTTCGGTTGACCTTAAAAGATTAGGATGTTCGTGTGTCATTTAGCAATTACAAACTGTTTCTCTGTATGGCCTTGGTCTGTATCTCCAGCAGGAACGCTCCTCAGGATCTGAGTACAGCATGACCCTAAATCAGTTCCCTCTGAACAAAGGCCTTTCTGTTGGTGTTAGATAAATCATCAGGCAAGCTGAAACCAATGACGATGTATCACTCATGTATATGCAAAATACCTACACCCTGTGAAAGTATAAATATGCTCTGCAGCCGGGACTGCCCCGTGAATCTTTGATGCACTTGTGACTGATGTTACTTTTGTAGCTGATTACCCCTTTTGCAAAAGAACTTTTTATTATATGCAATAAAATACTCAAAGACAAAAGACTTTGACTTGAGATCTTTCATTACCAACAGAAAAATCCACAACACTATACCAAAGAAACATTCACCCATTACTTTTACATGGCGACTGGTGAGGAGAGGCAGCAATAAGCACAGCAGTCACTCAAACCTGTGGTGTGGTGTGAAGACATTTGAGTAATAGCGTTGAGTATAATTACACAGAAAAGAAGACCGTAAAACAAAATATGAATGTCTGTGTTAGTACCAATTTTCATAAATTCAAAAAATGAAATAGGAAAAAGAACTAACCATGAAAACGTGATAAAACCCATACCACATTTCTAACTTTAAGCAGATAAATCTGTCAATAAATTGTTCTAAGAGAGTAGATCCAGAGCGAATTAAGTTTCATAAAGTAGAACTCTATTTGACTTTTTTAGCAGCATGAACTGATAATCACTATCCCATAGAAGGTAGCTTTGCCAAGCAAAAAACTGAACTCCATGGTTATTTAATTGATATCACTTCGGTGTGATCCATTGTGGGATAAAGACTACATTTATCTGTGTTTTCATGTGTGCTCAATAGCCTTGCAAAATAAACAAAGGACAGAAAGAAATCTAAGACCAATAGATATTGACTTTACGATCAAGCTCATCCAAATGACATTCAAACAACAAATCTACCGCTTTTCATGATACACAACATGTCTGTAAACTGAGACATGTGAATCTGCATACCCCAAACACAGCTGTTAATGCTAAAGATGATGTCATTTATAACGAGCTGTTTGTATACTCTACACTGACTGACACAGAGTCCAAGAAAGATCCTTTAATCATAATAATACTCAGACAGTGTCAGATGTAATTAAAGCCTAGCATATGGAATGTTCTATTGCATGGTTAAAAATGGCAGACATTTTTTTGAATCATTAGAAAGATTAGTACTTGTTTTAATTGATCAAATATGCAAAGTACTTACTGTCTTTTCTTTCTGAGTACGCGCAGCAGGTGGTAGATTCCATTTCACCAGCCAAGACCACTGTGCATTACTTCCAACCGGGGACTAGTTTGCAACTTTAACCCAATAGAGAGCCAACTACAGTATGAACCACCCACATGTGACTAGTTAAGGTTAAAGGTCAACTGCAATAGATACTGTACATGCATCCAGAGTGGATGCGGCAACACAAACGTCTGCTAGAGTGACTGTGTTATCAAAAAATGTGTTCCCATCCACATTTAACACAATAACATTGTGGAAGAGGAAAACAGCTATATACTGATCTTCATGAACAAACATGTTAGAAAGCATCTCATTCTCAATCCTGCAAAGATATGTGGAAATATCTGGAAATTAACTTGCCAAACGGAAAATCTACCTGCATTAGGTGCTTGGCGGGTACCAGTCTCACATTTCTTACCTGCCACTTTATTTTAACTGGCAGCACAATGTAATGACGTGTAACATAATAAACAAGGCTTATAGTATTCAAGAAATAGACGATCAACTATTAAATAAAATACTGACATGCTGTTTGTCTCACTCATAAACAGAAAAAAAGTTTGTTTTAGTTCATTATTTTTGGGCTATGTCCTCAAAGGCTGATGAAGCTGAAATGAAACCTCGACTGAGAGGTAAGATAATGGATATATTGTTTTAAAAGAATATGAGCTTATATGAGGAGAGTCATCACAGTCATAAAGGTTTCTGCTGGAAACTGAGTTTCATTTAAAAAGATATTTTTAAGTCACTGTGTGTTTTCTTCTCAGGACGTTGTAGCTTCTAACTGAATCTGTCAGGTTCCTTTCCTCTGCGTTTGTATTTTAAACGTCTGAGTTACAGTCATTTGCTTCTGTTGAAAAATATCCCATTTTCTAATGTAGCTGCTTCACAATAAAAGCAATGCTATTTAAACCTGGAACTTTTAGTGTGAAGAACTTGTTGGAAATAGAATGTGTGTTATATCGTGTTCACAACCTTTGTTTCAGAGCGCTTCTCACCAGCGCTCCTTGTTGCTAGATTACAAAAGTTAACTTGTGCTTCCCTCTGTAATGTCCGTAAGGTGTGTTTTAGCTCCATGTGTTTCATATTTTCTTTAAATCAAATAAATATCACCAAGAAAACATGAGGACGATGTAAAGGAGTCATGTCCTGATGTCAGCAGCAGCTCTACACCTGCAAACTGTTCCCTCCAAAAGACGAGTCAGACCAGCGTCTCCTCTGCCATCGCTTTGTTATTGACAAATCTGATATCAGAAGTCACGCCCCTTCTTGAGTTTGATTGGTCAGTGAGGGAGAAGTGACATTGATCAGCGTGGCGCTGTTCTCAAAGTTGAACGTCTTTTGACTGATAGCGTTTGAGTGCAGTGACTAAAAACAGCTGACACCGAGGGCGTGTTAGCGCCCAGGAAGCTGAACTACATTAGTTTTGTAGTTCAGCAGGATGTCAGCAGGGGACTGTAATCTCTGTTCAGTTTAAATCTAAGCCTGCTGTACGGGTTGTGCCTGTTAGTATTTATTTTCACATAATCATTCACCATGCTAGATTTAAGGAAGCTATTTCAGCTGTTTTTGATTCAGTACTGTGTTTCAACCCAGTTGGAAACTCTTATGATAGCTTTAGTCCCTCTCAGCTAGATCAGTTTGTTGATAGTGCAGTGGATTCGCTGAGAGTTACTCTGGATTCGATTGCTCCCCTGAAACAGAAGGTTGTCAAGCGGCGGAGAGTGGCTCCATGGTTCAACTCAGAAACCCGTACTCTAAAACAATCATCGCAGAATTTTGAAAGAATATGGCGCTCGACCAAAACGGTAGAATCTCATTTTTTCTGGCAGGATAGTCATAGAAGATATATGAAGGCTCTACGTCACGCCCGAGCTGCCTTCTATTCCTCTCTAATTGAGGAAAACAAAGGCAATCCTAGATACCTTTTCAGCACTGTAGCCAGGCTGACAGAGAGTCATGGCTCCATTGAGCCTTGTATTCCTCTAGCCCTCACCAGTAATGACTTCCTGAGTTTTTTCAACAACAAAGTTTTAGACATCAGAGACAAAATTGGTAACCTCCTGCCCTTACCTGGTGCAGATACGTCTGATACGGCAGAGACAGTTCCAGGACCAGATATTAGTCTCGACTGTTTTTCTCCAATCAACCTTTCAGAGCTATATTCCATTTTTGTCAACCTGTCTTTTGGACCCAATCCCAACCAAGCTGTTTAAGGAAGTCTTTCCCTTAGTTAGCAACTCTATATTAGATATGATCAATTCGTCTGTACTGGCAGGCTATGTACCCCAGGCATTTAAAGTAGCGGTAATCAAACCTCTACTTAAAAAGCCTACTCTGAACTCAGGAACTCGAGCTAACTACAGGCCTATATCCAACCTTCCTTTTATCTCGAAGATCCTGGAGAAGGTGGTAGCTAAACAGCTGTGTGACTTTCTCCATGACAACAGTTTATTTGAGGAGTTTCAGTCAGGATTTAGAGTCCACCATAGCACTGAGACTGCACTAGTTAAAGTTACAAACGATCTACTTCTAGCTTCAGACAGGGGACTTCTCTCTGTGCTCGTCTTGTTAGATCTTAGTGCTGCTTTTGACACCATTGACCATCGGATCCTGTTGTACAGACTGGAGCATTTGTTTGGAATTACAGGCACTGCTTTAAGTTGGTTTGAATCCTACTTACTCAGTTTGTACATGTTAATGTCCCTTTTTTTCGTGGGAAACTCTGTCTGCTCTGTGACTAATTATGAGGATAGACCTAATGATCGTGTCAGAGATGCCCCGACTTAATGTCCACACTTGAATTATTTACAGAATAAATATGTGCAGCTGATGAAGATGTGCTGAGTATGGAGGAGGTGAAATGTGTGAAGCCACCGCCGTGTCTCTGTGCGCTCTGTGCATCTTGACGCAGTCATCTCTATTAAAACTAAAAACCACACTTGATGATAAATGCACGATATTGAAAGATATTAATGAAAACTGGTGGCTCTATGGTCTCTGTGTTAGTCTAATGTTTAACTGTAATCAGTGATTACATTAGTGTACAAGTCCGGTCCTCTGAAGTCATAATGTCATAATGAAGGGAAGGCGCTGATGCAATATGTATGAGGCGGACTTTTATTTTTTGTTTTTATTTGTTTATATTGTCATAATTAAAGTGACTTATTGGAAACGGCTCACTACATGCGTAATTATAGCCTAAATAAAACCATCGGTTTGAATGATTATGATGACGTGGATCTGTCAGTAAAGTTTGATATTTAGTGAAATAAATTGTGAAGGAGACATCAATATGTATCTGCAGGCTTCAATTCACCACTTCACCATCCGTGTCGCTAATTTCCCATGCCTCCAAAATGAACGTACGCCTGGGTCACAGTTTGCTTACCGGTGTGCACATTTTACCGTCAGGTTTGTTTTTATAGATCACAAACTTTGCGTGGGAAAAGGCGTACGCCAGTTTCAGACCCTGTTTTGTGCGTACACAACGGTTATAAATGAGACCCCAGAGCTCTACAGGGTTTCGCTAAACACAGTTCAGGATTCGTACAGTCATTAAAAACCTTGAAATGTTTTGGAATTTGAAAATACAATATTTCCAATCAAAAAGCAGATGCATGGAGTGCTGCATGGGTGTTATAAATTATTTTCGTAATTAGTTCCTCTGGTGCTCTTCCGTGCGGGGATCCAAGTTAGACGTTTTTGAAGAAGTCTGAGGCACTCAGAGGGTTCAGCATAAAAAGCCTTTAATTCATCAGGGCTACAGATTCATAAAAACATGCCAACATGTTTCAGCCATACAGGCCTTCATCAGGGCAGGTACAAAATGGCAGCCAAGCTGCTTCCTTTAATGGTAACGGTAATGAGTGTGTAAGAACATTCCCATGCAAAGAGTGGAATTTATCAACTTGTTCTTTTACTTAGAAATGTGTGTAAATATAAGCACAGCTCTGAGCATGCTTACACACAGAATCTAGAGGTAGAACATTGAAACTACAAATAAAAAGCACCACGAGTGTCACAGCACGCCATAATCCATCTCAACCTAGATGCGTGTTCCCAGTTTTTTTTAATTCAAAACACAAAATAAGTGATTTTGTGTGGTTTGAAACAGACCCGTTGCCTAATTGGTCTGAAAACCTTAAAAAGTCTGCTGTGACAGGCGTTACTTTGAAATGTTACATCATGGCTGGTTTTGCATTATCAGATGATTTGGTGAAGCGTGCGCAGTAAGTCTGTTCAAAAGAGCGCACTGATCTGTTTGGTCCAGCTTGTTCTGTTGGGAGAGCGTCACTGTTTGATTAATCCCCCAGAGAGAGCTGTGCCCCCGACCACGCTGTAAATGTTCAAGGGTGAAATTGTGGAGCAGATACTTCTCGCTTTTGTGCCTTGATGCGTTGTTATTTTTTGCACTGAACTTATTATCAAACTTCATCTTGGTGTTTTCTCCTCTGACCTGTCACCTTCTCTCATGCAGCATTTGTTCTTTTGTTAGTAACTTCGACTAAGTGAAAAGACTAATCATTTACTAACCTTATTTTATCTCTTTATTTATTTATCTATCTATTTATTTCCCTTTTTTATTCAACCTCTTCCACTTCCATTCCTGTTGTTATGAAGCTCCTTTTCTTTGCTCTCGTAGTCATTATTCCGGCGAGGCAAATATGTTCAGGTGGTTTTTAAAGAGGTGTGTAACCATAAATGGTTAATTGGAGGCGTTTCTGAATGCAAATGTCCCCGAACGTGTGCGAGCCTGCTGTTCAAGAACATGGGATTTATCAACACTGATTACCTACCGATGTTCTTAACCAGCAGGCTCGTGCACGTTCGCGTAAATTATGTGGAAGTCGAGTTAAAACTCAGAACATCAGCATTACAATAATGCTCATTAATCTCTCTCTCATTTCTAGCATCTTAATTGGGGAAAAAAAAGTAATTTATCCTCTCGACATCCCAATGAAATGCATATTTCTGTTTGATTTCATCCCCGATTGTACAGCCCATTAGCATTTCCTCAGACTTATTTATATTTAATGTGTACCCTGAAATTACTCTTTAATTACCTTCATTAGTACTTCACCTGACTGTTCAGGTTTATATAAATAAATTCAGATATCATCAGCATACATCGCCAATTTGTGATTTTCTCCTGCTATAGATATGCCTTTTATTTTCTGTTCTACCTTAATATATTCTGCCAGCGGTTCAATAGATAGTACGAACATCAATGGTGACAATGGATCCCCTCGTCTGGTACCTTTTGAGATCTTAAAAATACATTTACATTACTCCATTAACTCTAACTCTGGCATTAGGCTGCTTGTTCATAGCTTTCAACCAGCTTATAAAGTTGGTGTGAAGTCCAAATTTCACAGACCGACTCTTTACAAACTGACAGATGTTTACAGACACTTAAATGTCTGCTGTGTCTGTTTAGCGTCTTTTTAATGTCCGTCTTTTCTCCCTTATTAAACTTTGCTGATGTTGAGAAGTTTCACTGAAGTCTGATCCAGTCAATTAGTGATATTTGATAAGGGGGCGTGTCTGTCCGTAAAAAGACTTTCTGGAAGGCTGGTCTCAAGTTTCCTCGATCCTCTGTGCTGAAAATAAGAGACCTGAGACATCCATCAATATGGCGGCACAGAATGACTTCCGGTTCAAGCGACGAAAAATAAGAGACATGAGGAGTAGCCATTCAGATTCAGAGCAGTTAGACATTCTTACCAAACAAACAAAGAAATGTTCTTCAGAGGGACACTTTTTCATTTCCCTGTGAGGACACTTGAGATAAATCACTTGAACCTTTACATCAGTAAACGTTGAATCAGCACTTCCTCTTTCCCCTGAGTGTGTTTAGGTCTTAACATGACCTGTGCTCAGGTGTGTTGGTGGGGCGTTGCTGTCTCAGGGGGCAGAAAGCAGCTACACCATGGACCACCAAAAACCTGCTCTAAAGTCATGGTGCAGTATTTCCATGCTATTTAAAGGCTCCATTAGTAAGATACAGACACACACAGGTTCACATTGTTCTTCCACAAGGCTCGTAACACACACAGGGACAGATTACACACAGCACACCTGTGAGACACTTCAGTTCATCCAGTTGGAAATAACGCTTTAAGGTGTGTTTAATGTCTGCTGTTATTTCTGTCCCAAAAGGCAGAGAAAATCAGAAACTGCTGCTGCTAGATTTAAACACAGTTTACATGTATCAACAGTAAACACATCACTCAACTGTCTCTGACATGATGATGCCTTCAAGGACTCTCTGTCCCTTTAAGCTTCAAGTCACCAACACGTGACCATGAGAGCTGAAAGGTGGCGTGCTACTTTACACGCCCACTTCACTTCTGAGCAGGACTGAAGTCCCTGCTGCTCTTCATACTGGATGTTCTGTATCACTGATAATCAGAATAATCATGATAACGATGATATTATATGATCAGAATAATCATGAAGACTCTCTCAGAGTGTAATCTCTCATTTATGTATTTTTATATCAACAGCTGGAGTTGAGTCTTTAAAGAGAGGATCCTGCTGATCACAGAGCTGGAAGCAGCAGCTGGTGTGTTGGTGAGTCTTTAACTGGGCTGTGTTACTGGGAGACTGACGGACCAATCACAGCGCAGATGACTCTCAGTGCTGCAGTCTGAGCTGCTCTGAGATCAGCTCCATCGTCACACACAGGACCATGACCTCGGACATATTTCTATTCTCATATTCTGAATTTAAACTGCTCCATGACTCAACGACCGAAGATGAACTCTTTGATTTGGATATAAATGTTTCTGTTGCAGCGCCACCCTGTGGACATGTGTAGTGGTGCAGGTTATTCATTGACTCATATTCACAGATAACAGTAGAAGTTGATTCCAGCTGTGCAAGTTAAAGTTTGAAGTTCTGCTTTTAACCACGAGTCGTTGGTCGTCTGATAATAAATCAGTCGTCTCTTTGTTGGATCAAAACAAAGAGGAGGCTTCACTGAGTTTTTAAAAGAACTACAAACAGGATGTCTGGATCCAGGTGCAGAGTCAGCACCTGAATATTTGATGTAATATGAGATGATATAAAAAGAGCTGAATAACATGCAGACTCAATCATTGATATTCATTCATCATGTCAGGGTAACAACGGACACGTTATCAAACTATCTTTATTTTTAACTTCTGATGTTTATTACACTTTGATGTTTAAACCTTCTTATTTTATTATCTCAGGATTTTAAATAGAAATAAATTCGATCTGTGGAGGGTTTTATTTGAATAATAATTCATGTTTAGGTTCTGTTGCTGCTATCACTGCTTTCTGCCAGCAGGTGTCACTGTTTCCACAGTTTTCTCCCAGACTGAAAAGATTATTTCTGTGTCAGCAAACACAAAGAAATCCGCTCCCTTTCACCACAATGACGCTGACTTGAATTGAAAATATGCACCTTAATTTCACCATGTACCGCACTTTTTCTCTTTGGTTTTGTAGTTTCTTTGAATTTATGTGTTTAATGTTTTTTTACATCTTGCTTGTTTGTTTTCTGTCTACACGCTGTGTTCTTTCTCCTTCTTTCCCTCTCTATTCCCCAAACCCTTACTCCAAACAACATTAACCCCTTACATCTTCAGATCACTGAGAGGAATACTAACACACATACACACACTTACACACACGTCTCAAATAAAACACACACAACACACTCTCACACACACAATCATAGGCACCTGCATTCTATCACAATGAGTTCACTTAAATTTCTTACTTGGAACATTCGTGGAATTGATGCACAGGCAAAAAGACTTAAGGTGTTTAACCACATAAATAAATTACAACCAGACATATGCTTCTTACAGGAAACACACACATCTGAATCTGATCAACATAAATTAATAACACTACAGTTCAATAAAGTATTCTCTGTCCATTTTAACTCCAGACAGAGAGGAGCAGCCATATTAATACACAAGAAAATCTCATTTATCCATAACAGCACAGTAACAGATCCTGAAGGAAGATTTATCATCATAAACATCTCCATAAATAACACCCCCTTCACTATTGCATCTGTCTATGGTCCAAATAATATTGATCCTTCTTTTTTAACACATTTTTTACCTCTGTCTACAATATGTCTGACTCCCCGGTAATTATTGGAGGAGACTTCAATACAGTCTTGAACCCATCCCTTGACAGATCCAACAACTCAAATAATACGCGTAACTCCCAATCCACAGAAACAATAAAACAGTTCATGAGTGACTTTGGTCTTGGCGATGGTTGGCGGCTACAACACCCAAACACCAAAAAATTTACATTCTATTCTCCGGTTCACCACTCCTACTCTCGCATTGACTTCTTCATTTCTACTCAAATATTTCCAAAATATCTGACACACAAATACACTCCATTACCATCAGTGATTATGCTCCTGTCTCCCTCAACTTGGAATACTATCTACTCTCACAAACCACCCAGCAGATGGCGCTTTAACCTATCACTACTCAATGACCCAAACTTTGACAGTCACATCAAAAGAGAGTGGGCATCCTTTTTTGAAATAAACGATTCACAAGAAACAGCACCATCACTTCTGTGGGAAACAGGCAAAGCAGTGTTAAGAGGAAAAATCATTTCATACTCCACATGCAAGAAAAAGAAAGACAGTGAAGAGGAAAAATTATTAGAGGAAAAAATTAAAGAATTAGAGAACGTAAACAACCCCACATCAGAAACCGAAAACGATTTACAGAAATACAGATTAAAACTAAATGATCACATCAACAGTAAGACTGCATTCCTCATACACAGACTCAGACATGAACACTTTGAACATTGCAATAAATCCGGTAAATATCTGGCAAATTAAACGAAATGTAAAAAAATCAACAATTACTTACTCACGAACTCAGCAGGGAAAACCGTATACACACCAGAAGAAATAAATAAAACATTCCAAGAATTCTACACAAAATTATACTCATCAACACACCAGCCAACTCCAGAGGACATTGACACTTTTTTAAGAAATATTGATTTACCACATTTAGATGAAGACCAAGCAGTTACTCTTGATAAACCATTCACAACAACAGAATTCCATAATGCATTAAAACTCATGCCAAACAATAAAGCTCCAGGTCCTGATGGCTTCCCTGCTGAGTTAAATAAACATTTCTGGAATATTCTAGCACCCATTTTCAACAGATTAACAGCAGAAATCAAACTTTTAACCACGAGTCGTTGGTCGTCTGATAATAAATCAGTCGTCTCTTTGTTGGATCAAAACAAAGAGGAGGCTTCACTCATCAACACAGACACAAATTATTAGTAAGGCACTAGCATCACGTATAGAAACAATAATTCAATCCATCATCCACTCAGACCAAACCGTTTAAAGGAAGACACTCATCCAGCAATCTGCGCAGACTCTTCAATCTAATCCAATATACCACCCTCACAAACTCACCAACAGTCATACTCTCTTTCTCTAGAAAGACTCTAGATTCTTTTATTCACTGGGTGAGGGTTCTTTACACAACACCTATGGCCACAATCACAACCAATGGAATCACTTCACACTGTTTCACTTTGCACAGGGGCACGAGTCAAGGATGCCCACTCTCTCCTTTGCTATTCGCTATTTTTATTTAACCACTTGCTGCAGCCATCTGCCAAAAACAAAGCATCACAGGAATCAAAACTCAATCAATCAATCAAAATCAGCCTTTATGCAGACGACATTCTCCTTTATCTACAAAAATCATCATCATCCGTACCTGAAACCATTAATCTCATAAACACTTTTTCAAAAATCTAAGACTACACTATAAACTGATCCAAATCAACTATTCTCCCTCTCAGCCCAAATATTTGGGATGTGGCAGCGAAAACATCACCAAACTCCCTGCATTTTTCATAACAACACTCTTGCCTCATTCCTTCATTTGGTTCAGAAGTTCGGCATTGGGGAACAGCACTTTTTAGAATATCATCAAATTCAATCTTCTATAAAAAGCAAAATCAATATTATCACATCCAACTTTGAACTTCCACCACTTACAAAAACAAGGATATCAAAATAAGGAAAAAACAAGGAAAAAACTATTATCTAAAATCTACAAAATAATCTTGAAATCTGACCAAACAGTATCCGTACCGTTCACAAAATGGGAAACTGACCTCCAGATAGCCCCCAATGCTGACTTCTGGACCCAAATCTGCAGAAACATATTCTCATATCAAACAATACAAACCTACAACTCATACAATACAAGATTATTCACAGAGTTCACTACACGGGTGAGAGGATGTTTAAAATGGGCTTCACTGATTCTAAATTAGGTTCACACTGCACACAAAACACCACAGACGGATACCTGCACAGTACATGGGACTGTACACCAATAAAACAATTCTGGCATGACATCACTGACCACCTCTCTGTACTCTTGAGCTGCCACATCCCATGTTCACCCACACTCTGCCTACTAGGAGACATATCTACCATGAACTTAAATATCACATCCAGCAAAATACTCCTCATAGCCTTAACCATTGCCAAGAAAACTGTCCTCATGAACTGGAAGTCGAGAAAATAAATCAACATTGCACATTGGAAAAATGTACTCATTGAATACATATCAATGGAACAATTAACCGCCTCACTCAGAAAACAAACTGCCGAATTTGAATCTGTCTGGAACTCAATAATCAACAACCTCAACTCATAACTTCCCCCACAACATCCCACCCATCAACTCTTTCTGCCTGTGCACCAATCACACCTATCACATCCAACACACACATGCATGCACGCACGCACGCACGCACGCACGCACGCACACACACACACACACACACACACCCTTTACACGTGACTGCATTTTCATACACTTTTATTTCTTCCACCTGGCCCCCATGCTCTCTTCTCCGATTCTCCCTTTTCTCTTTACCTTTCTTAGCCATTCACCTTCCTTTACATAAAACCAACCCTTTGAAATATAATTTTAAATTTTCCCCAATTAGTATTATTACAATCATTATTATTACGTTGCTAAATTTCGTCCTTGTTTTTTTTAATTATTTATTTATTTTTTTCTGTATGACTTCCGTGGATTATACATCAATGGTCTCTCGCCACACTTCTGCCTTATTTCATTTAATACCCGGTTATATTTCATCTTTCTTAAACTGCGACATACTTTGATTATTATTATTATTTACTTAATTTTATTATAATCATTATTAGATACGAAACATAATATTTTTATTTTCTTGTCATTTACATCATTATTTATTGATTGATTTTTTGCTCTTTTTTGTTTGTTTTATTTATTTATTTAGATTTACAGTGTTATTCCCTTTATTCCTTTCGATATACATCAGGCATCACATCATCTGTTCAAATTCAAAACACCATTATGCTAACTTTTTATGTTTATTCTTTATTTGATTGTTTTTTTTTTGTTCTTCTTCCAAAGTTTTCGGCTACATGTTACTTCCAATCCATCATAAGACATATCATCATAATTAGTATTACATATTTATTATTATTATCCCTGTTTCTTTTATATACTGCTCTTTCCACACACATGCACCATCGTGAGCGACCACGTGGGTACGAAGCCATCTCCCCCCTCTCTTCCCCTCCTCTCTCTCACACACACACACACACACACACACACACACACACACACACACACACACACACACACACACACACACACACACACACACACGAGGGAGGGGCATGACAATAGCAATACTCCTCCTCCTCCTCTGGGTCTGCTGGTCCCTCCTCTCAAGTGTCTGCTCTTTAAACAGCAATATAACAGCTACTGCATTTGGGGGGTGGACTTCCCTCTGCTGGGTCTGGTGGCCCCTCCCTCTCATGTGTGCTCGCTGAAAAGGCTGGGTCCTGCAAGCGACAAGTCCCTTCCTGAGGGTCTGGGGGCTGCTGCTGCAGGACCCGGCCAAAGAAAAGAAAAGAAAAGAAAAATAATAGCTTTGCCTCTCCCTCCATCCTCCCCTCCAATCAAATAACGCTCAAACCAAACCCAAAACCCCGGCTGCAGTCAACTTTCGCTAAAGCATAATCATTACACAAACTCTCACACCACAACATTGTTCAACATCAACATATTCAATACCATATACACTGCTCAACTCCTCAACTCCCCCTTACTAAGCACCTTCTCTCCATCACTTCTTTCACTTTTTGTATCCTTTCTTAGGTATTTCATATAGTTTTGTAGTTTTTCTGTTAGTAGTATGATGTGTGTCTATTGATGTCTTAGTATTTTGCTGTCTTTATTTATTTTATTTTATTTTTTACTGTATTTTGGAGTCGTTGTCCTGACCTTGTCTGTTTGTTTTTTTGTGCCTCATTTGTATATCACCAGTTTGTCACTTTATTGCACCTAATAAAAAAAAAGAAAAGGAAACACAAAGAAAGAAAGATAGATGATGCCAGCTATTTTATTTGTTCTTATGTTTTCATATTTCATGTTCAAGCTTAATGTCTCTTTTTACAACGGCCATGTTGCATATAAAAAAAAACATCAACAACTTCTGTTTATTAAATATCACAGTCTGGATTTTATTAAGGCTGAACATTAATCTTCTTTGAAATTAAACTTAATTTGACTCAAACATGAAGTTGGTGTTATTTTCTGAGGATTATGTTTTTGTCCTCTTGAGTCGTTTGTTTTCAGATATTCATCAGCCTCCAGGTCCCATTGAGGAAAAGTTAATTCCTCATGATTTAATTCATGAAGCCGACCCAAAGTTTTTGATGACACAGTAAATATAGGCTTTAGTTCAGTATATAATTCATATCATTATTTTAGTTTCATTGTGGACAAAAAAAAAGCAGATTGGAGCATATTCCAGACAGACACAGCATGTCCCAGTTATCATAGTAACAGTCCCTGTAACTATAGTAACTCACTGTCCCTGTACCCTTTGTAAACCACTATTCATGTTACCATGGTAACAGTCAGTCCCTGTAACTTCAGTAATGATAGAATTTCCCTCGATATCAATAAAGTATTTAACTCACTGTCCCTGTAGGCTAACCTTAATAACACACTTCCTGTCTATCTGTAACCATAGTAACTCACTGTACAATATAATCTAGTTTTTTAATAAAGACACGTTTTTTACGTCTTGTTTCTGATAATAAAAAGTTGTTTTGAACAAAATAAATCCACAGCAGAAGTAAACAGCACGAGCACCAGATTTGAACGCAGCTACATTTCCTCTCAGACTTTCCTGTTGTCCTAGTTCATCTTTTTTTGAAGTTTAATAAAACCACAACAATGTGTTCAGCTGAGAGTCTGAGAGAGTTTATCAACCAGCAACTAACAGCTGCTGCGGAAGACATTTTTGTAGTTTTTAAAAGAACTATCGTCGAGTACAAGGAAGAGATCGATCATCAGCGCAGACTGCCGGATATCGTTTGGAAACCTCACATCATCTTACACAGAGCAGGTGAGGAGTTAACTAAATTATTTTAAATTAATATACAGAGATGTTTGATTAGTTTTGTTCCCAGTGGTGTTACTAAAACAGCGGAGTGGTGGGAACATTTAAAAAAACTGATTTCTAAGCCTAACCATTAAGTCGTGACATTAGCATATTTGTTATTTTCTCCTTTAATGAAAGATAAACGCCATCAGTGACCTCAAATTACGACTTAACTATTTTAAGCCCTCTAATGTATCTTCTTCATATTCTGTTGTTAATATTTTTAATGGTCTGGTGATGCAAAGTGGAGCCTGAAGAAGTGAGTATACTCTTAATTAGTCCCTAAATGTTTTAAGGGTCCCGTCCTAATCGGCCTCTGTTGTAATCAGTGACATGATAAAACTCCTGCAGATTTAGTTCGCCTAATAAATGAGCTTTTTGTTTTTACACACTGACACTCTTCTGCTGCTCGACTTAAAAGAGTACAGATTGTTATGAAGTCAACATAAAGCTCAGAAGAGGAGCAGATCTGATCTTTTTAATGTTGACAGACTTCAGACTGAAACACCTTCATGCCTTTACGTCTCCTCATTCCTGAGCAGTGTTAGAGGTGATGTGTTACAGAGCAACAGGGTTTTTCCTGGCTCAGAATGGGCCTTTGGTGGGGGACTATACACGCTGTAGTAAACGTTCGACCCTCGTATAACAGTATAGTCTACAAGTCTGTATTACCTTATTTGACAGAAATCTGTGCAATTCCTGTTATTTCTGACCATTTTATAAAGAATATTATCATTATGCTTAAGTTACTGAAACCCCAATTAAATCTGGTAAAGATTTTTGTATTGCAACAGTGAAACAGGAGAGGAGAGAGTTTTTGAGGGAGAGGGGTGTAATGAGATTGGGAGAGGGGAGGTCACATCCTGCCAGTGCATTTCACCCTCTTCCTATGATCGCTGCTCTTTTCCTTTAAACTGTGTTTTCATTTTACATACACATTTGTTTAAGTACATTTATTTGAGTCAAATAATCACAGATTTAAGTCACAGAGAAATTGGATCATTTGATCAGATCAGGAAATTGAGAAATAATAAAAATATATTTGCTGGCTATAACGCAGCGCTGTTTGACAGTCTGTGTGGAGAAGTTCACAGACTACAGCTGGCTGACGTTACAATCGTTAAGTTATTGATTGTTGATAAAAACGGTGGAAGTGGACAGACAAAAGTTGAATGTGCGTTCCCCACTCGGTCCATACGGATAGTGGATCAACCGTGTTCCGTTGCACAGTTGCACTGCGGTGGTTGGCGTTCCGGTGCGTGTGTGCGTTTGCAGCCATGTATGTTGGTGTGTCTCGTCTCGGCGTGCCCCCGTGATGACCTGTCTGCAGACAGCAGAGGAGCAGGGACAAGTAGCTGCAGCTACATCATATGTGGTTTAGTATAGTTTAACATGAATGTTGGGATAAATATTTACCGCCATGGAGAGCATTACTCTCGGAAATTAAATCACCAAACGGAAAATCACTCCTCATTTAGCGCTTGTGGGTGTCAGCGGAGCGTCATGAACCAGTCAAAAGAAACGAACAGTCAATCTTGATAAAAGGCTTAGTTTCACATGAAAGGACGTTGGGGACAACTCATCCTTCTTTTCTCCATTTATTGAAAGTCACATATTATTTGTAGTTTTCATTGGAGCAATAAATGAAGATTATTAATCAGGTTGCTAACCTTCGAAGAAGCACAAAAGAACATATGTTATCATTAACAATCATCACTCAAATAAACATTTCTTTTCCACTACTCAAATTAATCAAACAGCATTGTCATCATTATTCTTACTGAAAATTAAAATGACGGAAAATTGTAAATGAACTTGCTGTCAGCACAACATAATTTCCTCAAGGTAACAGAAATCATACCAGCAGCGTCTTTCATTGAATCCTTGAGCAGTTTCTTCTGACTCCTTCACGTCTGTGTGTCTGACAGTGAAAGGTCCAAGCAGGTGTTAAGGATTCCCTGATTGTCTGATTGCTTGCTGTTTGCTTCTTCTCCATGTAGCCATTTTGTGAGTCACAGAGTTCTCCAGCACCTTGTCACTAACAGCTGGACTGGAGTTGGTACTGCATTCTCAACTCACTCAGTTTTGACTGAACACCTACCACTTGAGCTCCTGGTCGCAAGATCCAAGGAGGTCACACTTGCTCAAAGACACAAGAATTCTCCAGATGTTCAGCTGATGAGTCCTCTGTTTAATCAAACTTTTTTGCATCACTCTCACAATTTTGCTCTTCGACAGGAAGCAGAACCACCATGCACCGGACCTCTCTGTGGAGGACAGTGGTGGGGATTTTAAATGAGAGTTTTCCTGCTGTGCTGACAGGTTTCATAGATGGTACAGTATAGCTTGGGAAGGGCGGACATTCACATGTCTCACAATGCATTTAGAGTCCATGTTGTCCAACTGACTCCACTTCTTCCAGAACTTGCCCACTTCTGTCTGGATGATTTTTAGTCTTTTGTAGGAGTAGCCTTCAAACTCAAAGCTTCCTGGGTCTCCTTTTGGTCCAGCTCTGCCAAGCAGTAAAGAGTTTGGGCTAATGTAACTTACACAATCCTCCCTGCTCTGGGTTCTAGCATTGATGGGTCTCTCATTAGTCAAGTTTGCTGCCATGTAAAGAAATGTTTGAAACGCTCCCCATGTGAAGACTCCATCTCCTCCTATGTTGTTCAGGGCTCTTTTAACTATGCGAGGTAAGAAGCTGGATTGCATAACCATGTAATTCATACAAACACATTTGTGGCAGTCATTTAAAATTGTTTTGAAAAATAAGGTTTGTTCGACAAAGGTAACAATATAAAATGTCGAATTGTCCAGTCCATGCTTCAACTAAACAGTGATAGCTGCATCATACAATGCAAAGACAGAATGTTCATTTTAATTTTAAAACATTTAGAACATCAAGAAGGACTCCACAATGCCTACTTAAATCAGATGCATTTCTTTCTATACAATAAAAATGATTTTAAATTGGTCAAATTTACCTCTTTGCTGTCATCCAATAATGAGGATTCAGGGTGATCTGGATGACAGTTTGTTGCCTCTGCTGCCATCCAGCAGGGACACAATGCTGGCCGGGTCAGAGTCTTGATCATTTTTGGAATCTTTAGCAGTCACTTAAATTTTTGTGTCAAGAGGAACTCACAGAAAGATTAGTCTGAGTCTGTTTCGTCTGTTTTATCTGCTTGGACAACTTCTGGTTTATCCTCCAGCAGGGGAACAAAGCTTGCTGATTCTGAACCAACTGATTGTTGGGATCCAGCAATCGGATCGGTGTATCTGTTTGTTTTTTTTCTGCGGGTTCATTAGGGTTTAAAGACTCTGCAAATAAGCCCACACCATGAGCAACAAAGGTTAATGCATGATGTACTGTGTGTCATTATTTTGCAGAATGTATTCATTTGGGAAGTAATTATTTAGTTGTAATCCTAACATTGTCATAGGTTTGAAAAATGAAATATACGAGAGCAGTAACATGCAAATCTTTAACTAGTAAGAAATGTAACACTAAAATATGAAAAACCAACGGAAAGAAGTCATTTATGATTACCTGTTTATGTTGAAGATAGACATATTTAACTCTATATGTACCGTGTCGAAGCACACCTCTCTGAAGTGTGCCAAAGACAAGGAAGTGTACTGTGCCTGAGCACGATACGGAGCGGTCACACTGGACAAACGAACTGGACTTTAGGGTTGAAGCGTGCTTGGGCACGGTACGGATGGCCAGTGTGACCATGCTCTTAGAAGCCTGGTCCCTGGGGAGCTGGACAGCTCATAGCTATGGCTTAACCAGGTTACTGGGCTGGTGTTAAAAGATCCCATCATGCAACACTCCATAGAGTTGGGGCGCGCTGGTGGCGCAATGGTTAGGGAGCGCGTCCCATGTAATGAGACTCTCGTCTCGAGCGGTAGGCCCGGGCTCGCCTCCACCCGTGGCCCCTCTCCGCATGTCATTCCCCGCTCTCTCTCCCTGGTTTCCGACTCTGTCCACTGTCCTGTCTCTGCATTAAAGGCACGAAAAGCCCAAAAAATAAATCTTTAAAAAAAACACTCCATAGACTTGAGTGAGAGACGGTAGATTCTCCATGCATCTTAATAATGTATCACATTGTCAGTTTTCTTCACGACACATCGTTATGATTACAGGACATCTACTTTACAAACCAAAAAATTAAAATCTTTCTATGAATAACAAGTTTGCAGGAATCTACAGAAACATTTTCTTTCTATGAGCTTTGCCAAGATAAACACGTAACATACACACACATATTATTTAGTGTGTGTGTGTACTGCATGACTGCAGCAGACAACATGGCTTTAGACTACAGCAGGCAGTAACATGTAGTTTCTGATTGTTGTCACCCTTTATCACTAGCATGATAAATGCAGACACTGTGAGATGAAACGAAGAAAGGTCGAAGCACTGTTTGAATCAAAGTCACCACACATCATGCAATATTTACACTTTAAAACCAGTTGTCTGGTTTGTGAAAATTGCGTAAAATAGACTTAAACGGATCACAGATCAGCTGTGATCTATTTCACCATTATCCAAAACTGTTGGCTCTTATGAAAGTGTTTATATTGTGCCTTATTAAACAAATTACATTGTCTATTTTTTGTACAAGATCCAGTAGAAGCACGTCACATGCACAATGAAGGGTTCAGGGTGTTTTACTTTCTATTAGTCACACATGGCCATTATTCATGTCTTACAAAAGATCCAGTGTTTCCACTGCAAGCATGCAGGCAGGCACTGTGTCCCATCGACTTTGACCTATTAGTTTATGCAAATGTTTTCCTTCACTGACCAGGAAATAAGCTCCCTAATTTTTTTTACAAATGTCTGTTATATAAGATAAGATATAATAAAATGAATTCAAAATGTAATTGGCATTAATTTTATTGTTGTTCTGTTAGAAAAATAGGGTTTATGTAGGAAATATACATATTTTGTGTCTATCTAAAGGCAACCGTCAGTCAAAGGTGTGTTCAATTTATTCACTTCAGCTGTGGTTTGGCAATTGTAGGGAGAATATTCATTTACAGGCATTAAATATTAAATCGGTAAACAATCTGTACACTTTGCTGTTAAGAGGTAGCACTTACAGAGGCTATTGGAATATTGTATGACCAGTGAGCATACTAGACATAATTGGTGCATAATGGCAGTATTTAGTTGATATTGATAGTCATGTGAAGTGCTCATATCAGCTGATTTATTTGGTGACCAATATGATTGGTTGAGCCCTTGTAAATAGTGATCAAAGTTATAGAACAGTAATTTTATAGTCTAAGTAAAGTATAAAATAAAGTAAAAGTAAGAATGTAAGAGGTAAAATAACATGTTTTTAACAACCTGACAAGTAGAAGCAAAGCAGTCAACACAAGCAAACCAAACACAATTTGAAATTGCAGATACAAAGATTGTTGCAAGGATTTTTGTGATTACGTTTTGTTTTTTTACCACAGATAAACAGCTGCTTCATGGTACTCTAGCAATATCTTACTAAATTTAAAAATAAGTAAATCTTGCTGGTTTATAACAATGGATCTTTTTCTCTTGTTGCAGGTAAAATTGAACTTGCTGTGTGCATTAGAAATATTACCACCAACTGAACTCAGTTGTTCTTCCAAAACTGTTTTTCAGGTTCCTGACTGTCTGACCTTTGGTCTTACAAACTCTCAATCCAAGTGCAGTATCTGTATTTGTTACCAATCTGCCCCATTCCCCGTTAGTGTGCTACATAGTGGTGGATCACCATGGCTTTGAACATCCCTGGTGTGGTTGCAATGGTGCTGTTCTATATCCTGATTCTGGGGACAGGTGTTTGGGCTGCCCGAAAGTCCAGGAGGGCTGAGAGGAAGAGCCATGGAGACAGGACAGAAGTGGTTCTCCTTGGAGACAGGAATATTAGCTTGTTGGTTGGGATTTTCACCATGACTGGTAAGATGTCCGTTGGTGCTCAGACATGTAGACAATTCAACAATTATATCTTGCAGTGATATTTTTGACCCGCAATATTTGATTTTTTTTAATATACTCCCACATGGTGCTAGGCTCTTTAAGTAAAAGAATGCACCATACTTTACACTTTACGTCATTATTCTGCAGCTACATGGGTTGGAGGCGGCTTCATCTTGGGTGTGGCTGAGGCTGTGTACTCTCCTAAAATGGGCTTAATATGGGCTCTCATGCCTATACAATACTCTGTGTCCTTCATAATAGGTAAGTCCTGGCAGCAGGCTATACTGATCATCTGATCCAGTTTAGAAATAAACTTGTCTGTGTGACTCATCTGATGTATTCTTTATGCTTTTTATCAAACAGCCTTTGTAAAATATACAAGCATTTAATCATACATGAATTGTTTCAGTAGGCTAGTGTATTGTATATCAAAAACACAGTGCCCACAGTATCAGTAGGTAAAAACAATGGGACAAAAAGTATCATTTTCAATCAGTTATTCAGGTATATGTTACATTTTTGTTTGATATCTTATCTACTGCTGAAGGTGGGCTGTTCTTTGCAAAGCCAATGAGAGACAAGAAGTATGTCACCATGATGGACCCGTTCCAAATAAAGTATGGAAGAGTACTGAGTGGTGCCCTAGTGCTCCCCTCCCTGCTGGTGGATGTGTTGTGGGTGTCCTGCACTCTGCTCGGCTTAGGTAAACAAACAAACCTACCAAGTAAAAGCAAGTGGCCACAATTAAAGAGTTTAAATCTCAATATTTGTGGTTTTCTTTTTCAACAGGAGCCACTATGAGTGTGATACTGGACTTGCCCTATGACTATTCTGTGTGGATCTCCTCAGCTGTGGCCATTATCTACACTCTGTTGGGAGGTCTTTATTCAGTGGCTTACACAGATGTTATCCAGCTCTCCCTGGCTTTCCTCAGTTTGGTAAGTAGAACAGTAGAACATCAGTGTTGTACAGTATTGCAGGTTTGTATATTAACATGAAGTATCAAGCTCTACCAGCCAAAATATATTAAATCTACATCTTACAGTATACGTAAAATTGAATAAATCAAGGAACTTGTATTATTGGGTCCCAATGTATGTACCTGGTTAATTTAATTACAAGCTTAAAGCAAATATGTAATTTTAAATACCTGTGGGACCTATTGATGTGATGCATTCCAAAATTGCTAGGTGTGTATGTTGTTTTCAAATGGCCCAGGGAAATCTATTTTAAATTCAAGTTAATGGATAAATCACAGCAGCAAGAAGATTTGGTTCCGGACTCAGGCCTTTCTTGTGAAGTTTGAATATTTTACCACACTTGTCTGGGTACCCCAGCTTCCTCCCACAGTCCAAACACATGTTCATCAGGTGTGAATATTTCTCTCTCTGTGTGTCAACCCCTTTGAGTGACAGATAACATGTCCAGGGTATGCCCCTTTTACTGTTTGGTTCCTCAGCCTGATTATCTCAATATATCTTTGCAGTGGTTGTGTGTCCCCTTCCTGATGCTTAACCCCACGTCTACAAACATTGCACAGACTGCATTTAACAACACCAACCAAGAACCCTGGGTTGGAAAGCTGGATCGTAACAACATCTGGAAGTGGATTGATGACTTCTTGATGCTTGTAAGCTGCATATTCCTCAGTATTGTATTTCCTTGGTGCCATCTTTCAGATCATTAAACAACTATGTCAGTGCACATTCCAAAAAATCATACCTTTTCTCATGTGCACGTGAGAAATCTCAGGTTTTCAATGTTGAAACCAAAAAGCTGTTCATTTAAAATGAAAGGATATTAGAAATCAGTCATCTTATACGTAGATTTCTGTTTTCCTCCAGGGAACAACATATTATTTAAACATAAACATGTGACATGTGTCTCACCTCCATCAGACAGACTAAACAAGGTCGGGAAAACAATATCTAATGTTCTCTCAATTTACATCATGATTTCATTAGCCTCAAACCAGTGACAATTACAGATATGTGCTCGGCATTTAAACCCTGGATGACTTCTATAATTACTACCTCTCTGTTAGTAGAGGAACTTGGGCCCCTAAAAGTTGAGATACCCCTACCCAAGGTAGAACAAAGCACAACCATATTTTTTCACAACTTGAACATGTCTAGTTTATGAAACGGATGGTTGTATAAAAATATTTTACTGCAAAATAACTTTTTTTGGATGTTTTATGCATCTTACCAAAAAAATAAAGTAGGTCAAATGAGGGCTTCTCCAAAAGGGACAGCTCTAGCCTTATCACATGTATCTCTGGGAATCAAAATCAGAATTTCAACAAATTTGGACAGGATGTTCACAGATACATATTAGTTACAATAAAGCAAAGTCTTTATCAATACCATTTTCAATTTTTGAATTTTTCACACTTTCAACACATGTAGTTAAGGCGGAAATTGAAAATTGAAACAAAAATTCAAAAGGTATGTATATCAAAGTCTGTCATTTTTTAAGTAGGGACACCAAACGCAAGTTATTTGACTTTTCACTTGACCCTATGCTGTCACCAGTCCCTAACAGGAAACTAGTGCAGCCAGGATTTCAGGGCGACCTGGTACAATGAGGCCCTATGGATGTGTATGTGGGAGGAGGTGGCCACAAACAATTGATTAAGACTTAACAACAAGACACAATATAATTGTATTCTGTAATATATATATAATTAAACATTTTATAGTTATTCCTAATACATTTTGTCTCATATTTTCTATCTTACATATGATTGATATGATGACACTCAGAGTCAACTCGCTGCTTTCAACAATATTGTCACCTATGACATTGTTTTTATTTCATTCTAAAAAATTAAAGCATTGTCTTGCCATCAGTTGTGAAATATTAATGAACTAAAAAACAGTATTTATATATATATAACCTTGAGTTCTTAGAAATTAAATATACTTCATATAGTCTATTTGTATATCGGCCATACAGCCTGTTATAGTTTTTTTATGTATTTCAGTCATATAAAGATGGTGTGTAGTCACCATATCTCCTACTTTTAAGAAGAACCCTAGTTACTCCAAAGGATACACTGGATAAACTTTATCAGATTTAGTTGTGGTGTCTTGATTTGGTTGTGTTGTCTTGATTTAGTTGTGTTGTCTTGATTTGGTTGTGATGTCTTGATTTGGTTGTGGTGTCTTGATTTGGTTGTGATGTCTTGATTTGGTTGTGTTGTCTTGATTTGGTTGTGTTGTCTTGATTTGGTTGTGATGTCTTGATTTGGTTGTGGTGTCTTGATTTGGTTGTGTTGTCTTGATTTGGTTGTGATGTCTTGATTTAGTTGTGATGTCTTGACATGGTTGTGTTATCTTTGTTTGGTTTGTTGACTTTGTTGATGGTTATTTTCTGCAGCGATTCTTTTCTTAAAGCTCCTGTGAGAAAAGAGGTAAAACTTTGTCCCCAGGGGATGATTAGTATGACACAAAGGTTTTTAGTTGCAAGGTGTTTAGCTCTCAGGTACACAGTTATTTTGTCTAAAGGTTTAAATCATCCTTTGTAATTAGCATTTAAAATCAAATGTCATCATATATAATGAGGTAAAATAAGTGTATAAAAAGATTTCTTATAAACATGTCTGCATGATTATTATCCTAATTTACCTCACATACGCCATCATAAGAATTGTTTTGTATCCCAGCTCCCTTGGTTGCCTGATAAATCATTCAACAAAACACTTTTTAAACACTTTATCAGACTTGGGGTATTATAAAAACTATCCCTTCATCCAGTGTATCCTCTGGAGTAACTAGGCTTCATCTTAAAAGCAGGAGATATGGTGACTACACGCCATCTATATATGACTGAAATACATTACATTAATATTTCACAACTGATGGCAAGACAATGCTTTAATTTTTTAGAATGAAATAAAAACAATGTCATAGGTGACAATATTGTTGAAAGCAGCGAGTTGACTCTGAGTGTCATCATATAAATCATATGTAAGATAGAAAATATGAGACAAAATGTATTAGGAATAACTATAAAATGTTTAATTATATATATATTACAGAATACAATTATATTGTGTTTTGTTGTTAAGTCTTAATCAATTGTTTGTGGCCACCTCCTCCCACATACACATCCATAGGGCCCCATTGTACCAGGTCGCCCTGAAATCCTGGCTGCACTAGTTTCCTGTTAGGGGCTGGTGACAGCATAGGGTCAAGTGAAAAGTCAAATAACTTGCTTTTATGTTGAGATAACTGTCTAAAGAAGATAAAAATTATATATTTTAATGTTTGGTGTCCCTACTTAAAAAATGACAGACTTTGATATACATACCTTTTGAATTTTTGTTTCAATTTTCAATTTCCGCCTTAACTACATGTGTTGAAAGTGTGAAAAATTCAAAAATTGAAAATGGTATTGATAAAGACTTTGCTTTATTGTAACTAATATGTATCTGTGAACATCCTGTCCAAATTTGTTGAAATTCTGATTTTGATTCCCAGAGATACATGTGATAAGGCTAGAGCTGTCCCTTTTGGAGAAGCCCTAATTTGACCTACTTTATTTTTTTGGTAAGATGCATAAAACATCCAAAAAAAGTTATTTTGCAGTAAAATATTTTTATACAACCATCCGTTTCATAAACTAGACATGTTCAAGTTGTGAAAAAATATGGTTGTGCTTTGTTCTACCTCGGGTAGGGGTATCTCAACTTTTAGGGGCCCAAGTTCCTCTACTATGTAGTTGTCATGACAACTACAATTTGATGAGCTTACACTGATACTTACTCACCTTGTAACCTAAGTCGTTTTACACCTATAGATACACGGTGTGTAACTTTAGGACATTTTGCCCACCAACAAGAAAAATGTATATAAACAAACAGATAAAACCATTATCCTAGCCTGGCCTTGCATAGCTTAGCTTAGGCAAAATACTGATTTGGAAATGCTGATAGGGGGAGCAAGTTAATTCAATAAATATTCTGTGTAAAGCCTTGAACTGTTTTACTCTCTCTTGTATTGGCAAGACCTAATTTCTCTCTCTCTCTCTCTCTCTCTCTCTCTCTCTATCCGTAAATGTTTGCACAATGTAAACAAACACTTTATGGCTATGGAAGCATTTTATTTGTTATATATCCAAATTAAAGGTGCTAGCAGCGACCAAGCTAATGATCCTAGGCTGATTATTAGCACAAGTTTGCCATCTAGTTAGCTAACCGTACCGTCAAACGCCACGTTTGGTAAAATTGACACTATTCTTTATTTCTACAACTATGTAGAAAAATAAATCTCTGTTGATGCATTGGAAATAACTTTTTAATTTTCTTTACATTTATTCTCAACAACATTTTTTTTTCTCTACTGAAAGTATTATACTTTCTTTTATACTCATAATAGCTCATACTTTTTATACTTATACAATATATACTTATGAAAGTATATATTGTTCACAGAGAAAAGTTACGAGCCTTGTTGTCCATGAGTCTCCATTGAGTCCTGTTCAAAGGCATGCAAGTGGGGGAAAGCTGGGATACTAAGCTATATTTTGTGATGAAGCAGTGATCTTCTATAGTGTTTCACTAAAAATGCTTTGAAAATGCTCTGATCTGTTTTTTTCAGGGTCTAGGTAGTGTCTCATTCCAGAGCTTCCACCAGAGGACGCTGTCTGCCTCCTCACCACTCACAGCCCAGTTGACATGCTATGCTGCAGCCCTTGTTATCGCCATACTGGGAATCCCACCTGTCTTGATCGGGGCTGTTGCTGCCTCCACAGGTGGAATTTACTTTATTTATTTATTTTAAAAAATGACAGACCTTTAACACAGCTTTGATTTTTATTTTTCAACCAAACTATGATTGTTAAGTATTGTGTTATGTAACAAAGGCTGTTCTTCCTGAATGATTGCCTTCCTACGCCTTCACATGGCCTCTGTACATTAGATAGAGTCAATGTGAGAAAGTACAGCTTGAAGAACTCAGGTGGCACATTTTCCTTCTCTGGGTTTCTGTTGTACAAACACAGATTACAGTGAAGTTATTCAGCATTACTGGAAACCCAACTTGACGGCAGTTGAGATGTCAAATATGTAAAATACCAGACATTTATTGGAGCTTACGTTGTTATTTCTTTAAAATATCTATAGATTATCTCCTGACAGCCGCAGAGACTTTACTCTGTGATAAACACAGCTGCAGCTACATGTGTACCCATTGTACTCACACTTCATGCAAAACGTCTGTCCGTAACAGATTCAGCCTTTGTCAAATCCTTAAGTAGTCACATTTCAAAGATTAGTCTTTGGCAAAAAATTACTATTGTTTGTTAAACGTCAGACGATTTTTCTCCAATGATTTTTTGTTAGCATAGTAAAAATCCAATGAGCTCTTTTTTATGAATTAAGGCTTTTTTTTTTACTTCAAGTGCCACTGTTGAGCAAAACATCTCATCAATTCTATTCTCCTTGAACATATTATATAATTCAATACAGTTAAACAACATCATAAAAAATTGTTGTTGATTAACACACCAACCTACATGTGAAGTCACAATATTGTTGATTTTACATGTAAATCACTGTTTACTGATCTATTGAATTTGTATTTTACTTAAACAGCCAGTCTATTAATTCACTTACTGGAGGAGTTGATAATATGTATAAGTGCAGCATTAAGTGGATAAGAAATGTTCTATAGGATAGGGATGGATACGAGTATTCACCGTTGACCCCATTTTTATTCGAGAGTTGTTACTCGCGCACCTGTGCAAGCGCTGCTTTTGGCTACAAAACTTCAACTCATACAGTGTTACATGTGTGACCCACCTTTTTGTTTTCGCCTAACTGAATAAACTAGGTAGGAAAATAATTAATGGGATACAAACGTATGACTTCTCCGGACACAGCTTCAGCTTTAGTACACACAAATACAGAACCGTCTGCTACACCTGCGACATGTCAGTGAAGAAAAGTGATGTCTGGAAGTACTTTGACAAAAACGATGAAGTTAATGTGCAGTGCAAGATTTGTGGCATTAAACTTGCATACCATAGAAATACTAGTTCGATGCTTAACCACATGCGCTTAAAGCACGAGGAGAAAACAGGCAATCTCGCATCACGTCATTTGCTAGCCCTTATATGCGATATATGAGATATGCTCACATTAAGTTTTGTGGGAGGAGAAGGCTTCAGAGAGCTGATGGCGTTTGTCGAGCCGGAGTACAAGCCACCATCATGGAGAATATTTATGTTTAAATATTGGACGTTCATGACATTTCAGAGGCATAAAGTCTACAATTCCGGTCCATGTCCGATGGACCCTTTTTTTGTTTATGGTTAAAAAAAATAAATAATAATCTGCGGGTACTCGAGTACTCGTTCATTAGGTAATTTGAGTAATCAAGTACAGGGATTACTGTAAATTTCCATCCCTACTATAGGAGGCTTGTTGATAGGGCCTAGAGGACAGGTGGTGGGCAAAAATAATTTAACTTAAGCTTAGAGACTTCATCCTCGGTCAGAGGGGAGGATTATTTTAGTGAGGCTTTTGGTTAGTGCCTTTGGGCTGAGTTGGTCAGACTCATAAAACTGGTCACTGATGGTTGCAACCTTTTCAGTAAACTATGAGGCAAACATGACTGGTGTGAGCAGAGTGGAGGGTGGAGGAAGTGGTAAAAAGATTTTTAAAAAAGCTTTCTTGTATCTCTAGCATTGCAGACCTTGTTCTGATAATAGCTCATCTACCTTAAACCTTGAATTACAGAATGGAGGTCATGGCTCTATATAATCGCTGCAGACTGATTATGGCTAAAGAATGTGTTTATTTTTTCCTCCTATCCAGACTGGAACCAAACACTGTACGGCTCTCCATCTCCATACATACGTGGTGAGCACAGTTTGATCCTGCCTCTGACCCTACAATACCTCACTCCATCTTACATCTCAATCATTGGAATCGGAGCTGTGGCCGCTGCCGTCATGTCGTCCACAGACTCTGGCCTTTTGTCGGCAACTTCTGTTTTCTCTTCAAACATCTACAAGAACATCCTGCGTAAACAGGTAAGGAGACACAAATGAGGAAGATGGTGGCTGATCAGCCGCAGAAAAAAAGTCTTAAGAATGTTTTGTTTTGTTTCTTAGAATGTCCTGTTTTCTTCTCTTGGTTTCTCAAAAAGAGACAAGATCTGTACTTGAGGTAAATAAATAAATGTTCCTTTTGTCGTGCTTTCAGGCATCAGATTTTGAAATGCAGTGGGTTATTCGGGTCACAGTGGTGGTCGTGGGTCTGCTTGGGACATCTATAACCTTCTACACCAAAAGCACCCTAGTTCTGTGGATTCTTGGAGCAGACGTCTCTTACACCCTGGTGTTCCCTCATCTGATCTCTGTCCTCTTCTTTGATGTGACAAATGGTTACGGTGCAATGGCTAGTTACATCATAGGACTGACAATAAGGATATTGTTAGGTGAGAATGCAGTAGGACTTCCTGTTACTCTTTGTCTTCCTGGCTGCATACTGGAAGATGGCGTCTATGTCCAAAAGTCTCCTTTCAGGACAGTTGCAATGCTCTGCACTTGCATAACCATCCTGTTTTTTTCCACACTGGCTGTGTTCATGTTCAACCACAGTCTGTTGCCTGAGAGCTGGGACATTTTTAAAGTAAAACGTAATGTGACTATTTCACCAGGAGATGCCGTCAAACTGAGCCCCATAGAAGAAGAAGAAGAAGAAGCAGAAAGTGAGGCTGAATGTGATGAGAACAGACATGGAGTTCCCTTACAGCCAATGTTAGAAACTGAGTCCTGACTGTTTCTTTGTCTTTTCATAGGCTGGTAGGCTGAATTGTTTTATGATCTGTGTGATATGTAGGTGACTGGAGAGCTAAAATAGGTGTTATTATAAGATGCTTATATTAGATGCTAAAACTTTTATCCTCTGTTGTATAGAATAGTTTTCTCAGAAAAAAAGTTGAACAAAAAGGTTATTATGAGGGGAAAAACTTTTTATTAAGCAAAAATTATAGAAATGTATTATACTCTGAACAGTTTATGAGTGACTGAATGGAACAATGACATCCTATTATAACAGAAAACAGCAGATTAGATGCCCATATTGGTTTCAGTCCCAGTGCTATTGTTTGGTTTTATTTACTGAGGTTGTGAGACTTCAGCATATTAGATCTATGTTGCCACCTATAAATATAAGGTAGACAATGAGAAAATTTGATGAGAAATGAAAAAAGAGCAACTTAATAATGTATTTTTGGGGTGCCGATGGCCTAGTGGTTATGGGCTACAATCTGCAGCGAGGGTTCGAATCCAACCTGCAGCTCTTATGCTGCACGTCATTCCCCTCTCTCTCTTTTCCTGATTTCCAACTGTTAAAATGAAAATATAATATAAAATATAATAATAATAATAATAATAAATCCTAATAATGAGAACAGTATTTTGAGTACCAGTATCTCTAACTTTGGATATTCCACCAACATCATCATCCCACTTCAATGGGAAACACTTTCTACCAAAGAGAAATTACACTGATTTTGAGTTATACGCGTTGTCATTTCTTTGAGCTGAAATTAAATGACATCAGACATTTAGGACTTTGTTTAAGAGAAGAAGCAGAAAAGCTTTGAGGGATGGATATTTGAAATAATAGCCTATAATCATATATTAATATGATTGAGTTAATGAGTCAATTGTGGAAATGTGTTTTTGTGATCTAGTTGAAATAACTAACTGAAATACATCAAAAGCAACGATACCAATTAGTCATATAATTTGCTCTTTTTGTTTAATTCAAAAGATGGGTAAACACATTTTTAAATGAAGGGAGAGATAGTGTCGAGTTCAGGATGTTTGTTTGTTGTCTCCAGAAAAGGGCAATCAGCATTAACTAGTTAATCTCAAAAAAATTCAGGTTTGAATTGAATGCAGTAATAAATTAGATACTATTTTGTCCCTTCAGGTGCACTGTGGATAAGCTTCTGCAGTGTCTCCCTGTAGTCACAGTGATAATTGCCATTAGCTATTGAAATTAAGCGATTCATTGTGATTACAATGTGATACTTTTTTGGGACAGGGATGGGGAACCATTATGTCCTCTAAATGGAACAAAATAAATAAAATAAATAACGAAAAGGCAGACACAAAAAAAAGATTCACAAATGTATTTCTGATTCACACATAAATATTTACAGTTTTGCATATATGTAATAGAAATCCACCAATATGTAATATACATACATATTTAAAAAACACATTTGTATCTTGTTACATTACAAACTGTTCAGTCTGCATTTACAAACTGTTTGTCATTTGTGAACCACACTGGATTTGTGTGTGGGACTTTTGAGACTCCTCTGCCGTGGTTAGATTCACAAATGCATTTTTTTCAGGAGGGAAATGTCTGTAGCCAATCAGATGTCTCCTTTCTATTCAGCCAATCACAGTAGCGTAGATTCAAGGGTATGATTTAATGTGATCACTTTAGCGTTACATCTGCGCAGACAGCGATTAGCCATCAGACAATCTGATTAAGTCATCTTTAATCTGACCAGCATAAAAAGTCTCTGTGATTGTCGTACTGTATGGAAAGTTGTTCACTCCATACTTCTCTATAGATTTTAAAATTCATCCTTAAGAAACCAAGTTCTGAAGTATGCCCATTGGTGCACAATCACTATAGCAACACTACAAGATGTTCCTGACACAAGACACCGGCTCTTGATGTCTCTGATGTCTGGTGGTGCTTGAAGGTTGGCGGTGGCCTCCTACAATTAATGTTATTTCTCCATGATGTATTCTGGCTCACGTCTGATGAAAGCACACCACTATTAAAACGATGATCTTGATTTCAGACAGGATGTGAGGAACAGCCGCTCTCCTGATCCAAATCACTTTAAAGACAGGCATACAAAAAAGTGAGAGAAATATAATCTGCACTTCAAACAACAGCCAAAATGAGTAGAGAACTGGATTAAGGCAACATGAAGTTACATGTTTGATTTACATACTTACTAAATTGTAATGACACAAAGTATGTTGAAATTTGGAAAAGTGTACTTTTCAGGGCAAGGTAAATGTAATGCTTCTTATGAAGCATTTTATCATCCAACAAATTGAAGGAATCTTCTTCGAGATCCGCATTAATTCAGTAAGACTTCATATAGCCTGCTAAAAAATGTTCAAACAACCTCAAAGTTTAACCTTCTGTTTAAGTCTCTCTGGTGCCACATAATTCTTTTTTTAAGATTTAGTTTTGGGCTTTTTGTGCCTTTAATGGAGAGATAGGACAGTGGATAAAAACAGAAATCAAGGAAAGAGAGTAGGGAATGACATGAAAGGTGGGATTCAAACCTGGGCCGTCCGCTTGGCCTCCATACATGGGGCGTGCGCACTAACCACTGCGCCACCAGCGCCCCTGGTGCTACACAATTTGATAAGAAGCAGTTACAGAGGAGTTTTTGTACCCTTTTTTTCAATTATTTTGCCCTGTTAACGTCAGTTTGTTATAACACAACAATAATGCATGATCTCATGGTCTGAAAAGTCACAGGAACGATGCATTTTTACTCCATGGATGGAAAAGAAGACAACACTAGCAGATATGAGGAAAAGCTTGTTGGGTTAGCTGTGTTACTCTCTCTGGGAACTTACAACTTTTTAATGGCAGATAAAACATCTCTAAAAAATGTGCTGCTTGAGATTTTGCACAGATTCTTGACTTTAAACCAAGTGTTACGTGTTAGGAAATGGCAAATGTCTAGGCTTTCATTAGTGGGCCATAAGATCATTTGGCAAAAATAGAAACTAAACAGTAATTTATTTATCTGGACATGTCCAAGGACATTACTATACAGTCAAGATAAATTATGTCATTGAGAAAGTCATACAAGTCTAAGTTAAGTCTTATCTAAGAAACAGCTTAACTGTTTTAGATTTGCTTTTTGTAAATATATTATTTTTTGTGTTGTCCTTGTCTTTTGTTGTTGGTTATTACTTGTAGTTCAAGGTAGATTTTTTTTTTCAGTTCCAATCTTCATTGAGTAAAACTGGTGTTTACTTAATTGTATTAATATAACAATGATATATTGTCTTTTTTATCTTCATTACTTTAAATCATAAAATATAGACAGTAACACACCTATGAAGCTAATAATTTGTGTTTTCTCAACTTGTCATGCCAGTAAGCTAAATTTGCCTTCACAAGTGTAACAGAAGCTCTGAAGGGCAGATCATTTCCAGCAGCTGACCTTATGATATCAGTGGCTGTGGAAGTTTAAACATGGTGGATTCAGTCTGCAAAAACGACCCACATAGATAATGATTGTGAACAGCAACAATGCCACATTGTGCGCGCCGCGGTCCGTCAGTGCCACAGTTTTGCTCCGTTGGACGGCTCGCGCCCATTCACACTGGATCCGTTTCTGGGACGTCAGCGCAGCGGAGCGCACTCATGACACATGACAGCAGAACTACAAGATCCCGCGGGAATAAAGAGAAAAACATGCAAACAACATGTTGCTTTGTCTTTCTGAGGATGCATTGTTGTTCATTCGGTTCCTGTTTTGACGTAATGTTAATAAAGTGATGAATGCTCTGTGCGTTTCCTTTTCTGACTTCCTGTCTGGGCTGTCATATTCTGTCCAGCTTGACGCGTGCCTGCAGCGTACTCCGGTGAAAATAGACTCGCTGCGTATTTGAAACAGAGCAGAGCGCAGTGCCGTTGGTGGCACACGCCAGAGATGGACCATGAAGTACAACGTAGTGCGCGGCGCTGACGGACCGTGGCGCGCACAGAGTATGTGTGAATTGGGGGTTGGAGTTGAACTTTTGACTGCATGAGGTTCTCCCCATGTGCTTGTGTCACTGCATAAAAGTGTTGTATATGGCTTAAAAAGGCCCGCATAGGTAAGATGTGGGTCAAACTCTTTTAGCAGAGGGAATCTTTACAGACTTGCATAATAAATTTAGCCAAGAATCCCTGACCTACATGTTTATTTGTGACGTGAGTGGTGTCGGTAAGATCCCGACACCTACCCAGTTACTTGAGCTGAAGCCGGGTTCAGAATCAGAAATAGATCTCAAGTGTCGGAGTATTATCCAACTCAGGGGGGCATGCTGTATTCTGAGCCAATAAGACAGCTGTTTTACAATTCAGGAAAAGGTTAAAACAGGATCTAATGTTGCCCTGCTCATAAACAACCTTAGACCCACTTAGAGTTATGTCATAGAAAGATTTAAAGAGGCAATTCACCCTACAGCCTGTAAGTCAAACCTGCATTCTTTTTAATACCTTACAAAACTCAATGGAGCAACAATAAACACAGTTTGAACCGCATGTGATGTACCTTCAACAAAATCAAACTCCAGATCCTGTATGTGTTTAATACAATAGAGTGCTAAAATGCATTTGAGCTAAGACAGTTTAACCCCTCGTGCCTATCGTCCATGTGTCTAAGTAACTGCCAAAAATACCATGAATGCCAAAATGCTTAGTAAGGTCAGAACAGAACCTTGCATGGCTTATATTTGTAAATGAACGACTATGAAAGGGTATTGCATTATATGGTTGTTATTACTAGTGATGGGAATTCCAGCACTTTGTAGCGATATGTACAGAATATACAGAACTTAGGTCAAACGCTCTGTTGACACTGTCAAACACAATCGCGCTCATTTATTTATTGTCCACTTAAAGTATTGATTATCTATTTTTATTTTGTATTATAAGTAATAATATTAATACAAATATTAGTACTTCTATTCATATTGTTCTTTTCATTGTTATTATCGGCATCATTGTCATTACCTACCTTTTTTTTTGGGTAGGCTCTAACTCCTCCCTGGTGGCAAACATCCAGTTCAAGGTGCGCCTGTGGCATGCTCTTTGGTGTGAGGCATGGGAACCAACAGCAGGTCCAAACTATACATCCACCAATAAATCATCAGATTTCAATGATGGGCAATCCCTGGTGAACAGCTCGGGATTGGGGTTTAACAAACTGAATGTAGTATCAAGTTCACCTCTTTACAGCTGCTGTGAAGAGTTTTTAGCTGGTTATGTAACAAACTGAAATTAATATCAATGCCTCTATGTGACCTAAGCAAACAAGACCATCGGTAACAAGATAATTTATTGCTATAGTTATTTTTAAAGCTGTACCCCCTGCCATTGGACAGGCGGACCAATCAAGATCAACCAAGAATTGTGACGTACATCTCTGTCCAGAGGGTTTGCAAAACTTGAAACCAACCAAAAAGTTCTGCATAGAAGCTTGATATGATTGTTTTCTAACCTTTTGGATGTTTCATGGTCAATTACACTACTACTATTAAGTGTAGGGAACAAGGTATCTTGGGAATCCCTAGTCAGACATCAGACTACAAAATTACAGATTTTCACTTCCATTACTTTCATGAGCAGCGGTCTTACCATCAACAGACTGGCATTGCCCCTTAAAGCCATGCTGCATAGTGTTTAAAACAAAAAGATCCACCTTTATTGTTAATGTGAGGTTGACAGTCCTGACAGCATCTATAAGCAAAAAATAAAACGGACCATCATTTATAAAGGGTAAATAGATAGTTAATTAACCATTAGTTAATAGTTATTTGCTGTTAACAAACAATGAAATTATAGTTAATAATGTTTGATAATGATTTGTAATGCCATAATTTATGTTATGTTAATAGTTTATTGATGCACATATAACATTTCATACACTTTATAAAGTGTTTGTTAATGATGACCAAATTATTTATAAACCTTTAAGAGATGGTTTATAAAACATCTATAAACATTACAGAGACATATGGACCAGATATTTGTTTGTGGTTTGTAAATTGTTATGGTTTGGTCTTTTTCTAGTTTGGTTTTTCAGTGTTTAGTGTTTCTTTATGTTCTTATGTTTTCATCAGTCTTGAGTCCTGTGTGTCCTCAGTGTTTCTCGTATTCCTGCCTCTGTGTGTTTCCCTGTGTGATTGCCCTGATTGTCCTCACCTGTGTCTTGTTAGTCTCACCTGTGTCTGATTCCCCTGTATATTTAGTCTCTGTGTTTCTTCCCTTCCGTGTCAGTTCATTGTTGTAAGTTGCCAGTGTTGTATGTTGCATGTATGTGGATGTGGATGTGGATGTGGTGGTATGTCGTTCCTTGGTCTGTCAGTGTTTGCTCGTGCTTCTCTGTGGCTACCTGTTTTTTGATCCCTGTGTTTTTTGTTGAATCTTAGAAGTAGTTTTTGTTTGCCTTTTTGTTTATTAAAGACGTTTAGTTCATTCTGCACTTGGGTCCACCTCTACTCGTTGTTTTACTCACCAAACCGTAACAGTAAATATTTTATAAAGTGTCTATTAACATTATTTGGATGGTTATTGTAAAGTTGGAATTGAAGATTATAATCCCTTAAAGCATCTATAAATATTTTTTATTTTTTATCAACGATTAATAATTGGTTTGTTTACCATCTACAATTATTATCCACGCCATTTTTGTGCGTCAGTGATATTGCTCATACTGATGAGAGCTGTGCCTGAATCCACCGTCATCGCGGAGCTAAGGCAGTGAATTCAACTTCAGTGGTGAGTTGTGTATGTAGCCTGTTTGGCTTGCATCGAAGTCGTTAGCATTTATGCTAATTATCACTAATTGGTATGGCCATGTTAAGTTGCTAGCTTTGAAGTAGCTTCAAAGCTAATGTGAGATTGTGGTATTTAAATGCTAATATGGTCATCAGCCACAATAAAGCTAGCATGGTACAGTCTATTGCCTGTGGAAAAGCTAATGATTTTGTCTATTGGTTATAAAAGGGAAATGTTACTTTTCCATACTGTTACTGACTATGGTCTTTTGTTAATTGAATGATGACATCTTTTAAATTGAATTGTGTTTTATCTGTTTATAGTGATTAAAGGGGCCTATTTTTAGTGCATTCTCTCCACTGTTACCAGTGCAGGGAGTTATATTTAAGCACGTAAACGTCTTAATGCCTCTAAGTTACATTACTATAGTTAAAGAGCCCATATTATGCCCTTTTTTGGGGTTCGTATATTTAATCTATGTACCTACTAAAGTATGTTCACAATAGCTAAAGTTAGGGGAAAAAAAGTGTCCGTTTTCTTTTACTGCCGCTCCATGCACCTGCTCGCTTCTGACCAGTCGCTCAGCACTGTTCTCGGAAATGTCACGCCCCTTGTACCATATTGGGAATGCAGCTACTTTGGCTCCGAGGGGAGCAAAAACCCCGGTATACAAACAGCAATGGCCGGTTTTCAACTTCATCAATCTGACAGAGAGGAGGAACAAACACAACAACCTTTGCCACAAAGGCATGAGCACGACGTTTCAGTGTTGTAGGTATTTATTTTGCAGCCTTTTCAGATGAAATACTCATCGGGTAGCTTCATTGCGTTGCTTATGTATATGCTAAGTGTGGAAACTGCAGCTAAATGCTTACCGGAGCAGACACTGTGTGCTGCAGAATACCATGATAACTTACAACAAGAACCTAGCAACAGTAACATACACCTTATGTTTGTATCAAGTCTTTTTTATCAGAAAAACTCTCACTGTTATTGTGTTGAAAAATATGTTAGCTTCTTCCAATTTCACTGACTGGCGCTACCAGCATATTCCCCTAATCCAAAAATATTTATCTTACTTGTAGCTTCACAAAGTTTGGCTTGATTACAATATGATTATTGGCCACAAATGTGTTCTGTACAATAGATTTTTATTGTATTTACATTAGTACTGTATGTTGTTTATTGCAGCGACTCATCTTGTTCTGCATTGTATATCACCTCCTTGATGTTATTAATAATTCAATGAGCAATTGTAAGTATCAATGACATCATAGAGTTGACGCGATACAAATAAAAATTGATTGATTGATAGACTTCTATAGTTACTTTGACTACAAAGGTCTAGGTGATAATCACGTTTGTTGGATCAATATCTTATACAATAATATTTCCTCCTCTGTCATTATTTTCCTTCTTATTGAACATTATTTCATTTTAATCAGTATCTTCTTTCATCAAGAGAATGAATCTGCTGCCTGTTCCTTGTACCAAAAACATCCAGGACTGTTTAAACCCATATACACTTCAAAACATCCACAACATCTTCAGAGGAGAACATCACGGAGAACTGCAGAAGAGTATGTTCATTATAAATAATAATTTACATTTTCAATTAAATTCATTCTAATCAAACAGTTTCACTATTTCAGAGGAATAAAAGTAAACAAGTGAGAAAATCATTTGTTGAAAGTTCTTTTTTCTCAGTTTAGGTTAAAAAACATTTAAATGTGTAGAACTATACGTGTAAATATACAATGAGAAGTACAATTTTTACATCTAACTATATTGTCCCCATACAGGCTGTACAGACACTTGGCAGCTCAGCTTTGTGAGCCGGTGCTGGGGACACAACTGCAGAGTGGTTATGCTGTCGTCCTGAGGATTTGCCCCCGAATTTCTTGACCCAACTGGACAGTATGTTGGCTTCCGCCCGCCCCTTGACTACACCTGGACACGTGTCGAGCCACCCCTCCTTCTTTTGAGAGTCAGGTATTTTCTGCAGCTCCTCCATGAATGGTTCTGGTTCCTGAAACACTTCCTCCAACACCAGTGCCATCAAGTCCCTGACATATCCTGTAAAAAAGTAATTCAAGAACAAAAATCTATTTCATAATGTTTGGTTATTGCTCATTTTTCACACTCATCTGTTTTTTGGAAATGTTTACAAAGACTTTGAAGGTATATTTAAATAGGTATTTCTTACTTTAAAAATCACTTTAAAGGTTTAAAAATAGATTGTGCTTTTGGGTTTAAAAAATAAAATAATTTGTAACTCTCTGTATGTTGTTTCTGGTTTTTTTTGGATTTGAGGAATGCCACCTTATAGACCAGCTGTCCTGTAGAGGTTGTTGCTTTATCACGTTCAGCATGTTCGTCGTTATGCATCACAGACAGCAACAAGCTACAATACAAAAAGCTAAAATCAGCAATCATGTAATGAAATCACAGTTTTCTAATATTCTTGGTCAGATTTCAGCAGTTGGACAATTTTTTAGGTGTGTGTGCGTACCTTTGCTTGTCCCTTAGTGTACCCCAGGCCAACTGTGTGTGGACTGATGACCCCTTTGGAGGTAGGTATGTCTGTGTGGCCTCTGAGACTTGGGGAGTCTGTCTGCCACCCAACCTCATCATGGAACCTTTGTACACTCGTTAGGATACTGGACCTTGTTGTCTGTGTAATCTGCTGTGATGTACTCTGAAAAAAGAGACAGAAAAAATGTAAATTTAGCATGGCAATCTAACATGATTCTTCTTGTTCATAGATAAATAAGCAGACCACACACATCTTTACGTTTCTCGTGTTATTGAATAGCCTATATATATGGGTTAACTCGTTATTTTGCAGTCAGTGCTATGATTAAACAACACCACCTGAATACTCATACTAAACCTCATACTTTAGTGTAGCGTAATTAAATTATTAAGATGTTATATCTTTATTCAACCTTGGATTTAAGAAGGGGCACCACTTCCTGTTAAAGGAAGAAAATAACTTTAATGGTATAAGTTAATTAATTAATCAGTCAGTTTCATATCTTGAAAGAAGTAAGTTCTGGAAATGTTAAACAAGAAAACACACAGACAAAGTCCTGAATTTTGTGTAAAATTTAATATAAAAGGGGTAAACAATAATGTATAGATGAAAGAACAGGCAAGCGGTTCTTTTCAGGCCCAGAGAGGTCCACGGGCCAGATTAGATACCTTGACACCTGGGTCGGAGTATGCAGCTGGGATGGAGATTGTACGTCGGTTCAGCCGTCGTCTCAGAAGGTCCAAGAGGATCCAACAGGAAAAAATATTAAAGAGTCTTTTGATACGTCGATTTCCAATTCAGATTAACCGGATGGCCATCTTGATGAATCCAAATTAAGGAATTGGCGTTCAAAATTGAAGAGCAAAGACTTTGGAGAAAAAAGTTCAAAAACCTTACTTGAGCCAGAAAGAATTGATGTTCCAAAAATTGTGCGTGAAAAAGAAAGTTCGGCAGAGACTCGTCTCTACGGCACAAACTTAAAAGAAGTGATTCAGACCGAAGTCCGAAGAGAAGCGAGCAAGAGCTGAAGCTCTAAACTTCAAGAAACCAAAACTAAAAAGAACCCAAGATCTGAGCTGAGTGTGAACTCTTATCACCTGGATGGGAGGAGGGGGGTCTGCAGGCAAAGAGGGGTTCCGCCCACGGGTGACTCCCATTCTGACCGGAGGACAATTGTTTAAACTAAACCGAGTTTACTCAAGATTAAGAATAAGAATCTAAACATATGTACGTCACCATACATTCCTTTCGATATTATATATATCAGATCCACGTTGATGTAGGTTCACGTCACATATTTAGACAAACATTTCTATCAGATTCATGTTTAGATGAAAATCACACCATCTGGGAACATCCTCAGTCAATCCCAGCCTGTAGGTGAACAAAAACATGTTATACAGTCAGCATTCTTAATAAGACATATTAATAAAGTAGGAAAAGAAGTTGGTGTCTTTAAATAACACCTTCTATAGCTAATATCAAAGAGTATGCTTTATAACACCTCTAAATGTATAATTATGAAGGTTACGTATTCATGGATATTCTAATACTAGATGGCAATAGCGCTCCACGTCAAATTCCTATTAAACATAATATAACTCTTGTTCCTATTCTGAAGATCAGATTTTGAGTTTAAAAAGATGATTATAATACATTCACTCTGACAATTACAAATATCTAGATGAAGAAAGACATAAATGTTCATTTGATGCAGAATTGAACGCTATGGTTTAATTAAGCTCTTCAGCAGTCCTTCAACAGATGGTCAATTTCATGACTTTGCAGAGACTGGTTTCGGTCACTGTTCATGTCTTTGGGGTCAATTCGTAGATAGCAGAGTGTTCCGTTTCCGCTCGGTTGTTTATTCAAGGTGTTGTAAAAGTTCATAATATCCTGTCTGAGAGGGAGACTTAAATCATTGATCAGTTCCTTTGTTCCTTGTTAAAAGTAGACAACATGTTAATCCACAGTCCTGAGTCCTGCAGGAAGAGGGGTTGTAAAACGTGACTGCTGATAACGTCTACATTAGCAATGGTCCGGCTTGCTACATCGATAAAAAATCACCACGTAACAAAGCAGTTTTACGCAGAGGTGGAAAGGAAAGTAGAAAGAGGATAACAACAGCTATGTTAGCCGGGAAGTTAGCAGAGTCTTATAAACTTCAGACACTGTAACAAAGCGGATTTTACATTCATTAGACTGTCTCGAATCACGGTCATAAACCCGAACTTTAGCACCGTTCAAGCTTCTCACACTAATAAACAAATGCAAAGTAACAAAACCGTTTTATGCAGAGGTGGAGACAAAGCAGAGTAGAGAGAGGCTAACCTCAACAATGTCAGCCGTTTGCAGAGTCCAATAATGCAGTCCGTAAAAAGCTGATCTGGACCCCTAAAACACTACTTACAACAATACTACTACGACCCCGACAATTGTAGGGGTCGAAGCATTGAAACATTGAAGTAGCAGCAGCAACCATGTACCTGACTTTGCCAATTTACTGATTATTTCTGTCTCTCTGGCCCCATATGCTGTTTGTCATTTTTACTGTTGCAAGAATTGGGGAAAAAATGGTTGCATTAAAATAAAGTTGTCATTTCTGAGTTGTGTTAATCTTTAACCTTAAGTCCCATGACTTTCTGTTTATAAATGTGTGTTACTGGATGTTTTATAAACCACTTATATTTCATTAATTATAAATATTACAAGCATTAGTTGCAACATTTTAATAGTCATTCACATATTGTTTATGAATGGTTTATAAACCATGTATAAAGCAATTAATAACGTTTTATAAACATCAACTCCAACTTTATAATAACCATCCAAATAATGTTTATAGATGCTTTACACATTATTTATGAACCATTTACAGAGTATTATAATCTTCAGTTCCAACTTTACAATAACCATCCAAATAATGCTAATAGACGCTTTATAAAATATTTACAAAACATTAACAAATATCTGGTCCATGTGTCTCTAATGTTTATAGATGTTTTATAAACCATCTCTTAAAGGTTTATAAATAATTTGGTCATCATTAACAAACACTTTATAAAGTGTATGAAATGTTATGTGTGCATCAATAAACTGTCAACATAACATAAATTATAGCATTACAAATCATTAGCAAACATTATTAACTATCATTGAATTTTTCTTAACTGTAAATAACTATTAATTAACTATCTATTTACACTTTATAGATGATGGTTATTATAAAGTGTTACAAATAAAACATTTTGACTTCCACGAAGAATTCCCATTTGAACAATAATTAACACTGGACAGCAGTTGTAGCCAAAGCTGAATAAAAAGAACTTCGAACTTGAACCATGAAGTCTATAGGCAGTGAAAACAAAGTGTCCGAATTATTGTGTTGTTTACCAAACAGTTTCATTTTCTATAATTTTGTTCATGTGTTGTTTACCAAACAGTTTCATTACGTTATTTTTGTTCATGACCTCTACTGGTCAGCCAGACCCTAATTCTTGTTATCAGCTGCTTTGCTCTGATACTATCTGGTAATACATTTGTTTTTCAATGTTCTCTAACCTGAACACTCCACAGATACCCTCACTCTTCTTCTCTGTGTCTTCTTCTAAACATGTTTGTCCATTCTTTTATTAGCAAAATCCTTTGTTTTCATTAATGCCAACACCTCATTATGTGTAAGTTTAAAATATGCCTCGATCTTGATCCAAAGTTTGTCCCTTCTCCAGTTCTGCCAGAGTACGAACCTGTCTCGGTGTTACAGTTGAACCTGCTACTGTTTCAACATTTTCCTGATCCTGATCTTCTGCTTTTGTTTTTGGCCTGAAGCCTAAGACTTGGTACCTATCATCACCCCACCCCTCTTTCTGCACCAGTCAGTGTGTCTTTATTCCTGGCCCGAACTCTGGCTCCATAACAGACATGAGTGTTGCCAACATTCTGCCTGTGCTCGACTCTGTGTGTCGGCCTGATCAAACCTGCTAGCCTGTTGACAGCTGCTGAAAGCCTGTGTCCTTTCTTTTAACTCTATCTCCCCTGTACTGGTGTTCACATTTTAGTCCAACCTCATCTGAGCTACCAGGTTCATGACAAGTTTAATTAGTTCTAATGATCTCTATCCAGTGTTGAACCCAGGCCCATCCTTCAACTTGAATTATTTAATTGTTGCTTCGTGTCTCATTACAGTTTTGTCTTACTTGAGCGGATTCTTTATTCTCGGAACAACCATCATTATAATGCTGACCTCGTGAATGAATACGACAAGCCAAAACAACTGGTACTTTATCAATGGGCAGAGCAGTTTATTCAGAGCATGTTTTTAAACATGTTGTTAATCATAAGAGCTCCTGAACATACAGTATGGATTTTTTTTTAACCTTTATTTAACCAGGAAAACCACATTGGGATTTATTTTTGCGGTGCCTGTTCAGTCTAACAGTTAGAGCGCATGTGTAACATAAATTATGAAAATAAATCTCAGAAAATATTCTGTTGGTTTCTCCTACACAACATTAACATCTATGTGAAAGCAAAATGACAGAATTGCCTTTTTCTCCAGCTTTTTGTTTGTTTCTCCAAAGGTGCACAGAATCTCAACCTCGTCCCCTTTTAAGTTTTAAAATAAATCTCATAGAGCTCTGAAATAATTCTCAGATTTTCTCAAAGTTTGTGACTCTTGTTTAGCACTGGATAAATCAAAGAGCTCTCACAATAGACTCCATCCATTCTCATATCCTTGTATTTGTAACACTTAGTTAATGACATTCATGCAGAGCTCAGACGGAGCGAAAAAAAGAAAGGGCCTCAGCAAGCTCTCACTGATCTTGTCATGATACAATGCAATGTTGACTTGCAAACGTGCTATTACATTTAATATAATATTAAATTACATAGAGGTATACGTGAACCCTAATAACAATATATTGTAAGCATATACAATTTTAAATTGCTTTCAAGATCTGGGTAGCAGTGACAGTATGAGACTCTGACACTGTAGTAGGTTTATTGTTATTAAAATGAACACAAACTATGAACAATCTTTCTTCTAAATTAGAAGAACCTATAAAATATATTGAGAAATCATAATCATGAAAATGAATAGAAGCTATACGAACACGTAACCAGATACTCAGATACATCATCCTCATTCAAACTGATTGTTCATGATTTTTCATGTTCGTCCTTCGAATAAAAATCCAAAACATTTTGAAGTTGCTACTTTTTATGTTATTTGAATGGTAAAAAATTGGTTTGCATTATGTTGAGAAAAGCAGATAACAGTATTTATCATTGGATATCGCAGCATCAGTAGTTTGACAGGATTTTGCTAACGGCTTGCAATTATATAACACACACACACGTGATTGATTACCAGACAGAGTAATCAATATTTTCCAACATAAGGTTGATTTTTTTTAACAGTATATCCACTTTAACTGCCCCCATTGTCAGCTTTTTTTGTTGCACTCCTTTCTATTTTTGGTTACTACCTGTTATTATTGGGTTTTCGACGTGTGTGTGAGAGAGTGTGTGTGTGTGTTTGTTATCTTGATAGTGGGTCACTAAGTTTAACATTTTCTCATAGTTGCCTCAATAAAGAAAGCTTGCATGTGAAGCAAACAAGGACTTTGAGTGGGTTTTTGTCCAGGGTTTTTTGAGTGGAGGGGTGGTCATATTAAATATGGAGGACAAGGGTTGTGTAAGTGTGTTCATTTCAACGGGTAAAACTAAATTTCAGCTGGATGACAGAACCCTTTCTTCTTTTGTAATCCGAATGTAAGTGGATGAAAAGGCAAGTCGAGGCGGAAGATCTCTTGACTGGTTGTCAGTTCTTCCTTGATTAGGCTTTAGTGAATTGTTGTTTTTAGAATTAGGAATTATTATAATAACATGTAGACATGGTATCACAATAGAAAAGTCTTGTCACTTTGTGCTTTTCAACACACCACAGCTTGTGCTCTGCATGCCATTTGAGAAAGGTTTTCCTTATTTTCACTACAATTTGCATGTGTATGTGCCTGAGAGGAAGATCTTGGTTACTGCCCTAGCACAGCAGACATACTCTTTTGCATCATTGATCCTTAATCATATGTTAAGGTATAAATGCGCTCATGCACCTTTTAGTTTGATTGTACAGAGAAAATCTGTATCATAAAGAAAAAAATATTACATTTTTATACTTAAAGTTCACTCCTGAAAATTCCTGTCTGGTAGAATTAAACAGTTACTGGTTTTCAAGTGCAACTTGGCATACAGAGTAGAAACGTTGTGATCGACAGAGGGGCGTCATCACTGATGTATCAACAGGTCTTCTTCTAAAAAGTCTTTCCTGTTCAGCAAGTGTCACCGACTGCTACCATTCCATCATGGCTTTTTGTGCCACTTAAGTCAGGAGGTATATTGACTTGTCTTACTTCATAATTGACAACATGCTTGTGAATTTTTGCCTTTTTGGACTGAAGGCCCTTTCAAGTAACAACCTATATATATATATATATATATATATATATATATTATATATAATATATCAAGTCGACAATTTGTCTCCCTATAGTCTTGAGGGTGAGCATGTACTGTATTTCTGTCATTGCTAGAGTACATGTCTTTGCAGCTACACGCAACACAAGCATCAGTCCTACCCTCCATTCTGTGAACACCTTGAGCCCTACTCCTCCTGTTTAGGCCTCTTCTAGCATTGCTGTGCTATGCAGGTTGCATACACATGATGGGGAGTGTGCTGTGGTTAAAACCAGGCGTGTCTCACCCGTGGGTGTTGTGAGTGTTGCGACACCCACACTTTCACTGAAACGTAATTTCATCCCCCACACTTTTTACCAGTGGAGTCATCGATGAAAACCTATTGGTCAAGTAAGATTTATTAAGTGACAGTTAAGCCAATCATAGCTGTTTGGTTACAGTTGAAGCACGGTAAAGTTACGTTCATTTAGCAGTAATCCTCCTGTCAGTCATCACTGTCTTGAGTCAGAGCTCAGAGCTAACAAATGGACACATGCTACATGTAGCATCCTTCTGAAAGAGAGTTAGTCACCCAAACAAATGTTTTTAAGATAAACCCACCTCACAAAACAACGTAAGTTTAGCATTATTTATTTACTCCCGTAACTTTACGATGTAGCGGAAGTCCCCTTTGTAGTTTTTCAAAATAAAATCACATTATATTTGAAGACCAGAAATAAAGAGACTGAGGCATAAGGCAATAAGAAAAGCAAAATAAAAGCATCACAAAGAGCAGTTTTGAATCTCGTTTTTAGAGCTTAAGATAACTGGGTTACTCAAAATGGATGTTCATAAAGTTAGTGTCTATTTATAATCTTTTGTAACTTTGTCTTGTTGTATGATGTGTCAGCTAACATTAGTTATTGGACATTAAATGAACCAGAATGTGTTGATTTGCTAGTGGGTGGTAATATACTAGCATTAGAACACCTGCACTTTTAAAATCGCTGCTCCACCCCTGGTTAAAACAGTGGTGCACACTTGTTGGGCAGCAAGGCTATCGCCAATTTTCAGTTTCCCACAGACTCAACTGTTGTAAAAAATCTGGAGAATAGTTGTCCTTGCTTTTTTGATTGTGTTATTTCCTTTGCTTACCTCGATAAAAGAGCACATTTTCATACCCTGAAAGAAAGCTTCACTTCATCAATGACCATCAATGAGGCTTCATCAGGGGAGAAAGAGACATATAGATGCTACTGTCTGCCCCCACCTGCAGCACTACCCCCCTGCTCCACAACATGCTACATTGATATTTTGATGCCTCATTACTTAGTGGCTGCTATGGATCCTACTGGTCCATCTAAAAATGACATGCCATACTCAAACAAGCACACACCTTAGAAAACATGCTTAAAACATTCATGCCTGCATGGCTACTCACAAACTCCACCCACCCCCTGCCATTTAAACCTGTTTTAGTGATATTTAGTTTCTAGGCTGTACCTCTAGAAGACATGTTCCTGTCCCTATCTTCTTGGTAAGTAATACACAATTTGTTGGTTAGAGTGACTAGACATTGTCTTTTGTCTGGGATTGTTGGTTGTTCTTATTCAGTTCTGCTGGTCATTACCATAAATAAATAAAACACAAATTGGCATGTGTATTCAATCAGCTGATTTGTCTGTCAGTGCATCACTCAATGTTTTTTTTGTCACATCAGTTGCTTGTCTATAAGTCGTATAATGCTTTTAGCTTTTCCTGTCAGAACCTGTCCATATGCTTACAGTTAGCTGTCATGCCTAGTCAGTAATATGGAGCTCCAAGAGTCCGACTCCTTCCTTTGTAAAGTGCCCGCCAACAACTGTGATTTAAAATCCGAGCAAAAATAAAGAAATACATGCGGAGTACCCCAAGGCTCCATCCTGGGGCCTCTTTTATTTAATATCTTCATGCTCCCACTAGCTCAGTTTATAGAAAAGAACAAAACAAAGTTGTCATCACTACGCAGTTGACACACAGATCTATATTATAATGTTGCCAGGTGAACATAGCCCCTTACAAATGACATTGGGTCATATATGAAGTAGAAATGTAAATACATTTTGAAGTTGGTGCCTTCTTGACCGAGAAAAGGCAGAAAGTGTCTTTTTGGCTCATGTGGATGAAAGAAAACAAATCCCAGAATGCACAGCACTGCAGGCCACTCCCACTGAAGCTAGGGTGCTCTATTTACAGACATTTACTACAACACATAAGGCCGTTTCCTCAACTGATTCCGAGATTGATTCCAGAAGGAATTGGCATCTTGGAAATTCCTGTCAGAAAACAGACTATGTCTGTGTCCATAGACAGTGAGAGCACCGACACTACCAGTCTGCCCCAACTTGAGCCGGCCCGGCTACTTGTCCTCACCGGCGCAGACAGTTGGGTCTCGTGCCTCAGGTCCAGCAGCCGCAGCAGCCGAGGCACGAGACCTGACTGTCGGCAGCAGCCGCCTCGTCACTATATTGCGGCTGGTAGAGAAAGCCACAAACATCCAATTTGAGCACAAGACCTTCAAAATCCCCTTCATCCATATCAGTTTGAAGTTGAAACATACTTTTATCATACTTTCGTTCTTCTCAACTTTCTCCACAGAGCCTGTTAGCATAGCTTCCAAGCAATATGGCAGATGGTGAGTTTTGATTTAGGAAGCGAGGTCCCACCCACTGATCTGTGATTGGTCTGTGGCTTCAGTGGGTCCCCCAAACATGAGAATTTACCATTGAATATTAAAATTAAATTAAAAAAAAAAAAGGTTAATTGCACTAAGATGAACACAGATTCAAGTTACCAAATCCTGACCCAGAAGAGTTACAAGACACTTAAGTGAGAAGTATTTTGACTGAGATCATTGTGAAAGAACATGTCTGTACTAACAGAGTGTTTATATAAGATGTGTTCAACACTCAGGGGTGTGGTAAAGTGTGTAAGTGTACTCTGTATCTCATAAAAAAAACAATATTTGGCATTACAGAGAGCAAGTGAATTAAAAGTGGTTTTACTGCATGTTCACTGGGAGTGTATCTTTAGTTTAATGCGGTGCATTCAAACAATCTTGCATCTGAACCTGGCTTGATGATTGAAATGTTAACCTTCTTTTGGCATGAACTTTTTCTCATGGCCTCCTTTTGTTAGCAAAAATGTGTTCATTTAACAAAAAATGTGCAAACACAATAAGCATTGTAATTTGACATGCTTATGCTCACATGTTTTGTCGGTTAAAGCATGTAGCATAACATGTTATGTTGGCTTAAGCATGTTGTTGCATAACATGACGACAATATGATGACGACTTTGTTCATTATATGGGTGGTTCTTTTGTACATTGTGTTCTTCACTGGTAGACATAAAGTGGTACTTCATCAGGGTTCATAAAAAAGAGGGAGAAGGAGACAATGATTATTATACAAGAGTGAACACACTTAATAAACCAGCTAACATTTATTTTAATTGACACACACACAAAACATTGAATTAACAGTTAACCTGTCAACCAGCAGGGGCAATTTTGCAACCCAACTTTAAAAAAAAACACCAATCAATTCTTTTCCTGCATTCTGGTGAATTTCAATGCAACGATTTGTACTTTAGTTTGAATACTTTTGCAAAAATGTGGACTGACAACTCTTCAGAATTCAAGAGTTCATATGTAGTTTTCTTTGACATTATTTGGTTTCATGCACTTTTCAGAATGGGGAACAAAATAACAATTAAAAACATAATCCAGATTGTGATTCATTCCTGCAACACATGAAGTGAAAAAGTTATCCTATTTTTGTTTTTACTGGATTCCTTTATTTTTTGGTTAGTAGATTGATCAAAACTAAGTTTAAATGAAAGAACGCTTCCTGCATTTAAACTGAACATGAGGAGAAAGAGAGATGCTATGCTGTAAGGAAATAAACGACACCATCCTCATTATACTGTAAAACAATGCAGATTTGTTCAATAACAACCGAGGTATGGATCTTGCTGACATCATCGCCTCCTTCCCTCCTTTTCTCTCTGTGCTTGTATGTGTCTGCTCCTTTAATAATCTTCACCAGCAGCATGTTTATAAAGTCGCTCAAACAACACAAGTACATTTGATTCCATTACAATAGGTGGTTATAATGACACTCAACTTACTGAACTATTTATGTAGAGTGATAAATAAAAAACATATTTAGTCACTAGTTTCAGCTTTAATCTTGATAATGTTTGACATTAGAAAGGGGAGACGAAAACACATCTAATCTAACAGATGACATGCCTTAACTGTGCCAGAACCAATATTGCACGTAAACCAGAAAGAATTATCTGTTTATGTGACATATTAACACACATCAGGGACTGTACAGTTGCCAAGACACAGACATCCATGACGCAAAGGAATTAGGCACACTCCCGCCTCCTGTGCAAGCATGTAGCATGCTGAACAGTGAATCCTAAGTGTGCCTGTGCTTTCATCGTCTCAACAATGTCTCTCTGTGATTCCAGCAAAGTATTAGTGTAGACACGACCAGACTGGTGCCTCTCAGCAGTCATGACCTGAGGCGTGGCAGATCTGTGTGCCTCCACGACAGATCTGCACACAGTCAGCTGCTTTGGAGACGCCGGCCTCAGATCCTGCGTCTCATTCCAGAGGAAAGAACACCAAGCAGTTTTGAATCTGTTTTTTAGAGCTAACTGGGTTACTCACAATGGATGTTCATAAAGTTAGTGTCTGTTTATAATCTTTTGTAACTTTGTCTTGTTGTATGATGTGTCAGCTAACATTAGTTATTGGACATTAAATGAACCAGAATGTGTTGATTTGTTAGAGGGTGGTAATATAGTATTAGAACACCCACACTTTTAAAATCGCTGCTCCACCCCTGGAGCTGCATATCTAAAAACCCTGGTTGGTATATGTATCCCATCCTACATAATAGCTCGGTGGAAAGAGATAGAATGCAAGATATCAAGTGATAGTCCCCTCTGAACTGCAATAGGTAACAGAGATTTAAAACGCTAATCCATGCACAATTGCATGTCTTAAATTCTGATTTAAAGTCATTACAGAACATCAAACAAATCAAGCATTTTATTTGATGAAATGGATAGCCTATGATTCAAATTTCATACCCAATAGGAAAGACAGAGCATTTTAAAATGGTCAGATAGCGGCTTGGTAAAATACAGTGATCTCGATGTAAGTGGTAAATTCTGATCCAGATCTTAGACACAAAGTTGTAGAATGGTCTTAAAGGGGAAGAGAACCTGATCCCACAGGCAGAGAAGATTTGACAAGTTTTTCATGGACACAACCCACATACTCAGCACATGCACATCTTTTATAAATGTGGCACCATTTAAAAAGGGGAATAAACAGGCTTTCCAACTGTGTTGGAAAGATTTATTGCCAAGAAGCATTGTTACAACAAAGAAATAATCGACCAAACACAAATTTCCTTCCTTCATTAAGTCTATTTCACCTATATCAACCAATCATAGCAAATGGACCTAATACACCTCACTGTTGGGGTTTGGTTTATTCACAAACCATTAAGCAGAGACTGGAAGGTAGATCTGAAAAGAGCTTTATTGGCCAGGGATGCTTAAACACACAGGAATTTTACTTTGGTAAACTGTGCTCTCTTTGTACAAAAGGTATAATATTGAATATCAAAAATAAACACAAAAATAAACAAATGAGCAAAGGCAAATGAGCAAAGACTAATGCTCGCTTACAAAACAGGGACTAAAATGGCTCCTCCTTACTGTAACTCTCTGATCCAGATCTACACTCCCTCCCCGCCACTACGCTCTGCCAATGAAAGGTGTCTGATCCAACCTTCACAACAGGGTCCTAAGACGCTGCCCAGACTCTTCTCCTCTGTCGCCCCCCAGTGGTGGAATGAACTTCCAAACTCCATTCGATCTGCAGAGTCCCTCTGCACCTTTAATAAAAAGCTAAAGACCCAGCTCTTTCATGAATACCTACTAACTTAAAGAGCCCATATTATGCCCTTTTTGGGGTTCATATATTTAATCTATGTACCTACTTTTGTACGTTCACAATAGCTAAAGTCCGAAAAAAGTGTCTGTTTTCATGTACTGCTCCTCTTTGCTCCCTCTCCGCTCTGACTCCTTCAGCTACGCTCTGCTGTGCCCACACTGTTAGACCCCACGTGGGCCAAGTCTGCTCTGATTGGTCTGCCAATCCGCTCTGTCGTTATTGGTCAGTTGCTCAGCACGGTTCGTGGGCGTGCTACAGAAGATAACAGGCGTGCAACATGAGCTGCAGGGCTTGCTACAACGAGCCAATGTGATTTCACACTGACGTCGGACTGACAAATTTTTATCGAGGGGGGCTAGAACCGAGCGTTACATGCAGCTAATGCTACAGCTAACAGTAGGACGTAGGAGAAGCCGCGTTTCCGCGGACTTTGAGTTTTTTCACACAGATGTGCCTAAACATGCACAGGACATTTGGAAAACACACTAAAGAGCATATAAAACCAGAAAAAGCAGAATATGGGACCTTTAATGATGATGGTCTCCATATTATTGATGATGATGATGGTAATGACGATGGATTTTGTTTGATAACGATGACTTATAAGATGGTTTCTATACTGATTAGAGCTCTCAAGAACTGCCCTCAATGTTGTGCTTTGCCTCTGGTCACTTCCTGTCAGCACCTGTGTGTCCAATCAGACTCAAAGCTGATCATTTGCTCTTACTCACATTGTTCCCTTTTTTCTAGATCCTTGCTTGTGTTGTACTTACTCTCTGATTTACGTCGCTTTGGATAAAACCGTCTGCTTTTAGTGAATTGTAGAATTGTAGACTAATATGTAAAAGGCTAAAAGGGTTCATTAAACAAAAAAAGTAAAATAACTTGTTTAATTACCACCGAGTGTACACGAGGATGAAGAAACTCAGGCACGCTGGAATACCTGAGCACATGAAAAAACACAGGTAAGAAGAAGTGATGCAAAATCACTGTAAAATAGACAGCTAACGCACAGTAGGAAAGTTACCTCAAGAAACAATGAAAAAGAGTATGAGTAGAGGAGTGAAGATCAGGCTTTTAATTACAGATTGATGAGCTAAGTGGAGAAAGGTGTGTCGTGTCTGCTGCTGTGCGAGAACCAGCCACACCCCTTGCCACACCCCTCGATGTCCAGCGCGTCTACCTCGACTTTAAAAAAAACAACATTAATGGAGAACAGATACTACAATTCACCATTGTACAACAAGGCGCAAAAAAAGAGGTCCTCGTCCTTTCCCCTCTCAACCTATACATCCCTCATGACATACGCAGAATATGAACATGTTGTTAAAAAATCATAACACAGCTGCTGCTGCAGCAAAGGAGAAATAAGACGCGTGGAGGAAAAACCTGCTGCTCGAATCAGAGCGTAGGTTTTGGAAATGTAGTGTATTTAATTAATCACACTCGTAATAGTATAGGTTAAAACTGGTGGAATGCTGTTCAACCTAAAATGTATATCCATTAAGGAGCAATCCAGCGGACTTTAAAGCAGCTCAAAATGAAATAGACTAGGCTCATGGATGTTACCTTACTTTAATCATATTTGACATTTGGCTATTATAATAAATTAATATAATCAAGAGGCTATTTCAATGTGCATCACCCCAACCCCAACATAATGCTGCTTTCACACATACACTTTTCCTCTCACTTATATCCTATTTAGTTCATTAATTAGGCCTAATTAAATTAAAGTCTCCCCAACGTCTCTGCCTAACCGATAATATTAAAACAACCTGGATCTTTATAGAGACAAGCAGTAAATCTCTACATAACATGCGCATGATACAGACTGAATGAATGTGGAAATAAACCGGCTCTACTCAGTAAGAGGGAGGAGACAGAGAGCAACTTGAGTCATTGAAGAAAACCTGCTCTCGGAAACACAATGATCAATGAGAATAATATTTTACTGTCAACTTTAGCAGGTACAGGCTCAATAGGAAAGTAACAGAGTAGTACTCACACCATAAGTGCTGATGGGGGGAAAAGGCCAAACGAGAGTCAGAAGGGCAGAGAAAGAACTCTTGTTTGGAGATAGAAAGATGAGGTTATTTCTGGGATTACAAAAAGGCTGGCTGGTTATGGGCAAACAAGGTCAGTGACAGGTAATCTACCCAAGGGGACCGTGATGGAAAGTGTTTCATTTAGGAGAAGAACAATCTGGTAAAGTGAGGGGGGGCAGGAGAAGCTGGATTGCTTCTCCTGAGCAGGCCGGTATAAAGTAGAAACCAGGCTTTAGGTTCACGTACAACAACCACTTTGGTAAGTGTAAAAACATAATACATGGGGAAATATGTTTAAAAATAATGTAAAAAATTGTTCCATACAAAGACCCATTCATGGCACCAGACTGACGCTGCAAGTGGACTTCAGTCCACTATCAGTGATTATCAAGTTGCTTCCTACATGATACGTGGCTGGAGCAGTTTTGTAAATATTTACATTGGAAGTTAAAAACTTTGCAGACTCTTAAGTGTACCCTTTGCATCTTAGCATACAAGATGCTAAGAGGCATTACATGACGAGCTGTATCATATCAAGCTACTTGGTATTATACCAAGATAAAATTGTTTGTGATCCAAGCATCTTAACACAAAAATATGGATCTTGGGTAGCACTTTCTGCCAGGACTGAAGTCATTTGAAAATGTCATGTCATGGTTTGGTGGTTAGCGCATCCCCGTCAGACATGCCTTTCTGTGTGGAGTCTGCATGTTCTCCCCGTGCATGTGTGTGTCTCTCTAGGTACTCCGGCTTCCTCACACAGTCCAAAGACATGCTTGTTAGGATAACTGCCTGTAGGTGAAGTAACAGGTTATGTTTGAGTTTTGAGATCAATCTGTGAAAATCTCTGACCACTCAGATCTCTTGATCATGGAGCACCCAGAGCTTATTGAAAGGGAGGAGGGAGCGAGACGGACAAACACTTCATGTGTCCCGTATGATTTTACATTATAGTCCTTAAAGTTAATGATAACTTTTTACTGACATCCTTCAACAGAGACTGAAAAGCCTTTTAGTTGTGTTTTTAAGATGTGAAATTACAAATAGCTTCTTATGGCTTTGAATTATTAATTATTAATTTCATATGAATGTTCAGTGTCTCCATGCCACTCTGTTTGTTATCGTCAGAGCTGCTGCTGAAATATAACTTCTCAAACTGTTATACACGCCAGGTGAAAGAGTCAGAGCAACACATTCAGTTAAGGAAAAAAACAGGCTCTATTATAGTCAGTTCTAAGGTACACTAACAATGGGAAAAAAATATAATGAGATGTAGTTTGCACATTAATACTCGCAGATTTTCTTTAATCTGCCAATTGTCTTTCCCTGCACTTGTTGTTGCAGCTGTGTAACTTTAGTCCCTGGTAGCCTGTTTGTCTTCAACTTCTTTACATTATTAATATAGTTTGTTCAGAGTTTGGTAGACATGACGATCTGCTGACGGCAGACGTGGTGAAGATTGTGATAAGGATATATGAAGCTTACTATATTACTTACTATACTATATATGATATATGGACTTTGATAGATTTGAGCTAAAGGCAAAGATGTTGTAATTTGAAGCCATACTAAATCAGCTCACATGTTGTAGCATGTATTGTTCTGACAGAATGTCCTTTGACTTTCTTATCTTCCCTGAAAACAGGTTTTAAGCCTGTGGAGTTTAAGCAGCTTTATGCAAGCATAGACCTTACTGATTCTCCACCCTTTTTCCAAACAAAGTAAACACACATCCCAATGTTTCTAATGTTTTTCATCAGGCTGACTCATTGCTGTGGTTTCACTCTCATCAGAACAAGCACTGCCCCCTTTGTAATGCACTGCACTCCAGGCATTTACAAGGAAATGTTCATTGAAAAACTTGTTTCATTCAGTTTGCACACATATAATGTCTGCTGCCAGATTAAAAAGAGCAAGGAAGTCTGTCTATTAACCCCTGGGTTTTCAGTCCTACGAAGGTCGTTCACTTCTTGCCTGGGTGTGTAAGCATTGGGGGAAAAAACGACTCCATCCCGTTGTCATAGATAAACTTGAGTGAGTCCAGCGGTTTGATCCCAGCTGCAATATGTCTGCTCAGTGTAGTCATATCCAAAAGTTCCTGTCCGTCGACATCTCTTTGTGTGTTATGGCTTTTTCCTATCCAGTGCATTGTTGGAGAACATCAGTTGTCACTCCTTTGATTAAATGACGTACAAAACTCCAAATGTTTCGCCTTGCTCCTGGAGTTGAGAAAGCCTCTCATACACAGCACGGACAGCAGAGTCAAGTATTCTGTTGAAGGTAAACATTCTGTAATCTTGCTGGGTATCCGACACTTTTTCATCTTCACCTTAACTTTCAACTTTACTTCATTGTCCCAGAGGGGAAATTTGTTTCGCAGCCAGGTGAGAACAACTATGAGAAGAAAAAACAATAAAAAACAACAACCACAACCACAAAGAACACAGGCACATAGAATCAACAATAGAAACAACAGACACCGTGAGAGGCATTAAATACAGAAATACAGGAGTTCATCAAGTAACAACAGAAGACTGAGAATGTATAAAAAAAACGTCCATAAAACCAGAATAAAAAACACATTATCAGTCATCACGTTCGTCATTGGAGTTCAGAAGATTGATGGCCTGAGTAATAAAATAATTTTTTAAACCTGTTGGACTTTGCTTTTGGCAGTCTGTATCTCCTGCCTGAAGGCAGAAGCTCAAACTCACCAGACAAAGGATGTCGAGGACACTGTAGGATGTCTTGAGCTTTAGCTGCAGCTCTCTTGGTGAGGTGGGAGACAGATCAGGTGATTTCACACCAATGATCTTACTGGCAACTTTAATTATGTGTTGTAACCTGTTTTTGTCACCTATTGACAGACTACCAAACCAGGTGATGAAGTGAGTACAGACTCTACCATGGAGTTAAAAAAAAAAGTGTCATCAGTTTACTGCACACACCAAACCAGTTTAATTTACGGAGAAATCTGTTACTGCATCTGTGTTCTCACTGAATGTCAGCCTGTTGTCGAGAACAATACCCAGGTATTTCTAACACTGAACCTGTTCTACAGTCTGTCCCTTGATTTCCGTTTGGATTGATGGGTTTTGCTTCCTTCTAAAATCTATTCTCATGTCCTTGGTTTTACTGATGTTTAAGTTTAAAAAGGAATCATCACACCACCCAATAAAATCATCCACCACTGGTCCAGGTGCTGTGTCCTCCCCCTGTAACAGACTCACGATGACTGTGTCATCTGCAAACTTCAGAAAGTGGGAACTTCTGCAGTCGTCTGTATACACGATGTACAAAATTGATGAGAGGACACGGCCCTGTGGGGAACCAGTGGAGGAGAACAACATATCTGACACAGAGCTGTTAACTCTCACACATTGAGATCTGTCCACCAAAAAATCTAAAATCCATCCGACAATGCCAGGACATGTTAAAATAAGAGAGCAGTTGGTGAGCTAAAATTTGTCTGAGACGCTCACCCACGCATTCATCACCTCCAGAATAGACTACTGCAACAGTCTCCTCTACATTTCACCATCCAAAACACTCAAGAAACTTCAATACATCCAGAACTCTGCTGCTCGACTTCTCCCACACTCCCACACCCGAGACCACATCACCCCCGTTCTTCATGACCTCCACTGGCTCCCCATCCCCCAGCGTATCCAGTTCAAACTCCTCATCCTCAACTACAAAGCCCTACATAACCTTGCTCCCCCCTACCTGTCTGAGCTCCTCCAACGGCACACTCCAACCCGCACTCTCAGGTCTGATGCAAACCCCCCCCCCCCCCCAGACAGGGCCTTCTCCGTTGTCGCTCCCACCCTCTGGAACTCTCTCCCTAAAAACATCAGAGACTCCCCTACACTCACTCCCTTCAAGAAATCCCACAAAACTCACCTCTTCATCACCGCCTACAACCACTAACTCTAACCCCCCTCATTTGCATTACTTCTATGTTGCATTGTTCTCTTAGTTTTTGCTTAGTTTTTTTGTTGTTTCCTGTCAAAGCATTATTGAGTATTTAGAAAAGCGCTCTATAAATCGAATTTATTATTATTAACAACTGCATAGTTTTAATATGCAGTTATTGATCTTGTCTTGGCTGTTCACCTGTGCACTTCACATCGATAGACTATCCCCATTAGACAGGAAGGGGGCGGGGGGTCTCCTTAGGTAAGACGTGGCATGTTTGCCTTTAATCAAGACGTTTAGTTCGACAGAATAAGCATATCAATAAAAAGTGCAGAGAAGAACATACTGAAGAACAAAAAATGTAATGCCAGCGTTTAATTATGTGCACAGAGATTGTAGTGGTCTCGTGCAGACAGTCTATGCACTGACTCCAGACACTCATTCGGACCTTGGATGGAGGTTAATTTTTCTGATTATATCTTGCGTCCCGTACCTGTCGTACCTGGTAGCAGCTCTGCCAGTCACACTCTGTCGCTACTGCTGCTTCGGAAGGTGCACACCACCAGGCTGAAGAAAAAATCTGGTTCCTGTTTGCCGCTAAACCAAAACACCAAGCCAGCTTTACCCCTTGGACGGACCCTGCCATAGACTGGACTGTTGTGAGCAAAGGGAAACACAGTTGCATATGGTCCCTGAGTTTTTGACAACGCTTCGGTCGGGTGTCTCGGGCCGGTGGCCCCAACTTCAGCCCATCTGTCTGCGGGATGCTCACGGGTGGTTACGCAGGGCAAGGCTACAGCTCCACCTCCTGCACCCTCTTTCCTGTCCCCTGCGCTGGTAAGGCGTCTTTAGGGTCCGGGGGAGATCGGAGATCCAGGGCAGCTGCATCTCCCATGGGCCGGAGTCAGAAACCGACGGCATCCTTCCAGACTGCTGCTGCAGCTAGCCATTCGTCTGTACACACCCCCTTTCCTAATCTCAACGACCCGCTGAAGACCCTCATCATCGGAGATTCAATAATTAGAAACGTGAAAATCTGTAGCACCGGCGTTTTTTCTTTCCCCGGTGCTAAAGTGCTGGATATCGCAGACAGGGTCCGAGACGTAATATATTCCCACCCAGGAGCAGAAACCATTATTGTTCATGTTGGCACTAATGACATTCCCAAACAGCAGTCTGAATTTCAATAAACTTCTAGTCACTCTCACATCCCTGAACAAGCTAATCCATATAACTGGCCCAATTCCCACTTATGGCCGCGGGGTGGGGCATTTCAGTCGGTTACTGAGTCTGAACTCATGGCTTTCCTCTGCCTGTATCACCCACAGTGTCAATTTTATTGATCATTTTAATGTGTTTGGGGAATGTAGGGGTCTCTTCGGTCCAGATGGCCTACACCTGAACCGAGCTGGAGTTCGGGTCCTTTCAAACAATTTAACGTTTGAAACCCTTCCTCCTCCGCCCCTGCACAGGAACTCTGAATGCCACACTATGGCGTGCACGACCGGAAAAGACCGGCCCGTAAGACCGTGACATTCTCTGGGTCCCTGTCCCCTTCTGCGGAGCTCCACGTCAACAATTCATTCAACTACAGGACTTGGACCTATCGAGGCTTCTGGCACTTTCAATATTCCAGTAAAAATGTCTTTCCGATATCACCGAGGCTCAAAATCCCGATCCTCCACTGAACATCGCAGCGGTGTAAACTCTTGTAACCGCCGCTCTCTAACATGGACGCAGCTAGCACACGTCAGTCAAAAATTCCAATGTACTGTCCTGTACCTGTGCAAATGGCAATAAACATCTATTCTATTCTATTCTAATGCGACCCCAATTAAACTGACTCTGATAAATGCCAGATCAGTGCTAAATAAGACTTTTATTCTTAACGACTTTTTCACATCCCAGGGCTTATATTTTCTCCTGGTGACTGAAACTTGGCTGAACTCCAATGATGTTAGTCCACTTATTGAGCTTTCTCCAAATGAATGTTCCTTCTTTAATATGCCACGACCCTCCGGACGGGACGGGGGGCTGGCAGCAGTTTTTAAAAACAAGTTTGATTGTTACTGCCTTGCTCTGGGTTCCTTTTCCAGTTTTGAAGCTCAGTTCACTAAAGTGGGTACAGCAAACCCTCTTCTTATCATCATAATATATCGTCCTCCAAAATCAGACAAAACATTTTATCACTCAGTTTGCAGACCTCTTATCGCAAATTGTGCCATCATTTGAAAGAATTTTAATACTGGGTGATTTTAATGTCCTTGTATGTTGTCCATCAAAACCACTTGTCAGTGAATTTTTAAACCTGATTGAATTATTCAATTTTGCACAGCATGTCTCAGGTCCCACTCCTAAACATGGCCACACTTTGGACTTGGTCTTGTCTTGTGGTCTTCCTGTTAACAATTTTGAAATAATGGACCCTTGTCTTTCAGATCACAGTGCCATTATTTTTAATTTGTCTCTCTCTCTGACCTGTCATCAAATGGTCTCCTCCCCATGCTTTACTCTCGTTACATTAACTCCTCCACTGCCACTTTATTCTCAGCTGCATTCTTATCTGCTCAAGATACTCTGTCCGTTGAAAATGTTCCTACTGAACTCTGCACTGAAGATCACATTCAATTATTTAATGCTACCTGCTCCTCAATTCTCAACCATATTGCTCCTCTCAAGATAAAAACAAAAAACAAAGCCTAAATCACACCCTTGGCTTACTGAATCCACGAGAGCCCTAAGGAGGAGCTGCAGACAAGCTGAACGCAAGTGGAAGCAGGATAAGCTTCAAATCTCACATGACATCCTTAAAGAGCGGCTGATCAGCTACCAAATTGCAGTCAAGGCAGCGAGAGCAAAACATTTCTCAGATATCATCTCAAAGCATCACCATAATCCTAAAGTCCTATTCAATATTATAAACTCTCTCACCTGCCCCCTCCTGGATCCTCTCTAGACACTTCCCTTAGTAGAGCAGAAGACTTCCTAAAGTTCTTCACTGAAAAAGTTGCTGGCATTAGAAAAAATATCTCAGCCCCTACCAGACACATCTCAGCCTCCCCGCCCTTCAACTGCTCTGCCCAGTTAAACTGTTTTCAATTCAATTCAATTCAATTTATTTTGTATAGCGTCAACTCATAACAAGTGTTATCTCAAGACACTTTACAAAAAGCAGGTAAAATACCTTACTCTTTGTCTGTTAACATTACAAAAGAGCAGGAAAAAAGACCTTACTCATTGTTATGTTACAAAAAGCAGGTAAAAGACCTTACTTATTGCTATATTACAAAGACCCGGCCTATCCATCATGGGCACTTTAGCAAAGCAGCAAAAGTTACAGTGGTAAGAAAAAACTGCCTTATTAAAAGACAGAAATCTTCGGCCGGATCCCCGGCTCATGACGAAACAGCCTTCACAGGCCTAGACTGCGCCGGGCTTGGAAAGGGATAGAGGGAGGGGGTTTTGAACTTACCACCTTAACCTCACTCAAAGAGACGGTTTTTAAATGAAATCTGCCACCTGCCCCAGTGACATAGTACCTACCAAGCTCCTCAAAGATTCATTTGATGATACCAGCCCTTTTATCCTCTCCATTATAAACATCTCTATGTCAACTGGTGCTGTTCCTCCCTCATTTAAACATGCTATAGTGCAGCCCTTGTTAAAAAAAACCCAACCTGGACCCCCTACCACTTTCCAATTACAGACCCATTTCAAAACTACCCTTCCTTTCTAAAGTGCTGGAAAAGGTTATTCTTCAGAAATTGCTTCCCTACATTCATCATATTAGCGTATTAGATAAATTTCAGTCAGGTTTCAGAGCAGCCCATAGCACAGAATCTGCACTTCTCAAAATCCACAACGACCTTCTCCTTACAATGGACTCTGGAAACAGTGCTTTCCTGATCCTATCCTATCCTTAGTGCAGCATTCGACACTGTCGACCATACCATCTTAATTAATTGCTTGCAGAATTGGGTTGGTGTTGGTGGCACTGCCCTGACTTGGTTTACCTCGTACCTGGAAAAATAGAACTTTCTCCATAAATATAACCAACACCACATCCTCCAAATCTGATATGACCTGTTGGATACCACAGGGTTCCATCCTAGGCCCCCTACTGTTCTCTGTATATATGCTCCCATTGGGTCAAATTATCCAGAAGCACAACCTTTCATACCACTTCTACGCAGATGACACCCAGCTTTATCTACCAGTCAAACCAAACAACCTTTCAGAACTCACCTCTCTTACACAATGCATTGAAGATATAAAAAACTGGATGGCCTATAACTTATTACAATTAAATGAATCAAAAACCGAAGCTGTTCTTTTTATACTGGGATAAGCCAGTCGTTCCTGTCCCGTTTGCAGCTGGTCCAAAATGCTGCAGCAAGGCTGCTGACTGGATCCAAGAAGAGGGAGCATATCAGTCCTGTCTTAGCGTCCCTCCACTGGCTCCGAATACGATTCAGAATCAATTGTAAGATTGCTTTATTTGTTTTTAAAGCCCTGAATGGCCTGTCCCCCCTATACATCACTGACCTCCTCAGGCTGTTCACCTCATCTAGGCCCCTGAGATCGTCAGCTATGGGCCTTGACTTGACTTGACTTGCTGCGTTCTCACATCAGCTCACTCTGAAATATGAGGAGGCTGGCTGGAGAAACTCCGGGTGAAGTCGGAAAATTTAGCTCCGTACAGCACCTCCTGGAAATATCAGGAGCTTTCTGCATGTGTGAAAGCCCTACAAGTGATTTTTTTTGCCCTCAACTAACCTTACCTAACCTATCCTGTAGGAGCCTAAATGTACTTCAAGTTGATTATGTGGTCAATAACAGTATTTGGGCGGCTGTGGCTGTGACGCCATAAAGAACTAAGTAAATCAGACTGGGATTGCTAACAATGCTAACTTGAAAGTATAAGGTCACTATGATCTCAAACAGAGATCTGTGTAATGAATTAAGTAGACCCATATCAAAATCTCGGAATAAGGGACTAGCTATAATGGTTTTGGGTAAGGCTTTTATGTACAAAAAGATGAATCATGGAGCACTGGTATCCTAGTGGTTAGTGCGCAAACCCCATATGCACAGAGTCTTAGGTCCACTGAGCAGACGGCCCAGGTTTGAATCCAACCTGTAGCTCCTTTCCTGCAATTTCCGTTCCCCACTCTCTCCCTCTCCTTGATTTCTGACTATCTACTTTCCTATCTCTAAAAATAAACCTTAAAAAAAGACTGATTTGCTGAGTAGTTGGTCTTGCTTAGACTGTTATCCAATTGTAAAAATAAGAGTGGAATGAGTGCATCTCTTCCAAGGCATTAAACAGTGTTCTAGTTTATAAGCAGGACTATGTCTGAATGAAGCTCCACCCACTTACTTGTTGACATCTAACTGTACAACGAACATTGCTAATGGGTGGCAGAGGCTATTAATGTGCCCTGGCAAAAAATGCTCCCAGTACAGAATTACTTCATATAACCCTTCTACCCACTTTATTTGGAATCTAAGGAAAGGGGAAGCATCCTTTCATACTTTTAAACCAAACTTTAATGTTAAAGGAGAATTGTAATAATGACAAGCACACAGGATTGTAGCTTTCCACATGCACAGATATGCGGGGGGCTGCTCAGTAGTACATTTCAATGGGAAGCACTATTTTTATGTAACACTCAAAGTTGTAGTAACAGACAACAAGGTGAATATGACAGTATAGTTATTACAGGTACAGTCACATATAGGTTTACATACAAATGTTTTTATGTCTGTCGATTAATAAAACATGTATTTATTTTTTTAAGTGGGTTCTTCTATACAAATGTTTAGATGGTTCTAGAGATCCATAAATTAGATTTATAGCAAATATTATTAAATATAAGAATTGTTTCATAAGTACAGTTTTTCTCAAATGCTTTTAAAGTAACACTTAATTACAGTTAATAAGTATATGCAATCCTGGGCTTTACCTTTTTAAAGGGGCATTTTGAATTGAAACAAAGACGCCCTCAGTACCTGTATTGCCAGGTGGACGATGTCAGTTATAGTACCGGTAGTATCAAATATTCCTGTTTAGTTGACCGAATGACAACCATTGTGTTTTTGTTGTGGTCTTTTTTTTTACTGCCATAGAGATTAAATGTTGAATGACTTCTCAGAACTGCCAAGTATGAGAAGACCTTGCTGGTGCCATGTTATTTTGAAAACACTTAGTGGCTGTGTAACTGTATACCTGCAGACTACTTTCTATTCTTACTGTGATGGCAGCTACCACGTGATCTCCACTGCCCACAGGCAATATTTGTGTGTCAATATAAGCCCTTTATGAACAGGACCCATGTTTGGATCCAGTTTATTATAGGTAAGAATTAGCATGTTTCTGTGATTTGCTTCATAATCCTCCTAGGCCTTCTACGGGCTTTCTGCTGATAAGCTCCCCAAACATGATGAAGCCAACAGCAACAAAAAATTATATTCTGGATAAATAACTTTGGTCCACCAGACAACAGAAGCAACTCAAGCTTACTTCAGTCACTCTTGTACATCCTGGTAAATTGTAGCTTGGTCAGGTTAAAGCTGTGCTAGACTCTTCTCTCACATACAGCTGCCACTGTTGGATTTTTGGCCCAGCTCCTGTTATCTGCAGAATATCTCCTATCTGAGCCTCCTAAACTTTGAACCACTTAAATGATGTCATAGATTTCTTGGTGCCTCCTCTTAAACGTCTTTTTGTTTCTCACTAAATCAGTTTGCTGCTTTAGGCATAGTTCAGTCAAACTCTAAAACATCTCGTTGCACTTTGCACTTGGTTTACAAATTGACTTCAATCACATACCAATCGTTTCTCTAATGTAAACTAACTCTTTGGCTGCAGATCAAGAGTGTGTCAGACAGGTTTATGTTATGTAATCCAGTGATCAGTGGCAGAGAAAGTATACTGTCAAATGTACAGTATGTCAAATCTAGAGAGAGCAATTAAACATATCCACAAGCAAACAACATTTTTTCACACACATAAATACTAACGGCCACACACACAAAAAAAAACTATTTTCGCACAAATTCAACCACCTGGCACACAAAATAATCCAGAAAGCTGCTCTGTGAGTGCAGGAGCACCCTGCAGTAACAGATGGCTGACATCACTCAGGCTCCGTCCATTTATATTTACAGTCTATGACTTAAAGCCAGACAGTGGGCAACTGGGCAATGGACGGCTGATAGTACAACTAGTGGCACAGCTAACTGATTTCTGCAGCTGGAGGGAGTTACACTAAGCAGCTCTTTAACTTTTTGACTCTCCATGGCTCTGGACACAGGGGTTGTTGTTGATTAGGCCCACAACGTGATCGACTAACTTGGCCAACTAAGCAGCTGAAATACGATGGTGACTGTGTCTTGTTGTTGTCCAGCCATTGGTTTTGTTGTTAGAGCTTTTGTCCCTGCCGAATTAAAACATCAAATAAAATAAAATCCTTCCTATTCGCAGCTACAAAAACGTGAAGTAGGTCAAAGCACAATGTAGTTTTACCATGTTGGACATTTTTTCTGCATCAATAGTCCATATTACACTCATGGACTAACATTGTGATCAGCCAATCACAGCCCTCTGATACCATCAGTGGCTTTTTTTTTTCTCCAAAAGTCCTTTGAAATATGTTTGGTTTTCCAAATCCATATATTCCTTAGGGTTCTCAGGTTCTCAGAATACATTTTTTATGCTTTAAAGGAAGAATATGCAACTTTTTCAAGTAGATGTGGCCCTTAAACACCAGCATGAAACCAAAACAACTCGCGCTGCATTGTTGTGTTAGCATGCTAATGCTAGCAATCTTTATTATGCTCGTATCTTCACACTGCATGTAAATTTACCCGAAATGACCGTGATCTAAAAACACTTATGTATACATTCAAATAAGCAGTGAGTACAGTATGTTATTCTTCTTTTCTCTAGTCTCTTAATTAAACAACTTTTATACGTGAGGGGATGAGCCAGCCAGCCGGGAAGGGAAGGAGATAAACATGGCCAGTAAACTCTTGCACAACATGTGCCTGCTGAAAGTAGCAACTCACACGCTGACCCAAATGGACAGTGGCCATCATTCTTGATATTTGAACATGTGCCAATCCACAGCGTTCCAGTACAAGGGCATATGAAAATAGTACGCTTACTTCTACATAAAGTACGTGATAATGTCAATAGGTAGAACTATGCTTTTCTAACTGAAGAACCAAACAGAACACTACACTAAAGTTTCATTCCACTGCACAATTTAAATACACCACACAGGTGTTTTTACTTATCGAGCTTGTCAGACCTCTTCTCAGAACGTGCTGGGCATGTGCAAACTTTATTACACAACATCTCGCTAAGGGTAAGCCAGACTGAATCTGGCGCCACTGATGCCCCCCACAATCATCATCTTGTCCTTGATCCAAATACTGCCTGGGTCTTGTTTACAGTTTAAAAGTATAATTGAGTGATAAATTCATTGGTGCAGGAGTTGCTTCAAAATTTAGTTTTATTTCAGCTATAAAATAACAACAGGGCTCAGAACATATGTTTCCTATTGGATAACTGGCAAAAACTCCTAGGTGAGCTTTGGAGATGCAGCAGCAGCAAGAAATTTGTTTGTGGACTGCCAGAAATGGGCATTCAAAAATACATGTATACAGATGGACAATGTGCCTCAACCTCCTCCCCCTGTATAAAGATGAAGCAAAATCACCCTTGTGATTTGCTAACATAATGTGCATTTGGAGTCTGTGCAATAGGGATCAGCTGGAAGAAATGATCAGCCCCCAGATCGGTACATTCCATGGCAGAACATACTTGTGTTGTTTTGAAGAAGACATTAACAATTATGGAAGTTCAATGACTCACGTGTTCGTGTTGTTATGTTTCCTCTGGCAGTTTCTCCTTTACTCTGCTAATCCGCTGCCCACAGTGCCACAGGAGCTGCATTCATTAAAAGAGCTATCAAACATTGTATTTCATACCTTTTTTTTAAAGCATTAAATAACTAATTTAACAAAACGTCTGTCACCAAAAAAACAGATTTGAGAAAAATGTATTTGGCATGTATTTATTTTACATAGTTTGACCCATGTCCCGTCATGTTCACATGGAGGAGGCAGGGTTTCTGGCCTATAGTGCAGCCAGTCAAAGGGGGAGCTCTCAATCATTTGGCCTCTCTTGAGGAGTGGTGTTGCATCGTCAGAGTACAAAGTACAGAGTACTGTAACAGCAATCACCAAATTTAACATGAGTAGCATTATCCCCTCATATTTCACACAGAACCAAGACTCACACAAAGAGCAAGAGAAATCAGTTCAATATTCTTCGAGCGAATCATCCATTTATTCCACTCACCTTTAGTATGTACTCTGCCTCCCTTACCCAGTCGAATGACCAACTTCTTGAACACACTCCAGATTAATATATCCAAAAACCTTGATGAGCGGACAACAACAGAAGCCAAACAATCTCCCAGGGCCTCTGAGCCCAAGATCTTACCAAAGACAATTAGGGCGCGGTCACACTGGGAATCCGTACCGTGCCGTACTCAAGCATGATTGGCCCCCCGCTGCCCCATGCCCCCCTGCTGGCCGGCATGATTACCTCTTGTACATAAGGTTGTAATACAGCACATTCATGCTTATGTTATTATGGCGCGTGCTCAGTTTACAAACAGGCGGACTCGAGAAAAAAAAGAAAAAAAAAGAAGGGATGCGCAGTGAGTCTGCGTCTGCATATCGGAGTACAACACAGAGAGCATGACAGCTACTTTACTGAATTTGCGATTTGTTTTAAGTCATTTTTATCAGATACAGCCATAAATTGTAATAATAATATAATAAATAAGTAATTGAAGAACAAAACAGAGAACATGAAAGCTACTTTGTGGAGTCATATTAGTCAGATACAGACATGAAACTCTGGATTTCTTCATAATGAAGGCTGTCAGCGTTGTGTACCTGCGTGCTTGTGCACCACGCCGAAGCACACCTCTCCAAAGTGTGCCAAAGCCAAAGCACGGAGCAGTCACGCTGGCCAAATGAACTGGACTTTAGGGTTGAAACATGCTTGGGCACGATAGGGATTGCCAGTGTGACCATGCTCTTACCATTCATCCAACAAATCCTCATCTCCAAGCATGATCAAGGAGAGAGAAGAAAAAGTAATTCAGATTCAGCTCATCTGTTTTTCCGATATTCTCCATCTTCATTGAGAACAGGTGAAGCCACTGACCATCACTGTGTCCCGGACTTTCCATCTACAGTACGACAGTCACAGAGAATATTTGCTGGTCAGATTAAAGATGACTTAATCAGATTGTCTGATGGCTAATCGCTGTCTGTGCAGATGCAACGCTAAAGTGATCACATTAAAACATACCCTTGAATCTACGCTACTGTGATTGGCTGAATAGGAAGGAGACATCTGATTGGCTACAGACATTTCCCTGCTGAAAACAATGCATCTATGAATCTAACCACGGCAGGGGAGTCTCAAAAATCCCACACACAAATCCAGTGTGGTTCACAAATGACAAAGAGTTTGTAAATGCAGACTGAACAGTTTGTAATGTAACAAGATACAAATGTGTTTTTTAAATATGTATATTATACATTTGTGGATTTATATTACATATATACAAAACTATAAATATTTGTGAATCAGAAATACATTTGTGAATCTTATTTTTTATTTATGGATTTGATTTATATTTATATAGAATTAAATATATTTATGTGTGCAGCGAAATACATTTGTGAATCCTTCTGTGTGCATTTGTGAATATTGAGACTGATCTAACTCCATACCATATTAGCGCTTTTTACTTCCTGAGAGATTTGTTTTTGATGATGCAAAACCAGGCATACTATCCTATTACACCAAGTGTGATAATCTGTTTAAGTGAGTCATACATTTTAAAAGAACTGTAGAAAGTTTGCACCTTGAATACTTCCCCCATACTGTCCTTTAAAGGCTGTTATGATGGTACTTCATCATAAATTGATAATATTCCTTAACAAACGCACTCTCAATCTATGTTGGTTAAATGTTGCATGTAAAAAAACAAATTGCCTACAGTTGGGACTATGGTGTCCAGACACTGAGGCAGACCTTCGAGGGTTAGAGATTCTCACAGTTTAAGATGAACACATGTGGAACTTAATGGGGAGCAGTTTTGTTTGTGACTGAGAACAAACTAGAAAGGGTAAGAGAGAGAGAGAAGAGGGCACAGAGACGGGCCTTGAAAATATGTAAAGATCTAGATGCAAAGTGATAAGCAAACAGGAAAAGACAAAAACAAGCTACAAAAAGTACAACGTGGAGGCAGTGTGTAAGTGAACTGCCGAATCATAAAGCATCTACTTTTTCACACACACACTCGCACACACACAGACACACGCACACACACACACACACTCTTAATGAAAGGGGTTCCTGAGCTTTTCCTGGTACAGGAAGAGGACTCTTAAAGAGACAGCGTCCTCTCTGAACCCCACAGCTCTCTTTGTTAATTTGATTTGAGAAAAAGAAAGGTGATGAAAATAATGTTTTTGGGATTCAGGCTGTTTCACATTTGTATTTCAAGATTAGATGTGTTGCCTGACAGGAGAGGAGGTGGCAAAACAGGATGCTGGACTTTACCAGCTCTTAAAATATAGGTCAATGTGTGATTTTGAGTTTGATTGGCAAAAAAAAAACATGTATTTATATTATGGTGGTTTATGCATTTTATCTTTGTTTTTGTTGAAGCTGGATGATGAATTTTCCCCTTTGAGTTTAGTCCACTTGTAGCGTTAATATGTGAGGAGGAGGTATTCACACAAATGTCAGGTCTGCTGAAATGTGATAAATGGGTTTGTCTTTTAACACTTGAGTGGGAATATGTGAAAACTCTGAAATATTTGGCTTTGAGGCACTGTGTGACAAATGCCTCATATTTGGATTAACCTGGACAAAACAAAAGCACCTTTTATAACTTTTTAGATCATGTCAGACTTACAAACGTTTTCGAATTAGATCTTGTTGTGCTGCAAATGGAGCACCTCTCTGCAAAAGATAAGCCACTTGTCCCTTCTATTTTTAAACCAAATACCTTTCTCTTTACTGCAGCTTCTGCAGCTCCATACTTTCTCTCTGGTTCTTCCCATGTTATTTACAAAATGCTTGACACACTAAACCATATGGACAGAACAAGGAAAGCTTTGTGGAAGTCCTGGGCAAGGAGGCATTTGTGTACACGCACACTCACACACCAGCGCACTAGTAAAACGGCACAGAGGATCCTTGTGGCTTCTGTGATCCTGGCTGTTCAGTTGCTGTGAAACACAGCAGGTAGGTGAGAGATAGAGAGGAGCAGTGAGTCTTTTCTAAGGAGTTTCAATTAGTTGAGAAGAAAAAGTTGCAATAAAACATCTGCACAGTTGGACATATAAGAATCAAGACGTGAATGAAGGAGAGATTCTTGAGTGAGAACGGGCAGGAGGAAAGCAAGAGTTGTTAACTGAGCTGATCACAAACTGCTTGAGGTAACAGAGCTCCTCTATACTCAAGGCGTCCTCATGTGGACCAAAACTAAACAGGGACTGGGTTCCGCCCCACATTCAGACCACAGCTAATAGGCTGCAGACAGGGGCACCCTCGCAGTCACCAATCATCGTTGAAGTAGTGACAGCTTCCCTCTGCTTTGCATCGTGTAAGGCCCCTCCCACCCTGTGAAGTTTAATACCAGGGGAAGGCTGAGTGCTGATTCTAGAGAGTTCCATCCTTCCTCTTTGTACCTGCTGAATGAGCACTAAATTAACCCTGACTCCTCAACCTCATCCCTGTGGAGCACTTGGTTAAAACCTTTTTTTTTCTCAATCATTTAAAGTGTAAGGGAGACCATCTTTTGTTTTTTCTTCTATCCCTTCATCTCTTGGCAGTCTATTAACACTGGATGCATCTCACATCTCCATCTGATCCTGGACTGATTTAATCATCTGGCCTGTCCTCTGTCCTTTGAGAGAGTACTCCCTATGTGCCTCTTCCCATCATCACAAAGAACTGACTGTTACTGTTAAAGCTATAGGTATGTATTCAATCATTAAGTATGCTTACTTTTGTCGCCTGTCATAATTTATTTCTGCGTAGGTTTGTATTCTATATTAACATGTTGGACTTGCCTTAGTGTTTGTTTTTTATTTGTGGGCATTTTCAGTTTGTATAAACTCGGTCAAGCTGGGACATTGCTATAGTGACAGTGCATGCCTGTCCCAGCACTGCCTTGTGGCTAAATTGGACCATTAGTTTGCCGTGTGTGGCTTCAGCTGTCCATCTTTGTTTTCTGTCTTTTCCAGCTGTTTTGACAAGCTGTAATTTTCCAATGCATGAAGAAAGTAACAGAGGCTGAAACAATACTCAGACTGTACTGTAAATATCTCGCAAAGTATTACTCTCAATCTGACTTGTTATGTTTTTTTTTTTTTTTTTTTACTTAAATGAGTCAAAAGTGTTTTTTTATTAACTTTAATGAGCATAAAAATGTGGTTTTGTATTAATCTGTTCACAGAGTATTAGGCTCCAGTATATGTTTCTTATGATTGTGCTCACCACGTGTTATAAAACTTCGGTCTGACTCGGTCATTTGCACTCTGTATTTCCTGCTCTTCGCTCTAAATGATGCAAATGACATTTGTCACTCTTTATCATCCGTGTGGGCTGACTCACCTCTTCACATCTCCTCTAGTGAACAAAGTGAGCAGAGATTAACTTTAATTTGCTCTCAAAGGGATTCACCTTGAAAGTCCTCAACATGTTCTTTTGACAAATCCTTTTGGTGCCTATCCAATCTTTTAAGCACCTGCTGCACTTCTTTGTTTCAAGGTTTCCTCTGAATCTCTAATCTAACACTGTTGTTCTGAAAAGCGGAGAAGATATGATAGTGTCTGAATATATCAACGAGCATGTGACATTTGACATTTCTTAAATAAACAAATACGTAAGCAGTAGACACATGGCTGGAAGAGACTATAAATCTTATAGAGAATTATTTAGAAAATACTTGATATTATTGTAAATACTTGACTTGTTTAACCAAATGAGCAGTTCAAACTGTGGTGTTCAAACAGTTAGCTGTCTCTTCATTATATTTGTTCTTGTTCTTGTTCTGCTGGTCAAAGCTCGAGGGATGAATTTCTTAGAAATTCTCCAGATCATGGTTGGACCTGTTCCAGGGAACAAAGCTCCGTAGAGTTACTGAAATTGACTGGAGGGGGTTTTTAATACAAAGGAAAAGAGAGGTAGAAGCCAATGTTTTCAATTCATGAGCCCTGTGTTGGTTCTCTCTCTCTCTCTCTCTTTCGCTCTGTGAAAGGCACTACACCTGTGTCTGGAGCATAGGTCACATTTCACTGCACCAAACCTCTCGTCTTAAAGCCCTGACACTTTCAGATAACAATCTGCCTAATTGCAGGGAGTGGAGAGCGCTGCAAGGCAAACGGCAAACATACAGTTGTCATAAGAGAACGGAAAAGTACTGAGCGGCTCAGCGATGAGTTGTGTGTGTGTGTGTGGGTGAGGAGGGGTGGCAGGGTTATATTTGTAGAAAGTGTGTAGCTGAGCCTGTATGGAAGAGAATAGACAGTAAGCACTACCTTCAAAAGCTGATCTGTACGAGGGGCCATCAGTCTGTTGCTATCTCAGGCGAACACAGCCAAGTGTTACATTCAGCCTCCTGCAAACAGCTATCAAATATGATTGTGTCATTACCTCCTAAAATATTAGATTTGTTCAAGCATTCTGTGGAGGAATTTCTCACAATGAGATGCTCACGTGCTTTTCATTTTTGCAGGCGTCAGCTGTATTTTCATTCTGATAAAACTAATTAAGACTTTATTGCCTCAAGAAATTTAAAGTCATTTTGGACATTTTCTTCATGCTGTCTGTCAAGTGTAAGTGTACTTAGATATGCTGGAATATTCTGGAATGCCAGCCACAGCCTTAAGAATGTTTTTCGATGTGCCTGCTTTGTGTTAACACGAGAGCAGCAATGGAAAGTTACCAGGTGCTGAGGAAGCAGACTGGTGAGGGGACTTTTTCAGAAATATTTGTCACCTTTAAAAGTTTAACCATGTGATTAAGTGATAATGTTGGCGGCAAAAATGTCCAACTCACACTGATCCTGATCCTCAAAAGAGATGAAAGTGTTGTTTATTTGGAATTCCGACCTTGCTTGTTATTTTTTACCCGTGTGCATGTAGTTGTATACCAGGGAGGAATATCTCTTGTAATGATATATTTGGCAATATAATTGTCCTGAGTCCTGTAGCTATGCATGTTTGTAACCTAACTGGGCCTTTTCCATACTATATTTTTTTAAACCTGACTACAAACTTGTGTTGGTGTCTGGTGTTACACCTACAAGTCTTTACCTTTTTGTTCAGTTTCTGAAGTCTCTAGATGATTTACAGTTTTGGCTATGAAGTTTACTGGATGTAATTGGCAGCAGTTGCCTAAAAACCCGAGTCAAAAAACTGTCTTTTATTGACCCTTCTTTCTCTAACTACTTCAGTGAAAGTTGTGTAGCCTTGAGAACACGAGTTTACCATTAACTTTCAAAGAACATCTTGATCTGGTTTAGATCAAACCTTGGGAGCACATTGAAAGCAGACCTTTAATAACTTCTAATAATATAGAGAGACTGACTGATAGAGTTCTGACTCCTTCCTGGTTTTGGGGGTTTACCAAAAGGCTTAAGCTAGCTTTCTAGCAGCCATATTAAGGCATATAGGAAGCTTAAGTAAATGTACTTAGACATATCTGAAAAGTTGAGGTGAATACATATTCATGTGGTGGTCAGAAACACAACTCCTGCCCATAAGTTGCCCAGAACTTATCAGGCAGCAGTATCAGGCTTTGGCAATATTTGACGCAAATACTTTTTTACGATGTGTTCCTCCTCTGGATTCAAATTGCTTCGGATTATAGGAACCTGTTTGTTACCACAGTGCAAATATCTTTGGCGCAAAATTTTCTGAAATTGTTGTGACACATGTCTTCTTCCATTTGATTTACAATGTTCCCTTGTTTGGGAAAAAAAACAATATACATAGCCCACATGGAACTCTGCAATGCCTAGTGTTGCATGCAAACCCAATAAAATGTTTACTAGTCCCTCCCTGGAATAGTTCCAGATGTTATTTATTCCTTTTGAGGTACATAGACTACTGGTGATTTAAAAAGTGGCTTGTTTCCAGAAAAAAAACACCCTCTACTGCCAGTTGTTTACCACACAGTGTATGTTGTTCTGCTTGCTATCCAGTTGTGCATGCAGTTATTTGATCAAGCTTTAGTGGAACATTGTCTGGCTGCTAGTTTTTCTGGTAAAACTGACAATAAAGTGTCCAAAGATAAAGAACTGCTATAGGGGTTTCCACTTTCCTTTGACGCAAACACTGAAGCTATGGAATGTTTTCAATGTATGTCAAACTTTGTCCTGCATATTCGCTTTCATGAACCACTGTCTGATCTTTTGTTGTAGAGTAAAAAGTGTACTTAAAATGTTGAGGAGAAATTTCTAGTTCTTCAAAAAGAGGACTATGTTTCTACTTGTGTGTTCTTCACTATTCTTTGTGGACAAAGGTATCGTAAACAAATGTCCAAATCGTCAATTTCTTTGAAACCTATATGTCTTGCACAGGGAAATATGAGTGCTATAATCTAACGTAATGCCGTTTTAACTCTGCAAAGACTGATATGTATGGCCTGCAGCAGATTGTACAAACATACAGAACAGAGAACAAAACATGAGCCACGTGACTGAGCTTTTCAGGCTTTTGTTGACTTTGGCACAGTGCCACCCTCCCTCAAGACTTCACTCATTCCTTCCATGCCTCGCATAAACACACACACACACACACACACACACACACAGTCGCCTCCAACCCATATTTTTCAGACCATTCCTTCCACAAACACTTTTTTTTCTTCCTCTCTATTCTCCCCAAGTGGATATACACACACATTCTTTTTTTCCTCGAGTTTTATGATCTGAGCCATTACCTTTTTTTCCCCCATAATCTTTTGCATACCAAATGTGTTTTTCCACTACTTTTGGGCAAGGGCCATGTCTTGTTTTCCACCATGACAATGATGGCTTTGTTTACAATAAATGGGTTTCTGTATGTAATAAAGAAAACGTTTACTAAGAATCTGCCTTACTGTGATATTTCAGATAAAAAAATCCTGTCTTACGTCCCTAACTTCTCCTGGACTGCCTTAGCACTGTTGATACAGTATAGACAAAAATTAGCCATGCTAATGTGCAACGTGGATGCAAACCTGTGGTAAAAGAAGATTAACACTCTTTTTATAGACTCAAAGGCTTGTTCTATCTTTGAAAAGGTTTTTTTCAAACTATCCATCCAATGTACAGTCACATCAACCACACTCACATACACAAATATGTGTACACACTAACTTGGCTCTGAGTTGTGTTCACTTCCCGATGTTTGGGGTGGAACCTCGGGCCGCCCAACCACTGAAGACGGGGGGCAACATCTGTCCGCCATCTTTGTCAGTGCCGCAAAGTAATATGGTGAGACCCCTTTTGTCTCTTCAACTCTTCACTTTCCCATCCCTCGCTCATTTACCTTCTTGATCTCATCCTCCTTCGCTCCAGCCTTTCTAAGCACATCAACCCTTTCTCTTGAGAAAGCAGAGCTCCTTTTTGTCACTGCAGCCTTTTCTTCATTCACTCTTTTTCTTAAAGAAGACGTAAAAGAGTCCCTTTCCAGCTCTCTCACCCTCCTTTGTGCATTTAGTTGAATACATGCTACTGTTTTCTATTCATTGTCATGAATGATTATTTTTCATGTGGGTTTTGTATCTTCATGATGAGTATGCATTTTTGTTCATAGGGATCATCTTAGAAGATTCCATAGATTGAGCAAAGATTCCTTCTCTGCCCCCCATTGACTTGCAGTCCTTGAATTCTTTTTATTAAACATTTTTAGAAAATTAGAACATGCACTGTCATGTCATTATTTGTGTACTTTGAATTATGTTACAGTCATTCAACAACAATGGTAATGACCACTTTGCAAGCTTCTGTTTCCAGCAGCTAACATTTCTACGTTGTGTTTTTTAATTCGCTCTCTACAGGAAACGCACACAGGAGTGGTCCAGGATGGCTCTCAATGTGCCGGGTCTAATAGTGATGGTGGGATTCTACCTGCTCATTTTGGGTACAGGAATCTGGGCTTCCATGCGCTCCAGAAAAGAGGAGAAGAAGTGCACAGGAGATGGCATGGAGATAACACTCCTGGCCGGACGTAACATCAACCTGCTAGTCGGCATCTTCACTCTTACTGGTAAAGCCAACATAAGGTGTTTTATTTAGCTGATGGCCTTAACATGTGTTTACAGCTTTAAATATTCAAACCATGCAATTGAATGTAAGTGAAAATCTTTGTGTAGTGTTGACGTATTTTAAATAGTGATTGTTTGGTATATGTATAAAGTCATTGGAATGCCAAGCGAATAAAGTATCTGGATCATGTTTCCTTTTAATATTTATGTGTTTGTCTTTACAGCTACATGGGTGGGCGGAGGCTTCATCCTTGGTATAGCTGAGGCAACATACAACCCAACACTAGGTGCAGTGTGGGCTCTTATGCCTGTACCATATGTCCTGACTTTTTTCTTAGGTAAGTTGCATCACTTACCGTCAAACGTCAAACCCTGAACCATAAACAACCCACCCAAGACACAGCTTGTCTTTTTTAAGAAATGATCTCAGCTGAGTGCAGCAGTCTGGGCCAAAGTGACTTGATACAACCGTGCTTAAAAAATGTCTTGGTGGTGCTTGATATCCTCCCATTACACAATATAGGACACAATCAGAAAATAGACATCGACTAAACTTGGGCTTACAAAGATCTTGCTTATGACGACTTTGTTTTTAGTGTAAAATTATGTTTCTCAAAGTTCTTGGATACAATGTTTAAAAGTTTTGTTAAACAGTTACCTAGCTTCCATATCCCTAACCCCAATCTGACTCCAAGCACCAATAAAGGTGTCGCTCATGTTAAAAATAGGAGCATGAGAAATCAGTGAAGGATTGTAACTCAAAGCAACAGGTGCAAATGCTTAAGTTCACCCAGAGAAGTATAACCCGCTCTGAATTCACCAAAATGACCAACTAAGTGATTCCTCTGCACGCATTTGCAACAGGTGAAATATCCTGTTTTTAAGGCCCCTTTGTCACAATGGCTTGCATGGTGTGAGTAATGGGAACTGGAAACACCAAAGTCCCGGACCAGGAAATAAAACTTCCCCATTCTGTTAAAGTCCATTGTTGGCCAAGTGGGCCCAAGAGTTCAGCTAAAGGTGTTTATTGTGTTATCTGAACTGAACATTTATTTTTCTTGTTGTTCAAACACATTTGTTTCCCTTCCCTCTTCTTTTTACCCCTGGCCTTTGGTTTTTAAAATGACAGAAATATTGCCACTATAAACTGGCTTCATTATGTCGAAAAAGAAAACACGGCTTTAAAGTAATCCCCTCCCTTCTGCTTCAGGTGGTTTTTTCTTTGCCAAGCCTATGAGAGAGAACAAGTACTTGACAATGATGGATCCCTTCCAACAGAAGTATGGGAATGTTCTGAGCACTGCGCTGATCTTTCCCGCACTGGTGGCTGATGTCCTGTGGGTGGCTCGTACACTTGTCAGCCTGGGTAAGTTACCTCACACTACAAAACCGTCTGGCACTTAAATGTGAGCACACAATCATGCAGTCAGGCACCCATAATTATGGACTTAAATTGGCATAAACACTATAGTTAAAGAAAGCTGAATGTTGATGGAGTTAGGGACAATTAATTGTAAAAGTGCAATATTAATAAGCCAACCACAGAGCATGGAGGCCAACGTTACAACCGCAAGTGAAGTCATCTCACACAACCTCATGTTCAGATGGACACAAAGGCAACTGCTGTGGTACCTTAACCAAAAGTAACTTGGCCCCCTTAGGAACATTGTTGCTTTTAGCTGAATGAAAAAAGGCGAACCAGCTGATTTAGATGATGAAAATTGGTCAAATCTGCGCCAAAAAGATCCCTGTGAAAAGAGGGATTGTGACTTTTGTGTATATTTTTTCTTAACCACAAAACCATGGAAGTTTGTGACAGACACTGTTGGTAACAAAAGAGTAAAAAATAAATGAAAGTCACAATCAAAATAATCTTTGGGGCCAGATATTATTACTGGCAGTCCAGCTTTGGCCTGGGGGCCGCCAGCTGCCGTCCCCTAATGCGATGACTGCATACTGTTGAGCCACACTCATTCACTGCAGGGGGAATTCCTTCACCACGACAGCCTTACATGGAGTGAACTTTTTGGCACCAACTCGCTGTTGTTTGGACTTTATTAATGCAGTTGAATAGAATAAAAGGAAAAATGTGATATGACACAACACCAACAGCTTTATAATGAATAGCCTCTGACACTCACTAACACAGGGTCTTTTTTTTTCCATGCTTTTACAAGAGCAGAAACTGTATGAAATGAACTGAACCATGTGCACCTGTCTAAGCTACCATAGTCAGCACTCAGCCAGCTAAGTAGCACAGTACCTTTTGAAACGAATAGATGCATCTGCTGAGGAGCCCTTTATGAAATATATTACTTTACAGGGTTATAGGTTACTTAAGAAAAAGGGGATACTGATATTTTGCTTGGTACACTGTTAATTGTAGGGGCTGGCCATTCTACATGAGCTTTTGTCTTGTTGCATAATATGTTTGTAGTAAGTTTGGAGTCATTTATACCCTTAACAAGAATCTTGGTTTTAAGGAAGTTGCTGGATACACTGAAAAGTCTGAAACAGAATTTTCTTAACCAACAAGCATTAATATAATTAGCTAGCTAACAGCTGTGGACATCCGTCTGAAATCAAAACCCAGCATTCAAGTCATAAACCTGTCAAAGTGCACGTACTAAATTGCTGGTTGAGAAGAGCTTAATAAATATTTTTTTTAAAAGAAGTAGGAAGAGGGAGACTGGCTTAACAAACCGTCACACCACTATACATCTTGCCTGTTTAATGCTAGCAGCAAAGAAATGGCCAACAATTATGCTTTCAAAACCTCACACTAGGTAAGTTTGTTTAAGGACTTATTGAGCTTTTCCATTCACACATTTTACAGCCAGATGCTGGAGATGCTTGCCTTTGGTGCCTTTTTTTGAAACTAAATAAAAGACAATAATTGACCCTGAGCATTATATATACAATGAGTGTTGGTCAGAATAAAAGCAGCTATGTTATTTGAGTTTATGTGTCATCATTCAGATGACAAGATGGCTAACAATATTATTATAATAGAAAAAGCTTTGTTACATAATACTTTTAAATATGCTACTACATATGGTCCTATTGCTTTTACTGTTGCTATTGTCATTTGTCAGTGATGATTTGTGTGTGTGCGTGTGCGTGTGCGCGTGTGCGTGTGTGCGTGTGTGTGCGCGTGTGCGTGTGTGTGTGCGTGTGGTGGATGACAGTGAGCATGTGCTTTGCAGTGTGAATGAGTGGGAGAGACCATGAGTGTGTTGTGGCTGGGTGTGAACATATTGTTTTCTTGTGTGTTTTTAACGCTGTTTTCTTTTCCAGTGTTATTTGAAAAGTGGGTTAAACATCGAGCAGCCTGTTGATTGTGAGAGGTGATCAATTGTTTAAACCAGATCAGAATATTGTGTCATTGGAGGTTTCTAAAAGTGTTGGTGCCAAGGCACCGAGTCAGTTACATAGTAAATATTACATGGGAAGCAATCATTTAATTATCTGTAATTTGTAAGATGATGTTGGGGGAAAAAAACTTGATCAAACCAATGAAATCCATTGAATCGAGTCAATAGCAGTCAATAACCAAATTAGCACCACATGCTGTAATGACACTCCACAAAAGGACTGGTGGAGATGCAGGAATGTTCCGGTCCAAAGCTATAAAACCAATATAGAGTCAGGACACCCCTCACTCCTCAGAAAAAAAAAAACTCTTGCTGTTGTTTCTGGTACAGCTATGAATACATCATTGATGTGGGCTTAGCATCACACACATACACACACATAAACACTTGACACTCCAGAGAGTGTACTGAGCATTTGACCCACCACAGGGGCGTTGTTGCTGGGAGACTGTTTATTTGTGTGTGTGTGTGTGTGTGTGTGTGTGTGTGTGTGTGTGTGTGTGTGTGGAGTATAAACTGAGCTTCATGGTCAGCTTGAGCGTGTGTGTGTGTGTGTGTGTGTGTGTGTGTGTGTGTGTGTGTGTGTGTGTGTGACTGTGGTGGTTCAGTGCCAGAAATTATTGAACTAATTTAAAAATACTTTGAATGTGATCTGAGTTAACTGTGTCGTATCAAGAGTACACAGTCATGGTCAAATTTCTTCTGGGAAAGAATCATGGACAGGACAGAAAGGTTATGTGTGTCCGTGTGTTTGTGCATGCACGCTCACGCACCAGTTTTTTTTAAAAAGGACATGGATAAAAACAACATGGGGTATTTGGACAGCCCCTTCCCTCTGTCCATCCCTGGTGCTGCGCCCATTACGTCCAGAGGCCCCTGAATCTCATTCCACCTTTCCCTTGCCTAAATTTAGCTTGGAGGGGAACAGCACAGCTCAGCATAGAACAAATATGAGATCCAGTGCTATATTTGGAAAACAAGGAATAATTTAGTATCCAGTGTTAAGGTTGCATTATGTCCCAACAATGAGATAAGTCCCTTGACAAACAACACAGAACCCTTTCTTGATCATAAAGCATAGCTATCACGTTGAGATGGATTTCAGTTCACACATGACACAATGCATCTCGTCTGACCATTTGTGGTCAGAGTTTGCTCACCTGATAGCATTGCAGTTAATACAAAACAAGTTTCTTATTCAAAATGAACTCCTCATTCAATGTTGACATACAAATTTGTCACTGAACAAATCTAAATGTATTACCAACTGTATTTTAAGATGCATTTCTGTTTCAAGTGTGAACAAGTGGTTTATAACTGTAGTATCTACTATCTTTTTTTCTTAAGTGTTGGGTTATTCTGTCTTCAGAGTTCAGATACAAAAACAAACTACTTTAGATTATATAATAACTAAGATACACCAACTGAAAGCTTACAAGGTAACAGATCAGATTTCAAAAATGTGAAACACATGAGGTGAGAAGCTCAAAATGTAACAGCCAAGTATGCTTAATGTAGATGGTGCAAAGCGGGGAGACAGAAAGTTGAGATGGGATGGAGTGAGGGTGGGAAAGTCAGCAGGGTGGTGAGTGGCGATCGATGGTGCCGATCTGACACTTCTCTGTTTAAGGGCATTGTTGTGGTGTGGCTGCAGGCTGCGGCTGGGGGGACCCTGGCAATGTGGCAGAAGAGACGGTGAAGGTAGTGACGTTTTGCTTGCCTTGTTTGAGTAACAAGATGTCTTTTTTTTTCATTTATTTAAAATATACATTTAATCACAAATTCATTTGAAACACGTTTTACTTGTTGAAGACACTTCTCTTTCATTATTTTTTTTACATTTATTTTCAAAATGAAAGTAACTTAATGAAGAATTATTAGTGTTAAAATGGTGAAATTGACTCACAAGGGTGAGAGTTTCACTTGGAGTCACAATCAATAGGCTGCTTTTGTTTGTGTTTCTTTAAAGTTCTTTTTGTTATGATCTTATTATCAGTTTTTGTTCGCTTGTTGCATTATTTTAGCTCATGGATGCTTACTAGAGGTTTAAACCGAAGCAACCCATACTTAAGTATAACTTTATTCCTGACTTATATGTCTAGAAATGTTTTGCATTTTGGTTGTTAAAGCATTATTTGTTTACGTGTTCATATAAAATACTGTGTGTTTAGATAATAGTATGACCATATCATATGCTTAGTTTCTTAACAATTCTTTGGTATTACTACATACAGTAAGTGTGACTGCATGTACGTGTGTGTGTGTGTGTGTGTGTGTGTGTGTGTGAAAGAGAAAAGATTTAAAAAGGAGAAAACTAATACAACTATTTAACTATCACATAAGCAGTTGCATGTAACCATAGCAACCAACTGCTGTAAACTAGATGACTTGCTGTAGCATTATTGGTCTCTGCTAGTGGTGTGAGGCTTATTGCTGTGCTGTGTTGTTCCAGGTGGAACTATGAGTGTGATCCTGGACCTGTCCTACGTCTACTCCATCATCACCTCCTCAGTAGTGGCCATAATCTACACACTGCTTGGGGGGCTCTACTCTGTGGCTTACACAGACGTCATCCAGCTCATCCTCATCTTTATCAGTCTGGTGCGTAATATCTATACACTATTGAACTAGTCTCTGTATCGTCACCTATTGTTTTCTGAAGAGGCGTTATGAAGCCTAACGAGGGGTCGCCATAATGGAATTGTTGACCTCTACTTATTGTTGAGGGTATTTCATACGAATAAATTTGAATCCAAAAGAATATATAAGTTTACTATGATGAACAAATGCGGAAAATCCATAATAAATTTTAACTACTGTACATCTCCAACAGATATTTATAGGGACAGACAGAAAACTTCCCAAACTGGGCCCACAATCAGATTAACCATTTTTCCTGTGTTTGTGTATACAGTGGGTGTGTGTTCCTTTCCTGATGACCAACCCTCACTCTCTGGATATCTCACTAACTGCTTACAACCAGACCTTACAAACCAGTCCCTGGGTCGGCACGGTGGAGCTCGATCAGGCCGGCAAGTTTTTTGATGACTTCATGCTGCTGGTGAGTGGAGTGGGAGAAGTCATTATATACACACACACAGACTGCACTACATGTTGTCTCATACACAGCTAATCTAGTATTTACAGAGCTCCAGCCATTACAGCAATTAAAATTAAATGGAACCAGCAGTGGAATGAAATGGTCTGATTTCATTAGATGAACAAACAGCTAAGCACAACAACATCAGGGTCATGAGAGGATTGCTCCTTCTAGTCCTGTGTAGCTGTACAGTCATCTGTCATCATGTCTCAACTGTGTGTTTGTGCCAGGCTCTGGGCGGTTTGGCCTACCAGGCATTCTACCAAAGAATCTTGTCGGCCTCATCTTACACCCAGGCTCAAGTGACTTGCTTTGCCTCGTCTGCCTTCTGCCTGGTGCTCGGTATCCCCTCCGTGCTGATCGGCGCTGTGGCTGCATCAACAGGTACACACTTAACTCACAGTTATAGGAAATTGTAACTCAGCTTTCCAAGACTAGAGTCTGAATATGTTTCTGCTTTTGAAAGAGTCAAAATGTTGACATTCTTCTCATGGTTTAACTAATTAGGCTCTCTTTATCAGATTTAGTGTCTTTCTGGATTCAATTATTTCTCCCCTCGGTCTTCCAAACTTTCCTTTGGTATTCATCCAAATGTTCGTCCTTTCCGTCCTTCCTCCCAGACTGGAACTCAACCAGCTACGGATTGCCAACCCCATATGAGCGTGACCAGGCAGGCTCCATCCTCCCCATCGCCCTGCAGTTCCTCACGCCCCCCTACATCTCTGTTATTGGGATTGGAGCTGTGGCTGCGGCTGTCATGTCCTCCATGGACTCGGCTCTTCTGTCCTCAGCGTCCATGTTTTCCTCTAATGTCTACAAGAACATCTTCAGGAAGCAGGTCAGAATCTGAGGGAGATGTCAAGTCTGTCTGAGAATACATCAGTGAAACCACTTTTTTAAAACTTTCATTTACATTTACATAAGAGTAACTTCCTATAAAGTATGGTAGAAAAATTGGTTTAATATCTGAAGGTTCTTGGAATAACTGTGAAGTGAAATTATATTGTTTTAAATATATATATATATTATATTATATATATTATATTAAATCCATCTCTATCGACAACAGGCTTTCTGGAACATAAGGTAGTCTTTATTAGTATAACTCAATCATTTATTAATGCAAACAGTCGATAATTTAAAGGTATAGCGTAAATTTCAAATTCACATGTTTACCACAAGAGCCGAAGGCTGCAAAGAAGTTTTGTTTCAGCTACCATGCAAAGCTCGGCTAGTGCCTCCTTAGCAAGACAAGCTATCTGCAAATTCAGTTTATTTCATTCCAATGCATTTTCTTAAATAGTTGTAATTGTTCTGAGAAAATCTTCATTATCAAATTTGACCTTTGTGAGTCATGAGGAGCATGCAATCTTAAAATCCCCCTTTTTGGATCTTATATTCCTCTATTTGTATAATAATCAGCTGGAAATAAGTCGTATGTCATATGTGGGTAGCCCAAGGACATTAACAGCCCAGCGACTGTATCACTATAGTGTACTCTCACATCAAAAGCTGGAGGCAGCAACACAGTAGCTATTGACTTAATGATACTGCACATTCTATACAATATGCCCTCTGTTTCAGATTGAGTCTTGTTTATGATGTTTGTTCTCCTCTAACAATGATCTATTTCATTATTTCATCCCTGAGGAATGTTCCATATAATTAGCCAGCATATTGTCGGGCTCTTATAGAGCTGTAAAGAGCTGTAACTAGAAACTGATTTTGTAAGCCGATCTCAAGATGATCCTTAGATCCTAACATTGTTAAAAAAAAGGTATGAAGTGAAATTTAACTCCCTGGGCCTTTCTCTTTGTCCTACTCTTCTCTCCTTCAGGCATCAGACCGTGAAATGCAGTGGGTGATCCGTATCTCAGTGGTGGTCGTGGGCCTAGCTGGCACTGCTCTCACTTTCCTGGACAGCAGCGTGCTGGTCTTCTGGCTTGTGGGCGTCGACATGTCCTACACCATCATGTTCCCTCAGCTGGTCTGCATCCTCTTCTTCAAGGTGTCCAACGGCTACGGAGCCAGCGTGGGCTACTTGATGGGAATCATCTTGAGGGTCATGAGCGGCGAGCCCCTCATCGGCCTGCCGCCAGCCATCAAATTCCCCGGTTGCCGACTGGACGGCGAAGGAAGGCTAACCCAGTTCTTCCCCTTTCGCACCACAATCATGGTCATGTCACTTGCTTCCATTCTGATCGTCTCCTGGCTGGCCTCCGTCATTTTCAACAAGGGTCTGCTGCCTGAGAGTTGGGATGTGTTCAAGATCAAACGCACGCAGACGACAGCAAGTGCTGCGGACCACAAGAGGACCATCTCTGAAAAGGAAGACGCATCTGTGGCCAGGCAGCTCTTGGACACCACCAGCTTATGAAGAGGCACACAAAAGAAATAGAGATGGACGATGGGGAGTGGATGGAGCAGATATGTTTGTCTGCTTAGCAGGAGTTCACAGAGGGGGAACAAAGGAAAGACTGGACATTATGTACAGAATCTGTATCACAGTGACATTGTGGTGATGACTATTACATTAGCAGTGTGATATGAGCTCTCTGGCACCTTACTTCATAAGTTGCCTTATTCGGTGTAAATAGGCTCCTTGGGTAGAATAATTAGCAGAAAGCCAGCATTTAGTATAATGAATGTGATAACAAACATAAAGGCCCCAATCTTTTCCATTTCAACATGTACGCTGACACACAAAGAACCCAGAGGCGGGTTTAACCACCAAGCTATTTCCATTCATTGGATATCATTTAAGAAACAAGTTCACAACAACAGTTATATTCATTAGAAACTCAAAACAAGAATAATAGATTAATGAGAATGTATTTTACCTCTTTTTGATAAATTAAGATAGTGCTTTAGGATTCTTTCATGACCAATGACAATTCAGTTCCTGAAGACCCCAACACTGTGGCAACCTGTTATGGCACAAAGGACACCCGCACAAGGAACTGAGCAGTCAATCCACCAGTAAAATATTATAAAATAATAAAATAGCTCATATAGAAATGTTTGTAATTGTTCGTTAAAATTCAGTTTTTATGTTGGAGAAGCTAAACAGATTGGGTCATGTAGCTGATAAGAAAACAGGAGCAAACCCAGCCGACTTCATTCTTTACTGAATAATCTTTTGTTTGTCTGATCGGGGTGTATCTCAGGACACCAAGCTTATCGTTCAGTGTAAACCTCTGGGAAAGATTTGCAGCTATGTGCAGCATGACAGGGCCCTCTTTTACACCAGAACAAAAAAGAAAAACTACCCAAGGAACGAGGGCACGGCCTGACACGTTCCTTGGCACATTTTTTGAAAGATTTTTGTGATCTGATCTCTGCTGCTTCCAGCTCTACTATACGGCAAAGATGATTTTTCTTAGCATGTAAGTCAATATTATATAATCACACTTTTAACTTCCTTTATATAACTTTTATGTACAATCATAGTTACAATCATGCTTTTATTCTATAATAGCAGCTGTGTTATGATCAAACTGCTTTGCTTTGAAAAATCTCAGATTTATAGCAGCCTTAAAATGTTTCTCTGTTGTTTTTGTAAAGACTAATCTTAGTTTAAATCTGTGAATGTGCGGAGAGGACAAACAGAATTATAAGAACATTTCTAAGGTATAAGACCAGACTTGGATTTCAGTGCAATGCTGGGGGTTTTATTCTACAAGCACTTTTTAAAAAGTATACAGAGGTGACACAAACACTATTTCAAGATTTTAAACGATTTACACGTCGATTTTCTTTTTTTTTTTACTTACCTCAGTAAGTTTTGTTTGTGTTTGGTCAAGAATAGCAGAAATAAGAGACAGAAATGCAAAAAAACAACTTAATCTCCATTTATCTCACAGCTATTGCAAGGGCCTCCAAACAGCAATCTACTCATATGACATAAACTCATTGTAGCAGTTTTCTTCAACTACGCGGAGAGAAAGCACTTCAGACATATCACTACTTTTCTTCTCCACCCATCAGTGTGAGACATGATCCTCTCAGTGTTTCATTGTCTTTGTACTGTGTAGTTTTGTTTTGTCATTACTTATTGAAAAGTTGTAGTTTACAGTCCAATTTACTTTTTTTCCCCTTTCCGTTGAAGAACATCCGTGCAAATGAGACTCTCAACAATGAACAGTAAAGATTTACATCAGTGCATATTTACACCGTATTATTTGTGAGACGTTGTTCAACCACATCTCTTTTGTTAAAATGCATATGTGTCATTATACTGAGCCTGTAACTATAGTCTGTTGTGCAAAATGGTCCCTGGTATAATCTGACAGACCGACAGCCTTCCTCTACTAAACTGTTGCCTTACATGTCACTGGAAACTGGTTTCACTCTGCTGTCAGTGCTTCTGTACTGGTCATCGTAATGTGGGTGTATAATCTAGTCATTGTTTAAATACCTCAAGGGCCGGTAATGTTTGCTTTAAGTATCAGGACTACCACCTATATTGTGACTTCTATCCAAAGCATACTGTGTGAATGTCATTTTCCAAAGACTTAACACACAAAAGAAAGTGTGTATGAAAACAGGACACATTCAGGACACAATGCATCTTTTTCTATGTGTTATTGTGATTTCTACCTGTTTTAAAGTGTTGTACTATACAGCCTAATCATGATTTCTTTTTTCGATATTTACACTTTTTATTTTTTTATCGGTTGATCACGATGCGTTGAGGATTTGACAAGAGAAACACACGTGTATTTTATCTCAAGTTAGCAACGTTAAAGGCTTTAAATGCGATTTTTCAAACTTAAATGTAATATAAATCAAGTATATCCTCTGAAAATAACTCTGTGAGTCATGACTGTCTACAATGGGTGTAACACCCGAGTCCCACTGTCTGTGATGTTTTCAGAGTTTTCAGAGTCCTATCTTCAGTTTGTTGACATCGTTGGGACGGCCGGCTGACTCCTCCCCTCATGTATAAAAGTTGTTTAATTGAGGGACTAGAGAAAAGAAGAATAACATACTGTACTCACTGCTTAACTGTGTTTCTAGATCACGCTCATTTCAGGTCAATTTACATGCAGTGTGAAGATACCAGTATAATAAAGATCGCTAGTATTAGCATGCTAACACAACAATGCAGCGCAAGTTGTTTTGGGTTCATGCTGGTGCTCAAGGGCGACATCAAAAAATCGCATATGAAGCCTTTAAAGTGAAACAAATTCACCTTCAATTTTGCAGAACATTAAATGATATGTCATCTTTACAGAATTACAAAACTGTCAATCAGTGTTTTTCCTGTGTATTGTAAGCATCACAGTAAAAACATGTTACATACAGAAAAGACAGTTCGCCTCGTAGAGCAAACAGGCGAGCCTGACGACGCCTCCAGACTTGACTTCTTGCAAGAAAACGAGCCAGCAGCCAGCAAGCTGTTCACAACACACTGTAGGATGGGAAAGGACGCCTTGATAATGGTGCACGGTTATGTTATCTGTTCATTACATCACTTTTAAGGACAAGGGTTGTTTTTTTTCCATGTTGGGTCATTCTCTGAAAAGTTGTTAGTTTTATAATATAAATAGGTGATGAGTTCTTTGTTGCATTTTCCCCTTATAAATGTATTTGGTTTTATACTATTATGCATGTTGATTTTGATTAACTGTGTTGTTTGTATAACGAACCTTTGTGAAGGCTGTTCTCTCTTGCCAGTTGGCAAGGTCCTACTTTGTAATCAATTTAATGTAAATCCCCATGGGGTGATGTTCTGTCAGAATAAAGGCTGAAACCAATGACTGATTTTTGCCGTCCCTATTTTAGTGGATCGTACCACAAGTTCTTCAAAGATAAACTTTAAAATTGTTTAATAAAATACTGTTGAATACAAAAACGACATCATTAAACTGTATGGAGGGATACTGTTGTACTCTAAGCTGATGGATTACTAGCCATTAATTATCTTTATGTATTGTTGGATATACAATTCCAGCATCTCAACCATTCAGTTTACAGTAGAAACCCGTCCATCCTACTATAGCAACATCGGGAGTTTGACATTGTGGTTTTGGATGAATATGTGAAAGAAAGAGCTCTGTCTCTAGAAACATACGGTTACATTGTAACCTTGTTTTCCAACTTGAAGAGACTATCTTTCCGCCCCTGATAAGACTTTAAGACACCCAGGCTTGCCCAGTCACGTCTGACAGCTCATCTATAAAGCACCTGTGCTGGCATGCAATCATTGATAATTTGATCAAAACATGTCTCCAAGCTGCCTCGAGGCCCAACCATGCCAGTGAACAGAGGGGTCGCCATTGCAACCGGCAGCTTCCCAGCTGACCAAGTTGTCTACCAATGAGGCCCACTTAGCACCACTCCTCAAAGCTTAATGGTATCCACCAAAACACATGAACGTGCTGTTACTAAGCACTATGGGGGATGATTCCATAAGAGCTATTTAATAGCCTGTTATTACCATGTCCGACTAGCAGACTATTCTCTGCCATTCATGTATGACCAACTCAAAAGGAGAGTTTTGGAAAACAGTCATAAACTTTGACAGCAAGCAATTCATCTTGGTTGAAGTTGATCTTCCTTAAGAGCCTCAGGAAACCTTCCTCTCACTTCATAAGGTTCCCCACAGTTAAATGTCACGTTCATAATGTTCACGATATTGAAACATGCACTCTTCAGATTTAGTTCCTACCAAGCGGCAACCTTCGGTGTTGAGAAATGTGGAAGTGGAAAATCCTGCAGTTCGTCAAGTGTCGGCTTGAGGGTACACTTTGATTTTATGAATGATATGTGTTATCTATAGTTGGGCGTCAGTTTGAGTGTAAGTTAGGCTGAGACAGGATTTCCAGAATGGCGGCTGCTGCCAATGAACCTCCAGAGTCCCGTATCGTAACAGCTGGGTGACGTCACTCAAGCTTCGTCCATTAATATTTACAATCTTTAGCTGTTAAAGTTCTGTGTCCACTGTAGTTTTTTCTCGTGTGTGTTTGTCCCTGCAAAGGACAGGGAAGCTTTTCATGCACAATAAGGTGCACCTGGCCTCACTGCTTATAAATCCCAGGGCTGACTTCAGGAGGAGAGTGGATTTGGATTAGGGATTTTTCTTGCTGCTGCTTAAAGGGATTTTGTATTGATGTATCGTGTTGCTTTAGTACTTAATCGTTTAGTTCTTTGTGACCATAAGTCCCATGGTTTTGTTTCTTTAAGGTGTTCTTTGAATGTATTGGGTCATGTATTGAGTTCTTGTTTGTCCTGTAGGGCAGGTTGTTGGTGTTGCTTAACATCACATAAAAACATTAATGTTAAGGAGCTCATGGTTTAGACTGAAACAATCTCAGAACCCATAGGCACTTATCTTTTATCATTGTCTGATATACAATATACTGTATGCCTCTGGGAATGGATGCCAGTTATTCATTCTGTAGAAGTCAGCGGTGACCTTAAAATGACTTCAGGGCAGCGTTTACAACTGCAACGCAAACACTGCCCATAATATCCCAGGGTAATACGTGTTAATCTGTTGAGTCTCACTCTCAGTTCAATGGTGAACCACTGTACATGTCATAGTGGCTTCACCCGGACTCAGTTCAGCCACAATTGCTGAGAAATAAATTTGCTGAAATGACAACACCATGGTGCAATTTTTTAAAAAGTAAAATGTCAAGCTTTGTAAGGTTTGTCGTCAAGAATAGAAGAAAACAACTTTTAAAATTCCTGTTTGTTGATTGAAGGTCAAATCAATCACGGGTGGCTGTGGCTCAATTGGTAGAGTCGTTGCCTCTCAACCGGAAGGTCAAGGGTTTGATCCCCAGCTGGGCAACATGTCTGGGCATGACACTTAACCCCAAACTGCCCGCTGCTTCAGTGGCGGTGTATGAATGGTATTAGTTACTTCTGATGGATAATACTACATAGCACTCACTACCATCAATGTGTGAATAGTTGAGTGTGACATGTGGTGTAAAAGCGCTATGAGTAGTTGGAAGACTAGAAAAGCACCAAATGAGCTCAATTCCATTTACCGTTTACTTCTAAAGCATTTCATAATTGGCTGTAATGAGACAGATTTGTGGCTCAAAGTCAAATGTTTGATCTTTCATAAATTTTAAGCTGCATTTATATGCCGATATTGCTTCATGGAGAAAAATAAATAATCGTTAGAATGTTGTAGATGGGAGTCGGTATGTTGAAGTGCAGATACAAGTTCTGCCGTTTTTTTGCTGTCCACATGGACTTTTATGACCGGCATTCACCAAAGTTTGCCAATACGTAATTGGTCAATAAAGCTCGGACTACAAATGGAAACAAAAACACTTCACACTCAACAGACTATGATAACGCCTCTTGCCCCCTTTAATTTTATTTGTTGCTCTGACTTTTTGTTGTGGCATCTATAACTGCTTTACACGTTTTATTTCATCTGTAGCTCCAACAGTAACAAACAGAGCTACATGGAGCCAATATAAATTAATATGAAAATATAATTCCAATCAATAAGTAGGCTGTGTGTGATTTTACATCCTAAAAACACATCTACAAAGCTCCGGTGCTTATTCATTTTCTATTGAAGGATGATATGAAAATGATAATTAATTTAAGTTAATATATTTACTCTCTCTCCTACCTCCCCTCTCTCAATCTGCTCAGTGAGCTCCAGAATCAAGAGTTATTGAAGGTGTTGTTGGTCAGTGGCAGATGTTCATCTCTTGTCCTGAACATAACCTACACAGCACAAGTTAGTAAGGTGATCTACAAAGGTAAGAAGTGAACCCAGCATTAACCCTGAAGTTACCTTGCTAACTAAAATTCCTGTAGTTTACCCCTTGGTTGTCATCTAACTGTTAAATTCTTATTTTGTGCTACTAATCTTCCTTTTTCTGTTTGATGATGTCACCTTCCCTAATTGTTTTCAATCTCGCTGATTGTTCACAATTGCTGCTTATAAGTCAGTCTTTGTACCTCTTGCCAAGTGCCCAAGTGTTAAGCCCCAGAGTTTTTTGAGCTTTTGGTTTTACTCCTTGGCTTATGGTGTTAGATCAGTCTCAATATTCACAAATGCACACAGAAGGATTCACAAATGTATTTCAATGCACACACAAATATATTTCATTCTATATAAATGAAAATCAAATCCACAAATAAAAAAATAAGATTCACAAATGTATTTCTGATTCACAAATATTTATAGTTTTGTATATATGTAATATAAATCCACAAATGTATAATATACATATTTAAAAAACACATTTGTATCTTGTTACATTTATATACAAACTGTTCAGTCTGCATTTACAAACTCTTTGTCATTTGTGAACCACACTGCATTTCTGTGTGGGATTTTTGAGACTCCCCTGCCATGGTTAGATTCATAAATGCATTGTTTTCAGCAGGGAAATGTCTGTAGCCAATCAGATGTCTCCGTCCTATTGAGTCAATCACAGTAGCGTAGATTCAAGGGTATGTTTTAATGTGATCACTTTTGCGTTACATCTGCGCAGACAGCGATTAGCCATCATACAATCTGATTAAGTCATCTTTAATCTGACCAGCACCAATATTCTCTGTAATTCAATCAATCAAACTTTATTTGTATAGCACTTTGCATACAACAAATGTATCCCATAGTGCTTTACATCAACATACTGTAAATCAAACAGCAACAACATGACTCCCTCCCCCACCCCTATCCCACAATCCAAAAACTAAGTTAAAAATAACTAGATAAGAACAGGTACCGAGGAAACGCTATCATTTATTCTAAATGAGGAAACACGGGAGGTTCAAAATGAAGAGCTGTGTGTCATCAGCATAAATATGAAAATTTATGCTGTGCCTCCTGATGACATTTTCTAGTGGTAACCTATAAAGTTTAAAAAGGACCTAAAATTGAACCCTGGGGAACACTACATTTCATTTTATAAACTCCAGATGAGCATTCACCCACACTTACGTAAAATTTTATTTCAGTGAGATATGATTCAAACCAGTTAAAAACAGTACCAGAGATGCCAACAACGTTACGGAGTCTGTTTTAAGGAATTGTGGGGTCTACCGTATCAAAGGCTCCACTCAGGTCAAGTAGAACTAAAACAGAGGGCCTTTTTTTTTTTTATCCATGGTAGACCTGAGGTCATTTACAATTCTAACTAGCGCCGTCTCTGTGCTGTGATTCTTTCTAAACCAATATTTGAAACATTTCATACGTGCTTCTGGAGTTCATAAAATCATTTAACTGATTAAAAACAGATTTTTCTTAAATTTAACTTAAAAATGGCAGGTTAGATACTGGTCTCTATCTGGTACAGATAGATCTAAATTATTTCTCTCCAGAAGAGGTTTGATTATGGCAGTTTAAAAAGCAGTGGGGAAAACACCCATCTGAAGAGAATAGTTAAAATGTTAAGAAGTTCGGGAATTAAAAAAGCCATAAAAGTTTGTAAAAAATTATGTTGGGATGAGCTCTAAAAGGCAGGTAGCTGGTCTAAGTTGAGAAATAACTTTGCCAATCGTTTCAGCATCAACCAGGACATCTCCAGTGTTTCCTCAAGGATTCTTGAGTGTTAAAGAGCCCATATTATGCCCTTTTTGGGGTTCATATATTTAATCTATGTACCTACTTTTGTACGTTCACAATAGCTAAAGTCCGAAAAAAAGTGTCTGTTTTCATGTACTGCTCCTCTTTGCTCCCTCTCCGCTCTGAGTCCGTCAGCTACGCTCTGCTGAGCCCACACTGCTAGAACCCACGTGGGCCAGGTCTGCTCTGATTGGTCTGCCGATACGCTCTGTCGTTATTGGTCAGTTGCTCAGCACGCTTCTCGGAAATGTCCCGCCTCTTTTACCATATTTGGAATGCAGCCACTGGCTCCGTCCGAGGGGAGCAAAAACATTAGCACCTAAGCACTACTGTGCTACCGCAGACTACGGCATATCGTGGGCGTGCTACAGAAGTTAATAGGCGTGCAACATGAGCTGCTGGGCTTGCCACAACGAGCCAATGGGCTTGGATCAGTGATCTCACACTGACAATGACTAATTTTTATCGAGGGGGGCTAGAACCGAGCGTTACATGCAGCTATTGCTACAGCTAACAGGAGGAGGTAGGAGAAGCCGCGTTTCCGCGGACTTTGAATTTTTGCAAATAGATGTGTCTAAACATGCACAGGACATTTGGAAAACACACTAAAGATCATATAAACCCAGAAAAAGCATAATATGGGACCTTTAAAATTTGTAGGCTGATAGTGGGACAGATTTGATCTAATGAAATCTATTTTACTTTAGAAGTGGACTGCAAGATCTTCACATGATAAGTCTGTAGACAGAGTGGAAGGTTGGTTAAAAACAGCAGCAGCCCAAACACAAGACCAGCCTGTTGGCAGCAGCCGTCTCGCCACTATATTTATATTTTTTTGCCATTATCAGCTTTCTCCATAAAGCCTGTTAGCATAGCTTCCAAGCAATATGGCTGACAATGCAAAGCAATGGCAAATACAAAGCAATGGCATAAATCGTCATTTTGTGTTACTGGAAGCTCCTTTCAGACTCAGAAATACAAAGATTTCCCGTCTCAGGGGAAAATGAGGGCCGGATGCACGACCATTCAAAAATACTACCAGGTTTCTAATGATACAAAGCTTAATGCAAATGGGTGAAGTATCCCTCTAAGGTTTGATACTTCAGAACCCCTCAAGTTGTGTCTGGGTTTGCTCGAGGCTTGGTGACCAAATACACATTTTCTTGGATTGCCCAGACTGCAGACTTTTTGGGACGATATTATAAATAAGATTACAATAATCTTCAAAGTGGATTTACCTTTAAGTCCACTATATCATATGCTGGGATGCATACCATATATTGAAAAAATTATAACTTATTAGCTTAAATAACTTTATGCTAGATGCAAAAGCAACCTCCTACAGTGGAACAACGGAATAAAAGACTGATACATGTGTTCATTATGGAAGAATTGAACACATTTGCAAATGCAAAATATTTGAATAGAAATGGGCACCTGTAACTCAGAATCTGGCTGACTAAATAATATCTACAATGTACGTACATGGAGAACATGTAAAGAAAATGTACATACATTTTGTACATATTTCTTAAATTGCATATATATATTTTTTTTATGTAAAAAATAACAGAGCATCAGTGAACCTTTTAAACTATCAAGTTTACAAGGTTAAGACAAAGCCATAGATCTGGTTTAGGCTTTTTTACGTCATCTGTCAATGCAAATACACGGGAAGAAAATGACAGGGTTGACCTTCTGTCATTTCACGCTGGAGCTTGAAAGTATGTTTAAGCTTGTTCAGGAATGATCAGGAACATGCCTGACGGTTATACCCGAAAGAGCCCTCACAAGTTTTTCTAGGTAAAAAAACACCAAGACTCTGTCAGTGTGAGCTGTTAAAGCCTTAGCTTAGTATTGGCTTAAGGTTTTTGTTAATGTGGTATTTGTAGAGATTAATGTGATTATGATGTTAGTAAATTCAGATCCAGCTTAACGGTTGTATACTACATGTTGAAGCAGATCTCGATGATACACAGGTGAGTCAGGTACGATCACATGCTCTGATCTGTGCATATGATAGTTCATATCATATTGAAAATTAACCACATTTTATTGAACTGCAGGGCAGGAGAAGACAGCAGCTTTAAGATATGGACTGCGTTATCATGTTAAACAGCAACACTTTGTTTGAATTACCATTAAATATATTTAAATCCATTCATGGAAAACTCCCATCAATGCAAAGACCAGCCATCAACACCCCTAACTTAACTATAAATAACGGCTTAAGTGCAAATGCTTCCATATGACCAAGTTTGTGGTCCAACACTTCAACACTTCCAACACTGAGGCGACATTTGAGCTTGGGTCTCTAAAACCAGGCTTCAACATGCATTGCCTTCATGACTTTGTTTAGGACTGCAAGATTTGCATTACTGCCTCATAGGCTGAGCTTAATACTACTATGTTGGATTTATATCTGGTTATTCAGCTGTCTCTTGGTTTTGTAAAACCGAAAATGTATATAAAGTCTGAGGATTGTTAACACATTGTCCAGCTAAGGATAAATTGCTTTATTGAAAAATACAACAACCTCAACAACTACAATGTAGAGTACAACATTTCAATACTAGGGTATGTTCATTATCATGTGCAATGATTACTTTCATCTCATGTTCTTACTTTTGTAACTGTCCTCCCTACGTGTGTGGATACGCAGTTCGACAGTCAGCCAAACTCGATTTAAATGATGAGTGAGTCAGGTTCTCAGTTGATCTTGTTTATTCATCAAGGTTGAATTCAGAGTGAAAACTATAACAAAGAAAATGTACAGATTAGCAAGGTGCTATAAATAACCTCACATAATTCAATAATCAATTTCACTTGTGATACAATTATAACATTAATGCTAAGCTAGGCTATGGTCTAAACTGAGCTACATGCTAAACTAAATGCTAAACTACATGCTACGATAAGCAATTCAAAAATACAGATTCTGCAACCACATTCTGTCAAAACATCGAAGGGCTAGCCACCTTGCAATCATACATAATAAATGACTTAGAGCTGTTGCTGTCTTAAACGACACAAGTCAGTTCGTTGTTGAGCTTCTCCAGGAGCTCCCACGTGTGCTCTGATGATGACAAAAGGAAGAACTTCCAACTTCCTGTTCCTTTTATAGAGTGCACACTTCCTGTTTCCTTTGAAACAAGTGCACTTCCTGTATGAGTTTTTTGCAGGCCAACAGGTGGTGCCATTGCAACACATGACAGAACATACTTACTTTTTACAACTGGGAAAAACTTTGTTTTGAATGTTTGAATATCATGTGCAATGCTCCAACACATCATTATTATTGTTGGGTGCAATATCTCTTTTCCTTGTTATAATGTAGTGCTGTGATCCCTTCCTGGATAGTATCTGGTTATGTGGCTGATCTGTCAACAGTGTCAATAACACTGTTACTCTGTTACTTGCTTTCTCTGTTTCTTAACTTATAATACATTTTTATTCCACCATTTGTATTCCATAACTTGGCTCCCTTTATAGCAAAGGCTGTCTGGCCAAAGGAGGTACTTCGGTATGATACTTTACAGTTTCCTGCTATCGTATTTCTGGTTGAGGATCCAAGGACCTTTAAGGGTTGCACCATGTCACAGAGAACCAGAGGGGCCTGACCATGTAAACATATATTTGATGCTCCTTTGTGTTACTTGTTTTTGTACTTGAATGTTGCAGCAACCTGGCACAGGCATTTCCTTTGCATTCGTGAAGTATTATCTTGTCTTATCTTAATCTGTTCATTGGTGTGATGATTTATTAGGTTGGTTTTGATAAGCCTTCATTTTTTAAATGTAGCTCTGAAATAATGAAAGAGAGGTTTAAAGAATCTCCTTGGCAACAAACTGACTTTATCATATTGCATAAAATAAAATGAAATCCATTTCTTGTTAAAACATAAATTACAACCTTCAGATTTAAAGAAGAAACGCACCATGCACTGGTCTTGCTCTGTTTTGAACAGGTGGGTTCAATAAACAAACTTCTCTAATTAGGTAAGAGGAGATCTTGTTGCAGGGAAGGGTTCAGTTGCTCTTGATTTTATAGCAGTCCCTAAGGTCACTGGTATGTCAGAGCAAATAGTGGCATGATTACTGCAGATAGGGTAGCGTTACATTTCTGCAGAAAACCTTAAATTCAACTCCAAATCATACAGATAAAAGTATTCAAAATGATGTTTTATTTTACATTTTAATGTTAGCTGAGTGCTAGTCCTGGATGGGACAGTCAGGCATTGGTAGTCTACCGTGAGATGCAGAATGTTAAATCCTTTAAAATGGGCTATTTAACTTTTGTATGACTAGAAATGTTGTTTAGCTAACTAAAAAAATAATAATTCAGTTTGTATTTTACCAATTTAGTTAACTAGGCATTCAAATATTTGACAAGCATTACCACCATTATTAGAAAAACAGACTTCAGCATGGGCACTTAACTGTTGTGAGTCCTATTCATGTTGCTAATGCTGATTCGGAGCAAATTTATTACCATGCTATTTTTGTTTCCCTGTTAGCAAAGGTCAAAAGACATCCTCTTGGGGGACCAGACAGCTATGAGGAAATTTAAAGCCCAGTCCACTCCTCTAGCTTTTATTTTTTCTAGCTTATCTTCAGCCTCTTCTCCAGAACTTTCATTTTTTGACACTTTCCTTTAATTTATTTCCTATCCTTTTCTGGTGATTTCCATGTTTCCTTGGTGACTAGTCTTTAGCAGCTGGTCTAAAATGTCACCAACCCTGGTTATTTGAGAACTGACATCCAAGTCTTAAAGTCAGGGCCAAAATTTCTGGGAGTGGAGAAACACATTGCAATCCAAACTAACCCTTCTAATTACTCTCAATTATCTTATAATGTTGTGGTATTCACTCACACACTGCCAGTTTTCATGTAATAAGTAGTGCCACTTGTTTTGCATAGTTTTGTCGATCACTTGTCTCTATTCTCTAAATTACCTTGTGCTTTATGAGTAAGCTGCTGTTAAGAGTTCTTATTTGTTCCAACACCCATAAAGCTTTTTGGCTCCAGTTTCAGTCCTTCAGTTCCTTCCATGTTGTTGGAGATTTATTTCTCTTACAATAAGACAGACTTGCTTCACGTTCATCCCCATCCTTTATAAACAGCTATTCTAGTTTGTTACTTCCCACTACTGTTAAAAAGGCAAAAAGATATAACCAACGAATTTACTCTTCAAAATGCAATCCTTCACATGTACACTTGTATGTAAACAGTTGCGCATTTAGAGGAACAGTAACATGGTAACTATCCAGCTATTTACACCCTGTCAACCATCATCATCAGTTGATTATTACTGCAGCAGGTGTTGAGGGTCAACCACATGGTTTCTGCCTATGGCTGCGAGAGTTAAAGAGATACTTCACCCGTTGAAACATGAATCTGTATTGACATTGGGTCATATCTGTAGTAGAAATGTGAAATACATTTTGAAGTTGGTGCCTTCTTGGCCAAGAAAAGGCAGAAAGTGTCTTTTTGGCTCATGTGGATGAAAGACACCAAATCCCAGAATGCACAGCAACGCAGGCCACTCCCACTAAGGTCCAAATCAGAATCAGAAATACTTTATTCAATTTGGTGACCCTCGTGGACGAAGTGTCTCTCTGCTGATCTGGTCTTGTACATATATGTAATGTCAGGTAACAAAAAAATCCTACTGCAGTCTCTTTACTGTTAAATATATCAGTCACTGTGAATCTTTTCCATGGAAAATGTAAATAAAGGCATTTATACATTTAACAGGCTTTCTGTTAATTTCTTTGTCTCATTTGCTTTTCTGGGATCTATAAAGGCATCGCTTTAAATTTGACCTTTTTGTCAACCCAAAACAAGGTGAATTGTATCAGAAAAAAGTGACTACCATTTGGAGAAAGCAATGGGCTGACAAAGTCTGGTCAAGTGGAATACTTTATTGTAATGTTTTTTGGATCACACATATTCATTTTCTACATGCACTTGTGCATATAAAAAACCTGTGACCCTTTACAGCATGTAAGCACACAAGTAAATCCTTAATTATACACTGAGAGGGCTTTTACAGCTGTAGTATCTGCCCTGATTATGCATTGAGATGTTCAATAATCAGTGTGCTCTAAGACAGTATCTCTACATGTCTCTTATAACACTGAGTCAAACATGTCTTTGAGTGCGGGACTACTGATGGCAGTGATAAGGTGTGTTTGATAAGGTGACATCTCTGCTTAGTCCAGTACTTTTCCACTGACAACTAGTGTGTGTGTGTACGCGTGTGTGTGTGTGTGTACAAGTGCCTTGTGTGCCTGTTTGAACAAGTGCAGCTGCACACTCTGTACCTTATCAGCCAACCAGATGGAAAAGAAAAAAAAAAGGAAAGAAAATTGGTACAATCCTTTGATTAAGTCCTGAACTCTTAGGGAGGAGTAGGATTTAGATGCAGGATTATGCAGTCACACAGTATTTAACTGGCATACATTTGGCAGAATTTCATAGCACAAGTCATGTGTATCTCTTAAGAGGGGATAGATTAGACAACAATGGCACCTCAAAGTTTGCTTGATATGGCTCCCACAAAATCTGAAGCAACAAAGCAGTGGTGTGGCTCAGCAAGTGCATGTGGTTCACTAAGTGCCGTGTCCTAAGGCATTATAGCAAGTCCTGAGCCAAGGGCAACCAGCCCTATAGCGTGAGCTCTAGGTCAACATGAGCATGAATGATGAAACACCAGTGACACGTCACTGATGCACGTACCTTTAATCTGGGTGGTGAATAGATTTGACTCAGTTCTGATATTTTAAGATTCCCAGGAACTTCACCTCTCTGACTTTCTGGGTTTGCTCACTTTGTAAACTGGTGATATAGACATGATTCATTCAAAAGGCTTCACTTTTTGTATTCCAGTCGTTGTTGACCGCCCAGCCTCTAAGACAAAATATGAGAACTAATGTTTTTTTAGATAGTACACAGCTCACATGTATGTACACTGGCACATACTGTTTATGTTTGAACATATGATGGCACACCCCTTCTTGTCCTGGTGGAGCTGAGATGTCTGTTGATGATACATCGGTCTGATAAGATCCACTCTAGCCTGGACAAGAATATCACGCAGGCTTGTGTTTGTTCAACATACACATATCTCTTCCTGCTTCCTGAAGAAGACAAATTACAAATACATTAACTTCAGAGTTTATGTACACAATCTTACTGTTTTGAATATGTTTCTTTTAAATATATCACCACATTATTACCTTTAAGTCTTTTAATTACTTGAAAACTTTTTTTTTCAAACCAATGCGGCCTTGTTAGCTGTGATGACTTATTGACTTTTAAGATAATTCATAATTGAAAAATACTGAGATATAAATTGTGTTACATAACTTTGGTTTACTGATTGGATCATTTTGTTTTTGTCTCATTTTGTTCCACTTCCGATCAGCATGTTGTCTTATCACAGAAAAGTGTAGTGCAGCACACATAGAGCTCTTTTTGATAAAGACAACCATTACCACCTTTAAGCTCACAGTTTAGTTATTACCCTTTTCCTGTTTGCAGAGTCAAAATAGCTGGATAATGACCACAAAGAATGTGTCTTTAACATGTGTCTTTAATCAGCGCAAAGTCAGGGTTACTGAGCTGCTGACATTTAGCCTCCCTTGTTCATACTGTCACCTGCAGCTGCTCAGCATTAAAGGCTTCAAACCAACAAAATACATGGAAGGCAGCCAGACTATAGAAGAGTTTTTGTTTAATTTGCATGTGCTCCTCATGTGACCCATAAGCACCATCAGCTGATAAGGACACTTTTTGATTAAACCCAATTTAGGTCAGTTTGGCTGTTCTTGTGTTTTAGCTGACCTGAATTCAACAATAATCCAAGAACACAGAGTTTAAACTGTTTAAACCCAGATCATTCATCATCATTGTACTCCTCTTTATACTGCCCCCTTGTGGGCCAGGTTTAAAAAGGCAAGCTTACAAAAGCTTAAAGCTGCATATAGTGACTCCATGAGAAAATACTGTTTAAAAAACCTTGATGGACATGTGCAAGTGAGTTATTTTGTAGTGCAGGAGTTAACACTTTTTAGGCTCTTATGAGAAATTAAATGTACAAATTTATCTGCCGATTGAAGGATTCTCAGAATTCCATTATTAGGTTGTTGACAAATCCCAGTCATAGTTCTGTACGATACCAGTCAGCCTTGTGGCGACACTGGTACGATGATGATGATGATGATGATGATGATGATTTTATTGTAGGTCTGATTCAGATAACAATATTCTCAGTCTGTTTCTTTTTTGCTCACAGGGTGGTCTTCATCCCTTTTTTCTTTGGCTGCATTAGCCTGGTTTTTCCTCTTTGAAAAATCTGCAAAGAGGACACAGATAAAATGTAGTCTGCTTTGACTAAAAGAGTCCTCCATCACTGAGTCTGATTGGCAGGTATACAACCTACCAACTTCCCTTACTTCATTCTTAAACCATACACACAAACCATACAGCTTCTCTCTGTAATGGTGTTGTTTCACTTTATCAATAACTCAATGACTGTCCCTATTAGCTGGCTCACTCTTTGAATGCCTTTCTCTCTCTGCTGAGAGTCCACATGTTTCTAATAAGGAAGATGATGTTTGTAACCGTGTTCATTTGCGTTTAGAGGGATTAAAATGCTTTTATTGCATGGCTTTCAGCGTGTTAGTAACAAAATCTGATAATGATAATAATCATTTCACCACTTCTCAATTGATCATCTGAAAAACAAGAGTTGTGAAACTCTGAAGGGGTATTGTGACATTTCAACATAAGCCAAAAAAGTCAGACAACAGATAATCGACCACTTTCAGGCAGTAAAATGCAGTTTTCAAAATGATATTGCAACTTTTTTTGTTCTTCTTCTCGGGAACAAACTTGCCCTTTCAAGACCATAAATATGTCCCCTGCCATCCTGCATCCGCAGGATATGTTCATAGAGAATACTGTAACTATGAATATAGCGAGTGGATTATGCTAAGTAGATGTTGTCTAATGTAGTTTAAGTATTTTTTTTTTACTTGATATCCCTCTGGATATTCATTATCACTTGTCTTTTCAATGGTTTATCGATTGAAAGGGTGTGACATGAATACCAAGAAGTAGTCAGATCCCATATGTTCATACAACTTTTAAAAAAAAACATGGTTTTTGAGCTTCCCTGCAACCTGAGGATGACGTTAGAGTTAAACAGCCTTTGTGTGAATGTGGGGAATTGGTCACAAAAATCTATCCATTCCAGGTCTTCTCTGCTTCAGCAGTTGTGCTAACTGCAGGACAAAGACACAGATGATTCATATAACTGATAAATGCTTGGATAATACCATTGTTTCAAAATGTTTGCTCTTAAGTGAATTATTGTTATTGATACGTGTGAACCAGGAAGGATAAAGGACAAATCCAAAACAATTAGAACTCATGACTTAAACCTCAAACTAGAATTGTGTAAGATTTGCTGTTTGTTGGTTTTCCCTAATGCATGGAGGGACATTTTATTCACTGCTTTGATGAAAATGAAAGGCAGCTGGATGGGAAGACGTGTATTTGTCTCATTCCATGGTCTAAGGAACTTTCAATTCAATTTCAATTCAATTTATTTTTGTATAGCGTCAACTCATAACAAGTGTTATCTCAAGACACTTCACAAAAAGCAGGTAAAATACCTTACTCTTTGTCTGTTAACATTACAAAAGAGCAGGTAAAAAGACCTTACTCATTGTTATGTTACAAAAAGCAGGTGAAAGACCTTACTTATTGCTATGTTACAAAGATCCGGCCTATCCATCATGAGCACTTTAGCAAAGCAGCAAAAGTTACAGTGGTAAGAAAAAACTGCCTTATTAAAAGGCAGAAATCTTCGGCCGGATCCCCGGCTCATGACGAAACAGTCTTCACAGGCAGGTAGTCTAAGCCTATAGCAGCATAACTAAGAGCTGGTCTACACCAGCACTAACTATAAGATTAATCAAAAAGGAAAGTTTTAAGTCTATTTGTAAAAATACAGACTGTGTCTCCCTCCCGGACCCCGGCTCCTTAAGATAAGATGGTGCCTGGCCATTTAGAGCTTTGTAAGTGAGAAGAAGGATCTTGAATTCTATTCTAGACTGTATAGGGAATCAGTGCAGAGAAGCCAAGAGTAATGTGGTCCCTTTTCCTGGTTCTGGTCAGTACACGAGCTACAGCGTTCTGGACCAGTTGAAGAGTCTTTAGAGACTTGCCAGAGCACCCTGACAAAAGAGAGTTACAATAATCCAATCTGGAGGTAACAAATGCATGAACTAGTTTTTCTGCTTCATTTTGCGACAGGATATTCCTGATCTTGGATATATTACGAAGGTGAAAATAGGCTGTTCTTGAAACTTGCCTGATGTGAGAGCTAAAAGACATGTCTTGATCAAATAGAACTCCTAGATTCCTAACAGTGGTGCTAGATGCCAGGCTGATGTCACTAAGGACAGTCAAATCACTAGAAAAAGTCTCTCTGAGGTTCTTAGGGCCTAGCACAATAACTTCAGTCTTGTCTGAGTTAAGTAGAAAAAAATTCTGGTCATCCAGGTCCTAACGTCCTTAAGGCACGTTTCTAGCTGACATAACTGACTGGTGCCATCGGGCTTCATTGATACATAGAGCTGAATATCATCTGCATAACAATGAAACTGTATGGAGTGTTTCCTCATAATATTTCCCAGAGGAAGCATATATAATGTAAAGAGAATTGCTCCAAGCACTGAACCTTGTGGGACTCCATGGTAAACTTTAGTGTGCATAGAGGACTCAACATTAAAATGTACAAACTGAGATCGGTCTGATAAGTAGGATTCAAACCAACTTAAAGCAGTCCCTGTAATTCCAAGCAAATGCTCCAGTCTGTACAACAGGATCCGATGGTCAATGGTGTCAAAAGCAGCACTAAGATCTAACAAGACGAGCACAGAGAGAAGTCCCCTGTCTGAAGCTAGAAGTAGATCGTTTGTAACTTTAACTAGTGCAGTCTCAGTGCTATGGTGGACTCTAAATCCTGACTGAAACTCCTCAAATAAACTGTTGTCATGGAGAAAGTCACGCAGCTGATTAGCTACCACCTTCTCCAGGATCTTCGAGATAAAAGGAAGGTTGGATATAGGCCTATAGTTAGCTCGAGTTCCTGAATCTAGAGTAGGCTTTTTAAGTAGAGGTTTGATTACCGCTACTTTAAATGCCTGTGGTACATAGCCTGCCAGTAAAGACGAATTGATCATAACTAATATAGAGTTGCTAACTAAGGGAAAGACTTCCTTAAACAGCTTGGTTGGGATTGGGTCCAAAAGACAGGTTGACGGTTTCGATGCAGAAAAAATGGAATATAGCTCTGAAAGGTCGATTGGAGAAAAACAGTCAAGACTAATATCTGGTCCTGGAACTGTCTCTGCCGTATCAACCGTATCCGCACCAGGTAAGGGCAGGAGGTTACCAATTTTGTCTCTGATGTCTAGAATTTTGTTGTTGAAAAAACTCAGGAAATCATTACTGCTGAGGGCTAAAGGACTACAAGGCTCAATGGAGCCATGACTCTCTGTCAGCCTGGCTACAGTGCTGAAAAGGTATCTAGGATTGCCTTTGTTTTCCTCGATTAGAGAGGAGTAGTAGGCAGCTCGAGCGTGACGTAGAGCCTTCATATATCTTCTATGACTATCCTGCCAGAAAAAACGAGATTCTACCGTTTTGGTCGAGCGCCATATTCTTTCAAAATTCCGCGATGATTGTTTTAGAGTACGGGTTTCTGAGTTGAACCATGGAGCCACTCTCCGCTGCTTGACAACCCTCCGTTCCAGGGGAGCAATCGAATCAAGAGTAACTCTCAGCGAATCCACTGCACTATCAACAAACTGATCTAGTCTAGAGGGACTTAAGCTATCATAAGAGTTTCCAACTGGGTTGAAACACGGTACTGAATCAAAAGCAGCTGAAATAGCTTCCTTAAATCTAGCCACAGCACTATCAGACAAACTTCTAGAGAGCACACCTCTTCCAAGCAGAGGTAAATCTGGCAGGACAAAGTCGAATGTAATAAGAAAATGGTCTGATAGAAGAGGATTTTCTAGGAAAACTGTAAGGTTATGGATTTCAATGCCATAAGCTAAAACAAGATCCAGGGTGTGGTTGAAACGATGAGTAGGTTCGTTTACCACCTGGGTGAAACCAATAGAGTCTAATAGTGACATGAAAGCTGTGCTAAGGCTATCATTATCAACATCCACATGGATATTGAAGTCACCTACAGCAATTATTCTATCACTGCTAAGGACTAAATCTGATAAAAATTCTGCAAATTCAGATAGAAACTCAGAATATGGGCAAGGAGGGTGGTAAACTACAACAACTAGAACTGTCTGAAAGGTTCTTCAGACTGGATGTGAAAAACTAAAAAACAACTCTTTCAAAAGAAGAAAAATTCAGCTTTGGTCGAGGGTTAACTAGAAGACCAGAATTAAAAATAGCTGCTACTCCACCACCTCGTCCGGTGTCTCGAGGTATATGAGTACAAAAATGACTGGGAGGAGTGGATTCATTCAAACTAACATATTCATCTCGACACAGCCAGGTTTCAGTCAAAAAAGGTAAATCAATATGCTGATCTGATATCAGATCATTCACTAAAAGAGATTTGGATGCTAAGGATCTAATGTTCAAAAGTCTGCAGTGAATCTTATAATTTTTTTGCAAAATCGTATTCGTAGTTTTGATTCTTTGTAGCCCTTCTTCTCCTGCTCTGAAATAACACCAGATTGTTCACCTTGAAAGGCCTTAAACAGCCTGTGGACCACAAAAGACAGATCTAACAGTCTGAGATGGGCAGAAGCAATATGCATAATATCAGGATGATTGGCTCTCCATCTATTTAAGTCTTAATTTGTGTTGATGCTGACCAATGCCTTGGCAACCATCCAAGATACAGATCTTTTTTCTATCAAAGACCAAACTAAGAATATTAACATAAAAGGTAAGCAAGAAATAGTACAAGAATTTGCAAAATATTGTAAACATTTATATAGTCCTGACGACAACCTGCTTCTTCAAAACAAAATCAAAGAATATCTGTCCGGAATAAAACTACCACAGATAACAGAGAAACAAAATGAAGACTTGACTCTGCCAATTACATTAAATGAGATTAAGGTAGCGATTAAGAAACAGAAAAAGGGTAAAAGTCCAGGGAGCGATGGCTTCACAGCCGAATTTTATAAGGAATTTGAAAAAGAACTAGCACCGATCTTAGAAAGAACGTTTAATTGGGCACTAGATCATAGTCAGTGGGCAAATACCTGGTGCAGCTCTCTAATTACAGTCATACACAAAGAAGGCAAGGATCCCTCTGACTGTGGATGCCGATTACCTTATTAAATGTAGATCAAAAGATGTTAAGCATTATCCTAGCACATAGATTATCTAAGATGATTCCGCACATCATAGATCCGAACCAAACAGGCTTTATCCCAAATCCCAGATAGACATCAAAGACGTACTTTGAACATAATAGACTACGCACAAAAAATGAATGTACAAACATTGATCCTCACCCTGGACGCAGAAAAAGCATTCGATAGGGTGTCATGGCCCTTTATAATAGTAGTTTGTATGAAATTTGGCTTCCATGACACCTTTATCATATGGCTTCAAGCCATGTACAAAACAACAAGAGTACAGGTCAAAGCAAACGGGACCCTGACAGACTGTTTTGAGTTAAAACGAGGAACGAGACAAGGAGACCCACTATCTCCATTAATTTTCGCAATTAGTATTGAACCTCTGGCAGAAAATATCAGAGCGACAGACAAAATCGAAGGTGTGAAAATATCAAAGGAATGCCACAAACTGGCCTTATATGCGGATGATGTGGCCCTGTATATCACAAATCTAGGAATATCACTACCAGCACTCAGGCAAATCATTAATAATTATAGCTCAGCATCAGGATACAAGCTAAATATGCAGAAGTGTGAAGCAATGGTAATAATAATAACAGACTTTATTTGGCATGGACATCACAGATACATTGGACGAACCAGATGCATTGTTTAAGTGTTTTAGCAAGCATGCTAGTTCTCAATAGGTGCGCCAGTCAGCAGAGACATTAAAAATAGCTACCTTTGGAAATGTGACATGGACAGTATTAAATACTTAGGAACTGTGATTCCAAAGAATATTAACTTATTATATCACATGAACTTCAATCGCCTAGAGGCACAAATTAAGCAGGATCTGAATAGGTGGAGAACAGTTGTCTTATCAATGAATAGCAGAATAGAGACCATTAGAATGAATGTACTCCCTCACTTCCTAATTCTGTTTCAGACAGCACCACTGTACATTGGTGCAAATGTTTTTAAAAACTGGGAAAAAATGATAATAAATTTGTGTGGAATGAGAAAAAAACAAGACGTTGCACCAAATGCAGATGTTGAAAATGTCTAAAGAAAAAGGGGGACTCGCTGTCCCTAACCTGAAGCACTATTACTATGCAGCTCAAATACAATCAATAAGAACCTGGCTAAATGATAAGTCTGAAGCAAGGTGGAGATCTATAGAAAAACACATGTGCCATGTTTCAATAAAAACAATACCCTTCTGTACAAAGACTAAAAGTAGGACACAAGTAATCAGCAACGCATTAATAAGATACACTTTAAAGATTTGGCACATAATTTAAAAAAAAATGCAAAATAAGAGAGGACTTAATAGTACTGAGAGAAATAAAAGAAGGTCCTGAATTTACTCCTAACAATCAGGATACAGTCTTTAATACATGGGCACAAAAGGGACTGACCATATTTCGACAATTTTTAGATGAAAACGGAATTATACTATTTTAATATCTAAGGACACATTATGATTTACCCCACTCCCACTTCTTCCGATATTTACAACTGAGAAGTTACATTCAGAAGAGTGAAATAGGGAGGAAGACAAGCAGTGATCTCCATCCACTTGTGCAATTTTTGGTAAAGAACTTTAGTAATGTTAGAGTACCACATCAAATTTCAACTGTGTATAATATTTTGGAAAATAGTCAAAATTTTGAAGATACATGGGCAAAGCTAAGATGGGAGGAAGAACTTAACACACACATATCTGAGGATACCTGGAAGGAAATGAATCGGAATGTACACTCAACCACTATATCTCCTTACAGGAGAGAATATGCATGGAAAAATATTGCCAAACTGCTGAAGGGAATGTGGCGAATCTTACGCAAACTTTGGTCACATTTTTTGGTCCTGTCCATTATTAAAAGTGTTCTGGAAACAATATTCAGAGGGAAATCAAAACCATTTTCAATAATGCAATTCACTTGAATACAGGCTTCATATTGTTAGGTAAAACAGTGGACAAAATATGTAATGAAAATGATCAATATTTGTTAAGAATTCTGTGTAGAGAAAAACATGCCCCTTGATAGACCCCTAGGATTTTTTGTGAGCTGGGACTTCTGGCTCATCCCACGATTTTAATAAGGTAATTACATATGAGTCTGTTATTTCTTATGAAATGACTGTGTCCTATTTGTTCTGTAATTGTACATTTGTTATATTTTTTATTTTTTGATAGGCTACCTGCCTTAGGAATACGGAAATTTAGCTTTTGGGCTAATTCTGGCATATTTACATGGTTGCTATTTGTTGATATATTGTGCACTGTCCTAATTAAATTAATACATAATAAATAAATAAAAGTCTACTGTTGTACTCCGTTATGGCATAGGCCAGCGTCCTCATTCAAATCCAGTGTGCATGTCCCGCGATTCAAATCCAGGAACATATCTTAACAAAACACATTACATCCGTAAAGATGCATGGATTGATTCAAAACTTCAGCTGACTTTAGCTGGTAAACATGAAGTCAAGTAAAAAAAAATGAACAGAAAATAACTTTAATAGAAGTTAAATGTTTTTCAAAGTAACGTCTTCGTAAAAAATTTATTTAAAAAAAATGAACATTTATACTTAATGGTTAACGGGTTAACAGACGTGCTCTGTCTTTACCACACCCTCACTGTTTCACATGTAAACATGTCATGTAGCCCATTTTAAAGACAAACAAGACAGTATATAATGAGGTATGCCCTGTATCCATTTTGCATTGAAAGCACTAATGTCCCTTATACAAACAATATGCCATACAGGTCGTTCTGTCTCTGTTCTCTTCTCTTGGTGCACAGCACATTGTGTTCCCTTTAGCTTAAAGCTTGTGATTTAAGTCAGCTATAAATTTAGGCAGCACCAAAAATATTTTAGGATAGTAATTCAATTGTAAAATAATAGTAGTAAAATAATACATTAAATCAGATTTCCAAAAATACCTATTCCTATAGGCCGATATAACCTTCTGTCTTGTAAGAAAATACTACATGACGATGTAACTTGAAAACTTCAATTACCCTTAAAAGGTAATTTAGCTGACTTTTAAAAGGGTCATGTTAGACAGTTTCTTAAGAGAGATTTAACATGAATTGAGATATATCCTTATGATTTAAAAAAAAAAAAAAATAATAGTGTGGACGAATGCAAAATATCACAGAAGGCTACAAATATCAATTAACTCTATGGATAAACTGTGATAAGCTCATTAATAGGCCTTCATGTTCTAGCTATAATAATTCTGAACATGTGATTGATATGGGCTAATGTAAGGAAGTATTCGTTATGTTTTGCTTGTTGTTTTTTTTTATTTCTTTGTCAATTACTCTCTTGTTATGCTTAGTTTGCTGTAAATTGTGTTTGTTATTCTTTGGAGTTTAAAAAAATCTAACATTTTAAATTAAATATTATTATAAATGTTACATTTCATTAACAGTTTGCTTTTAGCTTTAAGGCTTACAATTAGATATTAAATAGCATATGCCTACAGAGCCTATGAGCCTACAGATGTTGTTTGATTCACATTTGTCCGGTCCCTTGGATGAGGATTTAGTTCAAGGTTCAGAGGCCTAAATGCTAGGCCTACTAGTGTTTTCTTATAATGTGTTTTTGGCCTTTTAGAAAGAGCGTAGGGGGGACCAACGCCATTCAGGTGTTAATATTTTGACTGTTTTTAACTTTCATGGTGAAGTACTCACCCATGGCCATTGGTATGATCAGCACGCAGTTACTCAAAATATCCTGGCCGGTTAGCTCAGTTGGTTAGAGCGTGGTGCTAATAACGCCAAGGTCGCGGGTTCGATCCCCGTACGGGCCATCACCTTTTTGTGGCAGAGTTAGCATTGACGTGTTTGAATGGTTCTGTCAACATTAAACTAGCTAGCCCGTTAACAGCCCTTCACCCTTCACACAGACACGATTAGCTAGCTACATTAGCATAGGCTACTCTATTAACGAGAGCTAACAAATACTATTATCATCACTGTTATTTAGCAACACAATTTAAGAATGTATTAAAAGGTTGAAATATTAAAAATATAAAATCATGAATCATGACAATGTTAATGTCAATAACCATAAGATGCCTGTATACTTCATAAACTAATCAGTCTCGCTGGTAGTCAGCGCGGGTTCTATGGTGTAATGGTTAGCACTCTGGACTCTGAATCCAGCGATCCGAGTTCAAATCTCGGTAGAACCTGTCTTTTCTTTCCGTTCACTTGTCCAGCAACCATAATTTAAGACAATCCCACTTAAACCTCATGTGCTTGATCATTTTGTCATGCGTTTTAATGGGAGTGTATTATCTTAATTTAGGAGAATATATGTCAAGCCTTTCCAGCCACAACTTCGGCACCATCATAATTAAAGTAATTTAAGTTAAATTAACTTATGTCAATACTGTCCATTTACAACTCTGTTTTTGCACATTTACATTTAATCTTCCATATTTAATTACAACCATTTACGACTCTGTTTTTGCACATTTATATTCAATCTTCCATATTTAAGACTAGTAATAATGCTTAGTGAAATCCTGGTTGTGTATATTCACATTCTTAGTTTTGATATTTTTAGTACTTAATTACTTTGTATTTAATATTATATTGTGCTTAGATTTGCTAGCATTGTGTCTTTTACTCATATTGTGTGTTGGATAACCTGCTGCTGTAACACCACAAGTTTGGGATCAATAAAGTAATTATTTTTTATTTAATAGCAATCCCTGCACACCTGTAAAAAATATTATTGTATTCAAAGTAGAAAGCTTAGAAAAAGACTATTTATTATTTAATTTTGTTTCACAATCAGAAGCTCAGACCAGGTTTCTTTTTACAAAAATGTACAACGTTGCAAACTCAAGTGTAAAAGGTACATATAGGTTGTATAGAAAATGTCTTAACTATCACAAATGTATACATTTATGCGATTGTTAAAACAAGAACAATTGATACATTTTGAATCACAAGTCAGCATTTGAATGAATCAAAATTATTATTATTTAAAAAAAAAAGAAGGTAAACTTGATGTTCTTGCGTCTCTGTACTGTAACATCTAAAAACAATTCTCGTCTATTGTACGTTTTAATCTTCGTAGCCCGGGACAGGAGTCTTTGATATGAAGAGGTGCTGCAGTCTCTGGCACTGTTGTGGGTCTGCAGAAAGGTCTCAGACAACGATGAGTTTGAAAAGCACCTCCTTTCATTTCTTCTGTCTTTTCTTTAATGCTGCTGCCCCCTTCTGGTGGGAACTCGATTTTGTACTAAGAACAAGAAAAAAAGATGATGTTGTTAGAAACTATCGGAGCATTTTGGACATTCATAACACCTAATTTCTTTGCTATAATCTCAGTTATTTAGAAAAGACAAACGGTGAACCTACATAGGAGCTTTGTCTGGAATCTCTGGATGAAGTATGACCACTTCTTCTTCTTCACTGTCAGAAATCTCAACCACATCCCCTGAAAATGAAAACAATCACAAACTGTGTTTTCCTTTTTATCAATATAAAAAAATACTCAGACTCATCAAATAATACCTAGGTTAAAGCTAAAAAAATAACATTTAAGTAAATCCCTTTGTTACAACCTCTGTATTGATGATGCTTTCGTCCTGTTGTCAGAAAATCTCCCTATAAAAATAACACAAGAGTTTTTAAAGATAAATTACCTCCTCTGATCTCCATTTTTTCATGTTGTTTCTCTTTCATCTCCGTCACTTGTTCTTCCTGATCTTCATCACTGCTGTCATTTTCCTCCTCTTCCTCTTCATCACCCTCCTCCAGTCCCCAGGTGTTCTGCAGCCCCTGCCCTACCTGACCAACCCCAGGGACAGGCACTACAGGGGAAGGCACCCTGCTGAGGAGTTAAGGAGCAAAGCAGGGAAATGAAGTAGATATTATGATGAGATTTTGTCCTCTGCTTGAAACAGTCAGGACTGTTGAAGATAAAAGAAGAATACAGAAGGTGGAACTTCTTTAAATGTAAAAAAAAGATTTGGTTGTTCATGTTTTTATCATCCAAATAGACATTTTATTTCCTCATATTATTTAAGAATATTCCCATTGTCCCAAGTCATCGCAGATCGTCTGAAGCATAACGGTAGTGACGTCACAATCATCCGACCGTGGTGTAGTTAGCTTGTAGCATAACGTTAGATTTTTACTTCTGTCGGCCGCATTAACGCTTCAAACATCATAAAAATGGTGTTCATCTATGAAGATTATCCTGCTGAACAAAACGCCTAAACTTCAGAAACGTGCGTTTGACACAGAACTTATTTTCTGCAATGATCCAAAATCCAATGAAAAAATCCCACAGGAGAATTTGCGATGCTACTTCCGGGTTGGTCTACAAAAATACGTTATATGGTTCATTCTCTATTAAAGCTTGTTAAAGGATACATTTGAGGCGGGGCTTCAGCTTTCTGGACGATGTCATTGGCTCTATCTGACACATCAGTCATCTCCACTGGAGTCTCGTACGTTTTCAGCGCTGTGATTCGCTCCTGAGGCATCGACTCAGCAAAACCACACCTTTCACCCGCCTTCCTGCAAAAAGCAACACTATGGAGTAATAAATATATCCACACATCATGAGATGAATCCTCAAGTGGGAAGGGATGTTACTGCTCACCTCGCTTTCTTGTCGTTCTCCAGGGCTTTGCTGATGAGTTCTGTGATTTCAGACACTTTGACGCTGGCTATTTTACTGCATCTCATAACCTTCAACACCAAACAGGAACAAAATGCTGTTATTATCTTCGTGTTATTCCCATGTTAATGTCTTTCAGGATCATTTTACACTGATAACTGTGGTTTTTTTGGACCTCTGAGGTAGTGTAGCTCCAAAGTCCACAGTAAAATCAGAATATTTTCAGGATCTTTTTTAAGGCTGCCAAACGTTCACCTGCTCTTTAAGCAACATGATGCCTCCACTGGACTGGATGGAGCAGATCTCTCTGTGTTTGTTCATGGCGATCATCAGCAAGCCATCCATCACCCGCTCCTCCCGCTCACAGGGGTCCACCAGCAGATATGTTCTGAAGAAAGAGTAGGGCGTATAGAAAACATAAGAATGGTATCAAGGAAAATATGATGTGTTCATAATAAGAAATATTTGAAATTTGAATTCCACTTATTTTCCCTGCTAGGTTCCAATACCTCCACCTGAGCATCGACCTAAATACTGCCCCACCTCTATGGATGCTGTCCTTTATGTCGCTTTTGAGTGACCTAGAACAGTATACTAAAGAAATCCTAACCTGAACACAAGCAGAGTACCTGGACTGAAATGTAGCTACAGTAGCAGCAGCTTGTTAGCAGCCTGTTCGCTAACCACCAGCAGCACACAGCTTCTTCTTCACTGCTTTATTCTAATCACAGACTTCAAACACTGGACAGCTCGTTTCATTTTCAAACATTTTTGTTATAGTTGTTGACTTTAGCAGCACGGTAGGCAGCAAGGCCCTGACACACCAAGCAGACGGCAAGGAACTAGTAGCTAAGAAGGCCGTCTGGGGTGTCGCCCCACGTCGCCTTTGTCTTAACACACCGCAAAGACTACAGCTGACGGCCATGTGTGAGAGGAAATACCTCTCCATGCCAGCAGGGGGCGGTAGTCTGTTGTTATGCTACGAGAAGACCATTTTCACACCGCTGTCGCTCACCACTCGTGTTATAGGTTGTCTACTAATGGAGAATAATGTCTGATAAAAAGTTGAACATGGCGCTGGCGTTGTCAGTTCTTGGTCTTTTAGTGGAAAAAGAAAAGAAGAGGTGGAGGAGACAAATAAGGAGAAACCACACTAATGGGTGAAAGCATGGATACTACAGCGGCATGCTCCTACCGACTCCGATTCAACATGTCGAATAGGCAGACGGGGCCCGACGAGTAGCAACGGAGCCGGACACACCGCAAAAACTAGGGTGACGATCGCTCACTGACAGTCCAACTAGGACTGAGCGCACGATGATCTCTTTGTGTGAGTCCTCATTCCTGAAAAAATCAAAGAATTTCTGATCTTTATGATGATTTTTCTTGTTCAAACTGATTTTCAGAGATGTGTATTCAACTGTATTCTTAATCTCGAGGCTGCAGTTGGATGTCTGTTTAGTTGCATTATGCCGTGTCGATCATCAAGATAATTATATTGTACCCACAAGATTTTTATCTGACCATGAATTTTGTGTTGTACTCGAATGTGCTGCATTACCCTTGTTGGAAGAAGGAGAAGCTGACGCTGATAGGCATGTGGTAGATACTCAGAGGGATGGGGTCTCTCTCCTCTGGACTGTACTGAAGGGGCAGAGGAATAAAAACAACCTTAAAACCAACAAAAGACATGCACACTGTTGCAAAGGACCTGCATTATAATCTCTTAAAGAATTGAAATGACAGAGCAGTTTTGTGTTTGAAACAGTTTCTAGTAGATTGAGTGAAGCGGACACACCACTGTGACTTCATCTCCCTGGATGCCAACATCAGGCCGTCTGAAGTGGCACAGAGCCGTGATGGCGGCAATGCTGGCAGCATCCATCAGGTTCCCATCATGATTCAGCATGTGAACGTCGACTCTGATCTGCCACACCTGAATGCAGAGACACACATCATCACTGCCAGTCTGGATGAGGTTCCTCTCTATTACTTGTTGTGTGTTTGTGGTGTTCTACCTTTTCTCCAGACACCACACACAGGGACTCAGTATCGATGCATTTGGAGTTCCTCAAGCATCTCTCCAGCTGTCGGTTTAGCTTCACTGAGAGCTCAGACTGTCTGGAGAACAAAGAAAAGCCCACAGATGAGATGAACTTTCTTCACAAACACATTGACTCATTGTTACTTGTTTCCGACAGAGTCCTCGTCTAACAGATCTCTTAACTGCCAACTCAAAAAAGACATTTTTATAAGGGTCGACTGCTATTGTTTATTCAGGGCCGATACTGATTCGGATTATTGGTAGTTCATTAAACTGATAATCGATATTAGGAAAACGAACGATATGCATTGACTGTAAATACTGAAATATTTCAGTCAAAATGTAGTAATTGAATATTACAAACTCCACAAGACTTTGTTTCAATGCTCAACTGGAGACTCTCCTCCTGCTCCAGGCTACTCTCATCTCTGTGCATGCCAGTGCAACCAAGGCTTCGGTGTTCATTGGCTATTACTCGTGTGACATCTAGCCAATCAGAAAGTGTTGTGGATGGGACATTAGCAGAGAGAGTGCTTAGTGAAAACAGACCCAGAGGGAAAGACACACCTGCAGCAGAGCCAAAGTAGGGCACTTTTTCATTCATTCATTTTATCGTCGATCAATAAAATAAAACATTGATACTGATTAAAGGCTGAATGCCGGCCAATAATCTGTTGACCCCTTATTTTTATCATGTGATATGAAATGTAACCTGTGCACAAGAGAAAATAAGTGACATAATCTGCTTTGTCCTTACCTGCCCTGTTCAAATGCTGGTGAAGCCATAGGTGACAGCTCGATGTTGAAGAACATGATTCCCTCGTTGGGTCGACTTTCTTTTGGAACCACCAGCTCACACGACACCTGGGCCATGACCCTGCAGAATGCAGCACACAGTTATTCCACAAAGAATATCACATGATGTTTCTAATTAACACAATTGTACCTGTGAATGTTGGTGCACTGCATGACTCAGTACAGTGGTGCCCCCTTTAGGCTCCTCTACCCCATGTACAAAAGACAACCATCTTCACCTGATAGAAGTTTACTTTGATATTTGTCTTAAATAATTCACAGTTTTTAAAGATGCCAATTTTGCATATTAAGTTCTAGACCATAGATCTTAGGGGTAAATAGAGACTACTGGAAATAATTCAAAATACATTTTTGACAATTAGAACTATACAGTCACACACAAATCTTAATCATTAATGGGGTCACCAGGTCAAAAAGCAAACACCTTATTCATATCTGGTGACGGATTATCTAACCTGGTTTTCCCCAAATCGACAAAGCAGCATCCATAGTCAGTCCCGAATGTGATCTTCATCTTTCTGTAGTCATAAGTCTGTCGTCCATCCAGGCGCTGCAAAGAGAGGACAGGTGTCACTTCAAAAAAGGAATATTTTATCTTGGCTTCTTATTCAATAACTACACTAACATGAGTCTAGGCACAACAACAAAGTGAAGTACTGAACACCCAAGCTGCTGCCATTTTCTGTTTTTGTTACGGTACATAGACTATGTGGTTCATAGACTTTAAAAAAAAAGAGAGGTAGCGTAATTGACAAACTGTGTCTTAACTCTACAAATGCAAATAGTGATGGTTTCCCCCAGTCGTACATAAATATTCAGCACCAGGTAGTTTTTTTAAAGCCTACCCACCTTTTTCTCTTCGATGGCTTTGAGCAGAAAATCCCGCTCACAGTTAGACAGCGGTGTCTCCTTCATTCTGCAGCCTTTAGTGCCTGTTATTACTTTTCAATAATCAAATTCACAACTACAATGCTACTGCTTAAACAGGCATGTGGCCACCGTCAATATTTTCTGAACTCTACCCCGGAAGTAAACGCTACACATATTATCCAAAGTATGGACTGTTCCTCTTTGTTTCAATTAATTTTTTTGTCAATTATGAAATGGCCATTGTGTGCGCTGGGTTTAGTTTTTTCATCACGTGGATTATATTCACTGATCTACATTTAACTGACAGTAGATTTGATCTATATTAATAAAATAGTCTTTTACTTTGAAATTCTCTGCTCGACAGCCCGTTTTTGATGCCTTCAGGGACTCTTTGTAAACTCGTAATTTTGTGGTGTGAATGATTAAAATACTGGTAGAAAATAATTGTAGTTCTTTGGTACAATTTTGAAATCCAAGCTCTATCACATATTCAGATGTTGATACAATAGTAACTGCTGAGTCAGATTTGGCAGGCTACAAGTTCGTATTTTATTTTAAGTTGTTTAGGTAGGCTACAAGAAAAGAAGGTAGGCCTAAAAGTAGATATTGTAAGAAATTGTAGTTGGCGCGATGGGGGGGATAACAGTCATTTCATTAACAGTTTGCCAGATTTCAAAAGATTATTTCATAGCAAGAGAAAAGACACAACAGTGTCTTCGCTCTCTTTATGTAACTTGTGAAAGCTGTCGGTTGGTGCGTGAAGGCACCAGTGCGCATGCGCATTCGCAAAGACTCGCTTGTACCCATCAACCGCTCAGAACCGTTATCCAGACCAGTTATCTACGTTCCATCGTCTCCTAGCGACGACCGTGTCTTCACACTCGTTAACAACGGGACACAGCGAACAGGGTCAGCCCCGAAATATACTTATTAAGAGGAGAAGCAGCGTCGGTGAAGGATTTTATTCCGCAAATAAAACAAGGTTTGTATACTCACTCATTCTCTCCATCCCCTGTGCGACATCACTGCTAAATTAGCAAGCTAACCTTTGCTAACCACTTTCTCCGTGGTCTTACTACATTTTCTCGGTCACCATTGCATAAATATTTTTTTTTTTTAACAATTGTGTTTAGAATGGCAGGTCAAACTAAATAAGTGTACCCTCGTATAAGTCCATTCTGGTACGAGATTAGCATTTGTTATGCTAAGGGTTGCTGTTATGACTGGCGCGTCGCCCTGCTAGTCGGCTAATTAGCCAGCGGAGCAGGTGTTATTCACCTGAAAGAGCCATGTTATCTCCATAACCAGGTCCCGTGACTTTTAAATTATTCATAGCTCTTTGATTTACCTTTTTATAAGCTTGTGTCACAAAGTGATATAAATCAATGAAGCTTATGAATGTGAATGAATGGACGTTACTCCAGTACACATGAACTGAAAAGGCTGTGCAACCTGGAAACTAGATTTTTTTTTTTTTAAAGGGCATTTATTCATAATACAAAATGTACAGTTAGTGAAAAACAGTACAGTCAGTGGGGGACGAGCTGACAGTGGTATCTGCTTCGAAAAACATGGATAGGCTTAGGGCACTATAAGATAAATACTCTATTGGTAACTGTACCCATGTGAATGATTTAAAAGATGTCAATGCAGTTTCTTCACATTTCTGTAGAATCCTGTCTGGATTCTCAGTCACCAATAGTTGTCTCCAGCCTCAGAGTTGTTACCTCTGACTCAGTTCACTTACCCTGAAATACGTGACATGTCATGTGAAACAGAAATGCTGGGGGGATTGATGTATTCAATTACGAAAGGGCTTTCTTTTACTCAGGGCTTTTCATTTTACTGTTTGTCTTTTCTCTAACTGATCCAAAAGTGAAGGGAAATTACTTGCAGACATTTAATGCTCCTAAGCGCATCTTCTTTTTGGGCCCAAGTAGACTGTCTATCTCATTTCTGACTTCCTGTTGAGGACTTTCATCAGGCATGGTCATATTGACAGTGAGCTGGCAAATGTCTACTGTAGGGCCATCGGTTCAAGCATTTAATGCATTAGTCATAGTTTCTGTAGCAAGATAGACTTTTACTGGATGAAGTTGTTATGCCAATGCCAAACACCTAAGCCAAAGGAAGCTGATTTTTGTCTAATCTCTACCCTGGAGCTTTCCTGGCTTGGTTCTACCTTCTGGGGTATAGCCTTCAGTGTCATGGAAGTACACAAGCCTCCACACCCAGGCAAGGTAGCAGCACAATGGGGAAAGAAGGCAAAATACTAAGGGTGGAGGTATGGCTGCTCGATTATGGCAAAAATCATAATCACTATTATTTTGACTGATATTGACATCAAGACTTAGTAAACAAGATTACTCATTGACTTTACTGGACAACATATGAACTATGTTTTTTGATTGTGGTGCTGTACTCTTGCGGCCATAAAATAACATCAAACACTTGGGAACATTTGCCACACATGACAAAACCTATAGACTGAACGAGCGCAACACGGCAGGCGGCACAGTAATCATTTAATCCAGATGTTCCTATTTGTGATTGTGGGGAGGCCAAAATCGTTATTGAAATTGAAACTCAATAATTTCCCAGGGGTGTGAAAGTCCATTGATATAGCTAAAAGGACTAAAATATGAGCTGAAGATATAACCGCTTGCTTGGCTATCCAGCAACAAGTCTATTTCTGTGAGTGAGTCTTTATTTCAGTACCTGTAACAAGCCTTTTTTTAACATGTTGGTAGGCATGTTTTTTATGCTCTCATATAAGGGAAATTGTCATACATACAGTAGCTGTCACCTCTTCCTGCATGAGCTATGTTCAAGATTTATTTTGTATTGTTTGCTTTCAGACCAAACATGCAAATAAGTACAATTTATTCATCTTCAAGAGAGGATGGTTTCAAACAGTACTCTGTGTACATCATCATCTCTCCTTTGTGCTCTTCACAATCCTTCTTGATTTTCCTGGGCTCTCATTAAATCATATAGAACAACAGCAGAATAGAGATTAAAGTTAATAAGGCATTAAGGAAAGCGTGTCTGCAGTGATGCTTTTCCACTTCTTCAGGCCACAACATGAGTGAGCAGCTGTGGCCAGATCAATAGGTCATTAAAGCAGTTGTTTGGTGTAAATGTACCTTTGTTCAGCAGAGACCCTTTAAGGTTTGAAAGGCAGATAAGCACTCCCCCAATGATTGTGATATATTCATTTGCTGTTAAAAAATTAGGAGCGGACCTGATGTTTGTTACAGCACAGATATATCTGACTTCTGCGTCTGTCTTAAAGATTAATCTTGTGTGAGGATGCATTGCTGTAGAAAACAGGCAGACAAAGCGTTTTAAGGAAATGTGTGTAAAATGTGTGAGAAGGTTTTCAACACATCAGGAGACACTGTGTACTAATGTGACCTCAATCTCTCTTGATTTTCCTTTCTCACCCTCTCATCTCTACATCTTTTAACACTCTTATTTTCTCTATTTATATCATTGATCCCCACACTAATATCCTGCTGCTCTCAACAAATAACACACACCTCACTCCCACATGCCTCTCCTCCCCCGCCCCTCCTCCTTTACTCTCCCACACCACACCCTCCGCACACCACTTATCTCTAACCCCCCTATCTCACACTCTGTTCCCCCTGTCTGCTATCACCACACCCCCTTCCTATTTTTACTCTATACAGATGAAGCTGGACCGGGGTTGGATGTGGTGCATGCTGCTCCTTTTCTCTCTGGCTCTGGCAGCTGTGGCAGCCCAGGAGAGTCAGATGGAGGTCGATCTTTCTGATGTAGAAGATAATATGGGCCTGGACGAGGAAGAGTTAAAGGTTCTCATGGGGGAAGAGGAGGAGGAGGAGGAGGAAGACGAGGAGGCCACAGTGATAGATGACGACAACTTTGATGAGGCAGATGTCAAGGCCACTGCAGAACGGGAGGCTGGAACTGATGGAAATGTCTCCTTCCAGGTCAGAGCCTTATGTCAAGTAGGCTGCAGTATGCATTATTTTAAAAATCAATATCGATATACTAACACAAATAAAAACATATAACTAATCCACAATTATACAGTATAGTCAGGGACTATTTTATCTATCTGTTTTCAAATGGACTCCATGTTATACAGTACATGGGATCAGCCATCACAGATAGCCAATGCCTGTTTAGCAAATTGATGTAAAATATTTGTGTTCTTCAATCTTTATTTTTATTAATCCACTCCATAACAAATGTTATCCCAAGACACTTAACAAAAAAACTAGGTGTACACCCTGCTCTTATTTCTTCATATACAGAGACTCAACATTAATCCACCTTGAGAAAAGCACTTTACATTTGTAATTAACAGTAAATTAATAACAAGTTATTACAAATTATGTAACCTAACAAGTTTCAGGTTACATAATTTACATATTAAGCAATACTACAGGTCTGTTGGGCAGTGGGCCCCTGAGGTCCAGTTAGTGTCACATGTGGAACTGAACTATATATTAAAGTTATAGCTCTGGATCAGGAGAAAGTGATCTGTATTTGAAATGTTGATAATGTTTTAACTAGAGTTTGGTGGGGGTTTGGCATTAGCATGCTTTTAAAAAAGGTAATGGGTGATACAAACAGAAATTTACAATACTGGCCTTTGTTTTTGTATACTAGGTAACATACAAGACCCCCATTCCAACTGGAGAAGTGTATTTGGCAGAGACGTTTGATGATGCATCACTGGACAGGTACAGACTGACAACTTGACACCAAGCCCTACTAAAGTGTAACACCCATGGGTGGAAATGGTGAGGGACCCAGGGGAACAAGTCGGGAGGGAATGGCGTAAACCCTTTACGATTTAAAAAATCTAGTTAATGTTTTGTAACGGGGAATTAGCATGAAGCAGGCCCATTCTTAAGCGTGTTCATTTAAACGAACATAATGCAATGTGCTTGAACGCACCACGAAACATGCATCAGTCTTTACAGCCAGTAGGAACGCGTGACACACGGGACGACTGTCTCAACTGCAGTGTTTTCATGTCTCGGTTACAGGTAGGCTATGCTGGAAGCTATCTAGAATATCATTAACATCTGTTGCTGTGCGACCTTTATGTGATCAAATTACTCTGATCACAGCTTTGTCAATTTCAATATGGTACCCACTGATTCAGCAACTGGGCTGTGTGTGTTTTGTACAAAGTGGAGGACACAGGCTGCAGAGTGGAGAAAAGATGGAGATGGTAGTTACTATTAAATGTACAATAATAAATACCATCATGTATAAGGATGTGTATCAGCAAACAAACAAACAAAAAAAGACAGCTCATGCATACTGGCCAAATAAATGGTTAAAGTATAACTCATGAAAATAATCAATTACTCAATCAAGTGCTTGTAACACTCCATAAGTGTTTGATGCATGACAGGACACACGAGCCTCTGGTGGGACTGGGTGGCCGCGATAAACTTACGAGGTGTTTGTGAGTCCAATGTTTCTTGTTTTTGTTTTGGATTTTCACAGATGGCAGCTATCAAAGACTGTGAAGGGGGATGCAGATGAAGAAATTGCCAAATATGATGGTTGGTTGTTGTTGTTTTTTACTCTAATCCAATCATGTGCATATCAGAGCTTTTGCAGAGCTACAACTTTTTGTCTTTCACCTCCAACATAGTTATCTTTTGGATGTATGATGCAAATAAGAGATATTTACTATTATGGGTCCTGTGTTTCTAGTTTTAGTCACCATCCTTGGTGGACTTGATCACCAATGACTCAGCTTGAGACAGTAAAACAATTTGTGTGATGTTGTTGTGTTGTTACTGTGGAATCTCACACATAATTGTTAACCTATTAGGGAAAAAGTTCTCCTAACCAGTTGCAATAATAGCCATGACTGTGAGAATGACACTCAAGTTGTCAATGTCGTTTTTCCTTCAAAGGGAAATGGGCAGTGGAGCAGCTGAAGGAAAACAAAGTTCCAGGAGACCTTGGCCTTGTACTCAAGTCCAGAGCGAAGCATCACGCCATTTCAACCATGTTAAACAAACCGTTTGTCTTCCAGGATGAACCTTTGGTCGTACAGTGAGTTCAAAATCCTAAGCACGTACACAAGATCATTTGTGTTCATTCATATTAAAACATTAGCCCTTTCAAATGTTTGGAAAACCAAGCATTTTAGATGTTTAGTCTCAGCTGGCCATCTGACTCCTGTTGGTGGATGTTTCTCTGCAGCAGGTCGAATGTTGCCATCTGGCTGAATTATCATTATTAATTGCAATAACAATTTTATTTTTCAAGCACATTTCATACAATTGCATTGAGGTTAAAAACACAGCATTATTAACCCAAAATTAACATATTTTTTAGAATTGATGCCAAAATTAATACATTGTAATTTCAGATATGAAGAAAAACAATGAATTCATGCATTTCAGGACTGTATAATTTTTAATGCATGGGGGTCTGATGGACCCTTTGTTGAGGTATCCACAGGACTAGCGGAAAATCTCTTAAGTTGATCTAAGCTTTTTGCCAGTCAATTTCATGAAAATGTTATCTTTGAAATCAACTTTCTTAACCTGCTTCAATTACTCTTGGACAATGTTCTCTGGCACATGGCGTCACCCCGTGCAAATTGGTGTCTTTGTAATCGAGGCACTGAAATAATTATTTTTTTCTTGTGGTCTGAACTGAACACATGTTCATGTTTTGATTTTTTTGTTGCAGGTACGAGGTGAATTTCCAAGATGGAATCGACTGTGGAGGTGCATACATCAAACTCCTCTCTGACACCGACGATCTCAATCTGGTTGGTCTACTCGTTTATATTCTACCTTGCACCATTTATAATGTCTATAAGCAGCCGAGCAGCCGCATAGTCAGAAAAGTCTGACTGTTCACTCTTGAACTTAAACTGTTGTTTCTTCTGCACTGAAGGAGCAATTCCACGACCGCACAGAGTATACCATCATGTTTGGACCAGACAAGTGCGGTGAGGATTACAAGCTGCACTTCATCTTCCAGCACACAAATCCTTTGAACAAAGACGTGGAGGAGAAGCATGCCAAGAGGGCAGATGTTGACCTCAAGAAGTTTTACACTGACAAGAAGACTCACCTCTATACTTTGGGTACGGAGTCTGTTCGTAAAGCATATATAGATGTTCAAAAAGTATCTAAAATGTAACAAAAAATAGTGTGTAATGACTCGTCTACATACTGTTCTCTCTTTGTTTTTAAAATCTGCTTTACTCATTTTTTTACCAGTTCTGAACCCGGACAACAGCTATGAGATGCTCATCGACCAGTCCAGTGTAAGCCGCGGCAGCCTGCTGCATGACGTGGTTCCTCCAGTCAACCCACACAAAGAAATAGATGACCCAAAAGACTCCAAGCCAGATGACTGGGATGAGAGAGCCAAGATGCCCGACCCTGAGGCAGTCAAGCCTGATGACTGGTGACTACAACCTCCAAAAACTATAAGACAGTGCAGCTTTTGTTGCTGATTGGACATGTTTAAAGGTTAGGGCCTTCGTGACCTGGTTCAAAAGAAATCATTGACATGTGTTTGTGTGTTTTCGCCTCAGGGACGAAGAAGCTCTGGCAAAGATCGACGACCCTGATGCAGTGAAGCCAGAGGGCTGGCTGGACGATGAACCAGAGTTTGTGCCAGACCCTATCGCTGAGAAACCAGAAGACTGGTAAATGAACATATTTATCTCCCAAACAAAACGCACAACCAGCCATCAGATTGTGTTACTGTATTTATTCTTAGAAAAACCTTAAAGCTCTCCTCTGTGTGCAGGGATGAGGAGATGGATGGTGAGTGGGAAGCCCCCCAGATTCCTAACCCAGCCTGTGAGACGGCCCCTGGCTGCGGGGAGTGGAAGCGTCCTCAGATCAACAACCCTCAGTACAAGGGAAAATGGAAAGCCCCTCTAGTGGACAATCCCAACTATCAGGTAACTGTAACTCGAAGTTAACTAAGCCAGATGCTATCAAGCTAAGGATTTTTTATTTGACTACATCAGTATAAAAGTTTACTCTAACATGTTGGTATCAGATTAGGCCCCATAATTATTCTATTAACAGTCCCTGTGTATTCTTTTTTTCTATTCATGCCTTTTCACATGCAATAGACTTAGCCAGAGGCATCATGTGTTCATGTTGCCCTTCAATGCATCCCATTTAAGTGAAGCCATATCTCAGGAATACGTTTAAATTAAGATAAAGATTTCTCTGGCCATTATTCTGCTCCCTTTTTTTCAGAACAGGATATCCGGAGCCTCCAGTTGTTCCTGACAATAACCTTAAACATTGCTTCAATCTCAACTCAGATTTGTACCAAACCTTGAATCCATTTTATTATATTTGAGTTATTTTCATTTGTATTCATCTGAGTGGACAATTCCATCTGCAATTGATTGGTGGCAGTTTTCCCCTGCTATAACCCCAGCATACCTGATCATTCCATTTCTGGAAAAAGAATCTACTGACAATAACACGTCAGCAGAGAAATAAGCAGAAAGAGTACTGGTACTGTGTCCCTTCTGAAAATTATTGAAGTATGACAACTGTTAAATGTAAACTTACTTATGTCATTCATTTGTATTTGTTTTTTTTCTATTCTTTTAGATATTTTCAATATAGAAATACGTATATGACACGTTCTGCTGCATTTACAATGTCAATCTATGGGAAAGTGATGTATTTGAACTGCTACTTTACTGGCTGGCAGAGGCGACTTACAGGTTTCAATTCTAGTTCAAAAGAAAAACGTTGAGGAACAAAACTTGAGCACTGAGCCAAAGGACACAGTGTTAACACTACGTGTTACATTCAGCACCTCTGGCCCCGTCGGTGCGAGTGTGCACAAGCTGAGACCAACCTGTGAACTCCTCCTTCTAATTGTTTCTCTCAAGGGAGTCTGGAAGCCGCGCAAGATCGATAACCCGGACTTTTTTGAGGATCTGCAGCCCTTCAGGATGACACCAGTCAAGGCTCTGGGCTTGGAGCTGTGGTCCATGACCTCAGATATCTACTTCGACAACTTCATTATCACGTCTCACAAGGAGGTGGCCGACCGCTGGGCCTCTGACAGCTGGGGGCTGAAGAAGCTGGTGGCCAGTGCTAACGAGGTCAGGATGATTCTTTATGTCATTAGGGACACAGAAATGCACTTTTACTGAGGCTTTCATTGTCACTATGTGCATGACATTGACCTCATTATTATTATTCAGGTAAAGTATTACAACTTCTCACTCTTTACTCCTGATCTGTGGTTTTTTTTTTTTTTTTTTTTTTTTTTTTTTCAGCCGGGGATTTTTGCTCAGCTGACGTTAGCAGCAGAGGAGCGTCCTTGGCTCTGGGTGATTTACATTCTGACAATTGGACTGCCTGTAGGACTGGCTGTGCTCTTCTGCTGGCCAAAGGTAATCTACACCTCATGGGTCATTGATCCACTTCATCTTCTTGATCTCAAAGAAATACACCAGAAAACCCTTCCAAAGCTGACTGTTATCATGTTTGTGTCTCAGAAAACAGAAGATGAATATGTGTACAAAAAGGTGGATGTTCCTCAGACCGAGGTAGAAGAGGAGGATGAAGAAGAAGAGGAGGCAGCCGCAGACGAGGAAAGCAAATCGGCCGAGGCGGCAGATGGAGCAGCAGCTGCAGGTTAGAGAGTCAAACACAGGGCATCACACACACACTGCTGTCGGAGAACTTTACTGCTGCTTTGTTCTAGAGTTCTATTTCCTCGCTGTGACCACATTCACTGTCTGCTCATTCAGAACCAACAGAGGAAACCGAGGAGGGAGAGGAGGGAGAGGAGGAAGATGAGGACGCCGATGCAGGGGGCGACAATCTAGAGGAGGACGATGAGGAAGAGGAGGAAGAGGAGAAAGTAGAAGAGGAAAGCAAAGCTCCTGAGAGAACGTTAGAAGATGACGTTGAGGTTGGTGTCATTGTGAGATTTTCTGACCTGCTCAGCAGCATGAGCCATTGGTGTGAAATAATTCCTGGAATCATGTCGTCTGATTTGACCTTTGTCTTTGTTACGCATCACCTCGAAATGTCAAGTTTTCACATTATCCAAAATGCATCTGGATTAGGATCATACAGTGTGTTATGCTTCAAATGTTCCATAAAACAAACTACAGTTTGATCATTTAGTTTTGTACTAAGGCTTGGCTGGCATGAAACAATTATACCAGAGAGGTAGTAGAGTAAAACTGATATTTATCAACAAGGCAATTTAGAGTCACCAGGAACCTAACAAGTGAGTACCCTTAGTGTACCCAGGTACACACAGGACAGACTCGGTGAGGCAAACACAAAGACCCCTGTCCAGGCGGGGATTCAAACCAGCAACCCTCTTGCTTGGAACTGACAGCGCTAACAACTCTCTATTTTTACTCTATATTAAATTCGATGTCAATCCATCCAAGGAAATACATTCAAGGTTTAAGCTTTTGCAAAATATTCATGTCCATCTGCTTTATTTTGTGACGGATAAAAATGTATCCGTTACTGTTTAAAGAATGTTTAACTATGTGAACAGTATTGAGTGTATTTCACAACAGTACTAAACATGTCATCACTGTACAATAGTTGTTTTTACACATTTACACATCGGAGGTCTTTTAGAGTTTTATCAGCTCCATTTGGATGTGTGCAGGGGCCCTTTCCATGTGAACTGCAAATGAAGTTACTGAGCGACAAGTCAGAACATTGAAGTGATCTGGGCGCCAATTCTGCTCAGTTTAACTGCACAGTGCACAGTTGATGTTTGGAAACACCAAAGTTGCCCAAAATGAGCTTCCTGGATCTGAGTCTCCCACAGACGCAGCTTTGAAAGCTCTCTCTGATTCATACATGTCCATGATCCAGCAGTCCATTCACCAAGATGCTAGGCTACACAGAAACAGCAGAGGGGATAGGGAGCTTGAGTGGCCGGGGTGTTGCATTTTGGGAATTGTAGTATCCAGAGGTGTAAAGAGTACTAATATATTCTACTCAAGTAAAAGTACTGTTACTTTGATGAAATTTTACTTAAGTACTAGTAAAAGTACCAGTTTAAAAATGTATTCAAGTAAAAGTAAAAAGTAACTCATTTAAAATGTACTTTAAGTAAAAGTTACTTCGTTACTTTTTTTAACAACGCGTCTCTCGTGTGTCATGAAAAAGCACGAGAGGATATTAATCTCAAAGTTTTTTTAATTAAAGGCAAAGTTTATCTTTTCAGATGAACATTTTCTTTTCTACCACATTGACAAAAACAAAATATAAATAATGGAATACATATTCAAGGCTTATATGTTCAAGTAATCAGCTGTTTTATGAAGGGAAATGTTTAAACTATTTAAGAAAATACTAAAGGGGACTTTGTCTCAATCATAAACAGTGTAGAGTATTTTAGTGTTTTTAGTTTTGTTATTCTTTGTCTCAAATGCAGCCTCAAAGGCTGATGTAGCTGCAACTAAACCTGAGATGAAAGATAATCCATTTATTGTTTTAAAATGAGCCTGTATGAGAGTATATTAGATGTTTTAGTCTCTGTTTGTTTACCTATTAGCTACTGAAGCTTCTAACTGAATGTGTTTGGTTTGAAGTATTTATTTTCACACATCTGAGATGTGTTAAGTTGCAGCAGCTTATAACACCCAACTTCCTCATACGTCTGCTTTAAAATAAAAGCACATCACAGAGATGGTAATAAGGGACTTTTATTGTGAAAAACTTTCCGGAACTAAATGTGTTTATGGCTCGGAGCTGCAGCAGAGCTGCAGCGGCGATTGTAGTCGCGAACGCTGCAGTGAGAAAGAGCACTCAGCCACTTCTTTGCCCAAGAGTAAGAGCCACAGCCAACTTATTTTAATCATCTTGGACTCAAGACAATAAGACATCAGTTTATAAACACTTTCAGCAGGTAGACCCGCTGTAGTGGAGGTGCTTATCCGTGCTGCATTATACTGAAGTGGCACCGAGCCAAGAAAAGGGTCTCTGTCTCTCTGTCTGTCGTCCAGAGCGATGAAGGAAAATCATTCATAGCAGGCCTATTTTTTTTAAGTCAGTAACTGATGTGCTTTAAAATGTAGCGAATTACAGTACTTAACAGAAAACCTACTTAAGTAAAAGTACAGATTTTAAAAACAACTTAAAAAGTAGTAAGTACAGCAAAAAACTACTCAATTACAGTAACGCAAGTAAATGTAATTCGTTACTTTACACCTCTGGTAGTATCAATATAGGCTATCAGAGGGGCAGTCATGATAAAACTACGACATCATTCCCCAGGCTGGGATTTCAATGATACCAGTATCCTTATCAACTCTTATCAATAGTTCTCTTATTAAAGACATGACATAAAAGATGTTTAAATGTACCGTATTTTCCGCACTATAAGGCGCACTTAAAAGCCTTTAATTTTCTCAAAAAACGACAGTGCGCCTTATAATCTGGAGCGCCTTATATATGGATCAATTGGTTAATTGGTTGATCCATACTGGTTGTACACGGCGCTCAGCGACACTGACTCGGATAATGACGAGAGGGAGCCGGGCATGTTGGATGCCGTACTCGCCCAACTGTTCAATTCGGACACTGAAGAAGAAGAATTCGAGGGATTCGTGGACGGGGAATGAACTGAAAAAGTGAGCTTTACGTGTTATACGTAACTGAACAATGTTGAGTTATGCACTAACGCAGGGGTGCCCAACCTTTTTTGAACCAAGATCTACTTTTAAAGTTACCAGTCTGCCGAGCTCTACCAGTCCACATAGTGAGCCATAGCCTTTACCAACAGCCTACAAACGCATTTAATACTCACACAACAAACAGAAAATAATAAATGAGAGTTCTGTAAAAAATAATGCAGACTACAGACTACAGCAGGCTGCTGTGAGATGATTTTGCTTTTGTTAAATTAGCTGCAGACACGATGAGAGTGAACGGAGTAAAGTCCAACCGACTGTTTGACCGGGTCACGTGTGTTCCCATGAGAGAATGCTGTTCCCTGCTTCAACCCCTAAATTACACTTTCTTTGAAGTGGATTGTGAAAATGTGACATTACAAAGACTGTTTAACCTTAGATAGTCTGCAGGTTTCTGAGGCATTGATTGATCCTGCATCAGGAGCAGAAAATAATTATTTGATAATAATCATCCGCTTAATTACCCAGAGAGATTCAATTCAGTTTTTATTTGTATAGCGTCAACTCATAACAAGTGTTATCTCAAGACACTTTACAAAAAGCAGGTAAAAGACCTTACTCATTGTTATGTTACAAAAAGCAGGTAAAAGACCTTACTCATTGTTATGTTACAAAAAGCAGGTAAAAGACCTTACTCTTTGTCTTTTAACATTACAAAAGAGCAGGTAAAAAAACCTTACTTATTGTTATGTTACAAAAAGCAGGTAAAAGACCTTACTTATTGCTATATTACAAAGATCCGGCCTATCCATCATGAGCACTTTAGCAAAGCAGCAAAAGTTACAGTGGTAAGAAAAAAACTGCCTTATTAAAAGGCAGAAATCTTCGGCCGGATCCCCGGCTCATGACGAAACAGTCTTCACAGGCCTAGACTGCGCCGGGCTTGGAAAGGGATAGGGGGAGAGATGAGATAAGATGCAGGAAGAGGGATAGGGAGCAAGGGGGTGGGGGGAGACAAGTCGTCCATCAACAATCCGGTGGGGAGGGGGGTTGTTCTGGCAAGCTGTCCATCAACAATCCGGTGGGCAGGGGGGGTTGTTTTGGCAGGCTGTCAACCAACGATCTCGAGGAGCCTAAGAGAGATGTGATGTCATTTATAAACCCATCCATGTCTGTGACAGTGTAGTTTATTGGGGAAAATGTTTTTAATGCTTACTGTGTAGGTGTCACATTGTCCTATGTATTGAACACTTAGGTCTGCTCTCAGAAAGAGAGAGAGCTGCAGAGATTGGGAAGCAGGGAGAAGTTTGAAGGTAAAGAGTAGTTTGTGAAAGAGTAGAGAAAAACTTGAGTAAATTAAAAGAGGGAACACACACACACACACACACACACACACACACACACACACACACACACACACACACTATTCTACTGCCCGTATACTGATTTGACGTGTACAGGGAAAGCGAGCTGAAACTTGTTTTTATCAGACTCAAGAAGCAAACTGTAATAGCATGACTAGTCCACTGTGTAGCTGATAGCAGCTCATGGAAGCCTCTGTGCTGCATATGAAGGACTGTTAACGTTAATACCGAGGGAGCACTATTACCCTGAGCTTAACGGTACTCTCAGCACCGGCCAATCAGGTGTCAGTACCAAAAAGTCTTGGTTTTCAGTACCCACCCCCAATGGTGTCTTTTAAAATGAGTTGTTTTGATTTAAAAGGCATGTATTGAACTCCAACTTTAAATGTATAACACCTGGACCTCATCTCTAAACCATGACCATGAGCATTCACCTGTTGCAGTTGGCAGTTGCAGGTATTTGGTACAAAGCTGTGAAACATCAATATAAGCGAATGGTAAGCCATGTTGCTTTCAGACACTCATTAACTCCTCCCCTCTGTTCAGACTATTACCACTCTCTGACAGTGTCCTTGTCCTAATGAACAGTGTGCCCATGGTCAGGGAGTCTGCGCTTGTTCACCTTCAGGAATACTTATTTATATGAATACACTTTGCATTTAAAAGGTATCTAGAAATGTCTCATCCTTTCAATAAAATTCTCTTGCTTTCATATTTCATAATTCTATTTCTGTTCCACAGCCAAAGGAAGGAGGAGACATCGTCGAGGAGAGTCACAAGCAGTCAGTGAGGAAAAGGAGAGTAAGGAAAGACTGATGAGGTGAACCCCATCGCCTGCGGTCTCCTTGCTCACCTGATTTGGCGGAGGTGGAAGGGCCCTCTCTGCTGCTGCTCTCCCCCTCTCTGAGCTGAGCAGCATGAATTTCCTCACACCACCTGGTAGCCCGCAGTCACCCCGGCTGCCCCATTCATATCTCTCCATCCCTACAAATACACCCATAACAGGTCTGCAGTCTCCCACAGCCTGTCCTATCTCACCTGTCCTCCCATCTCCCCCTCTCCTTTCTGCGTGCTTGCTGTACTATCAGATAAATCACATTGAGATGTTGTGCATTTAGCTGTTTTCCCCTCCTCTATCTTAAACTTCTACTCCTTTATCCTTCTCTTCTCTATGCCTTCCTTTTCTAAATGCCTGCCTAAGATATCCCTCCTCTTCCAACTCAGTTCATGTGTTCCTGGTCTCTGTCAGTCTTCTCTCTGAATAAATGCCATCGTTGATCAACCTGAGTATCTCCTCTCAGAGTGAGGGCAGCAGCTGCTCTGCTTTTGTCTACAGTTTCATACCATTTCACAGCCTCTCTTAAGGGCCACATCTCAGAAGTATGACTTTATTCTTGTTCCTTAGTTTAAAAAAAAAAAAATGCTCTCGGACATCGTGTGACAAAGTTCCTTCCTTGTTCAAAATTGTTTGTTCGGGGAGGAGATGAAGCGAAGGTGCACAGAGCAGCTGTTTGAGATGTTGTCATGACATTTCTGCTGATGAATTTCTTGATCTTAAGTTATTAAAAAAATAAAGATGATCTGTTTAGATAGAAGGTAGTTTGTAAAAAAGCAGCAGTGACTTCTTTTTATTTCACTAAGTTATAGCAGAATTGATGATTAGCACTAATAACACTATTTATTTAAATTTGGTTTGAGCCAGTATGGATTTACATGCAGTGTTTGTTTGGAGAGGAATATGAGATACCACTGATGTTTAGATACGGAGCCCAGGTCTGTTTGCATCGTTTCACTGGTGTAAAAGTTAACATTTGAACAATGACTCTGTAAGTGCTTGCCACATTAAAAAAAAGATAATTTCAAATGCCTCGGCCAGCAGATCTCAACATGGCATTGTAATAATGTGTGTTTCTGGATCTACAACCTGTGAAAACGTGTCTCATTCAGTCAGTCTACAGCAGTGCTTTCCTGCATTCTCTTGAATGATGCAGTTCAGATACTGGACTGTTGCTTCGGGATGATGCTAATGATGCATATTTATTTGTTTTATATTATTGTCTCAAGCTTTCGTAGTTTATGATTTTGCCAGGTGATGGCAGATATCCCTGTTTACATTTTTTTTGTTTTTGCAAAGTGTACATTGCTAATGAAAATAAACTATTTAATACAAAATACTTGTCAAAAGTATGAGGCACATATTTCATTTATTTCTATGCATTCTATCACCAATCAGAAAGTGTAGAAGAGACAAAAGACGCAGACGGGAGTGATTTTAGGGTTTTATTAAAACAAAAATGTTTAAAGCAACATTGTAGTGTCTACACACGGAGAAGTTGGTACCAGGGTGTGTGTAGATGGGGCATATTCAGCATGCCAGGAAGAAATCAATGTAATACTTTTATACAACTGTTAAAATATCAAAATTACCTCAATAAATTACAGCATATACAGTTTGTAGCCTTGTTATATCCAGTTCCTCCCTTTTTGAAAGCACCACAGTAACATGATAACAGGTGGATTCACGACTTTCAGACATTGAACAGAATACTTTGACTTTAAAGGGAATATGAACCTTTAAAAACAACATGATTCATCATCCTGTACATCCACCTTCAGCCCTTTCTTATTCTCATCTACAGCAGCAGTGTCATAGGAGGACACACCCTCACTCTGCTGCTCAGTTTACAGTCAGACCAACCCTCCATCACCTGATGGATTGCAGGCTTGGCTGAGAGGGATCAATAGCACTCAAGGCCTCTTCACTGCTTTCTGTCTTGCATGCAGGCTTTGCCTCTGCATTTATGACCCTTCTCCTTTGTCGCTCTCATGTTACAGTTTGGGTCACAACACTCAATTATGAAACAATGCAGAGAAAGGGCAACACACATGTTTTAAGTACAGAAAGTAAGGTGTCATTGTGATAATAAAAATAAATGCATAAAAACATCAGTGATGTTAGTTAAGACCCAAATTCCTGTGCTAATAGATTTTAGTTTCTCTTTGCTTTCACTTCCGCTTGCAGCACTTACAGTATATGGACAACACATATTCTGCTTAGTTGTAAATTCCAATTTTACTGTTAGCATAGATGTTAAAAGTATTCCAGAAGTGTTTTTAGGTTAATAAATGTCAGTGTTTTAATGAATGCTTATTTAGATATAACACTATATGTTTCAACTACATGGCCCCTGGTGCTTGTCCATGTCTCACATGTACTGTAGGTGTATGCTAACATATGCATACAAGTCACCGTATATACAAAAGTCATACAACTCAGACCTAATCAAAAAGATGTTTTAACCTCTTTTTATAAAAGTTTAATCGTGAAGTGGGTCATTGGGATGGCCAGATTTCTTTTTGCTACCACCATGTTTCTGTCTGTTCCAGGAAAACCGTTCTGTTTTCCTGGGAAAACAGAAAGGCCAATAAAGTACTCTAAATAATAAGAGAACACATATTTGTATTTGTTTTAACAAAGTGGTTTGGCCAAATCTAGTACAAGGTTGTGTTGTATGTTTAATGAGATCTACAGCACTCACAACCAGCAAAAAACAATCTTACTTTACAAAATGCAACTCTAAAGGTAGAACTGGTGTGCCATGAAAAAATATGATCCTGTATGTTTTAGAGGAGAATATTTATTCTAACCTGAGAGAAACTATCAAATTGAGACTATACATGATTAGTGCTTCTATTTTTTCTTTTGAATAAGTGACTAGATCTTAACAAGGCCAGTTTTTTACATTTGATGTTGATGGTTCTAATTAATTTTAACTGGAGTAATTAGGTCCCTGTTAGCACAGTTTCCAGTTTGACCTGTATCTTATATTAACTTTATAGTGGTAGCATTTCTATTTCAAGCATCTTTACACCTTCTGCTGCTAACTTATAATTGATTTGAGGCCATACATGAGATGTGCAAATCTTTCAAACCAAAGGAAACCCATTCAGGAGATCTATTTGTTCTCATCCATGTGATCTGTATACCATCAGCATTCTTAGTAATACTGTTTAGTTTGTTTGCTTCAAACGGGGGAATACATAGATGGCAAGATGACATCCAAAACCTGCCAAAAAACTCAGATCCAGCTGATGCAGACACACATTTACAAAGATAAATAAAAGAAACCAGACATTAAATTCAGGTTATTTGTAGTATTTGATGGGTTGTTTCAGCCCAACACAGGTCAGTTTGAGACAGAAACTAGTCCTCAAACAGAAAACCAGGCAGGTTAAATGGGTTAACAGGATATATTAGAGTTTGCAAAGGAGCTTAAAGAAGAAACTTAAGGTAAAAAATGACCCATAACCACTTCATATACTTCTTGTTTTTGTGTAAGTAAATAAAGGTTAATGTCTACCTGGTTTGTAGTGTGGAGAGGAAGCTGCTACAGAACAGACCCAGGCCAGACTAACATGAAATGTATCTTTTTCTGAGCCTGCAGGATGGGTTAAAGGATCAGTTTATGTTTTGGATTATTAAATAGTTATTTTCTGCTCAGGTAAGGGGGCTCTCTCTGTTAAAGAAAAAAAAAAAAGAAAACGCCCAGGTCTGTCGACAAAACTAAACTCTCTCCATGTCTCCATGGTGGGGTTTCCTCTCCCAGCTATTAGCAGAAGACTTGAAGGTACCTCACTTCCGTTTGCTCTTGGTGTCAGTGGTCTGGAAGACGCTGGAGGCAGACATGAGGTTCTCGATGTACTGACCAAGGACCTGGTTCTCTGACTTTAACTTCAGGTTCTCTTCCTTGACTGCGTCGACTCGTGCTGACAGATCTAAATGAAAACAAGGAAATGGAACGATTAGAAGTGACAAAAAAAAAGAAAAAAATGTAGAAAAAATCCTGTCTTGACAGGTTTATGGTTCACAATGGATTATGTTGAAAGATGAGGTGCACGGATAGCACACTTACTGCATCCTCTTTCATTTGAATGCATCAGAGGCTCAGCGTGTGTACCTAGCAACATCACTGCATAAAAATTAATGCAATGCAGCTTAGGTAGGTTTAAGGCACCCCCCCACACAGTTGTTTTGCCCCTCGGTTTGCCTGGCAAACTGCAAACCGACAGGTGAACTGATTCAGATAGAACTGATCCTTACTGACCTAAAAAGCCTCTGCATTTATCTCATAAGCTCCATGGCCAGAAACGTGGTCAAACTAGGATAAATATTAGAGATACTTTCAAACACAGAGAGAGGTTAGAACCCAAAAAGGTTTCAAGATCAATGCAGAGCTGGTTTAATACTGAAACTTCACTGTCTGACATGGCAGATAGTACCCATTTTAAACTCTAAGTGGCAGAGTTACATACTGCTCCTTTAAGTAAAACTGGTCCTTCCATTGGGCTTTAAAAGATACAACACTACATTCACCTTTAGGTTTCAATATACAACAGTAACAATGAGAGCGTCTGTGTTTTACCTTCAAGTGTGTGCTGAAGTTCCAAAACTTGATTTATTAACCTCGTCTTCTCCTCCATCTCCACCTGGTTCTCCATGTCTCCTGAGACAAAAACAAAGACTTCTTATCTTTAAACACATAATGTCATTACTCCTGCTTATTAATGTCTCACATATTATTCTTCACTGATGCAAGAAGCAAACTCACCATCTATGTCACAGTTCATGATGAAAAGCTCGGTCTCCTGTTTCGTATACAGGGCTACACGTCCACTGTCCACTGTGAGAGGAAAAGAACAAACAATGTTAGCTCCATTAAGCAGACATACTACGTATGATAGGATGTTATGACAGAACTAATATTTCAGTGATCTTTGCTTTGATCCACTTCTCTTTTAATATTTAAGACTGGGGCTTGTTTCCCTGGAAGTTGGTCAATCAAAGTGCTACCCAACTCAGATCCTGACATCTGCTTTAGCCATCAATTAGTAGGTGATGGCCTTAACCAGTGGTTCTCAACTGGGGGATGGGGACCCAAAAATGTGACGCAGAGCCATTTTTGGTGGGTCATGGACACGTGAATGGAAAAAGTTTGTTGCAAATAGTTTATGTAACACTTGTATTTAGGAGGACATGTTTCCAATGGAGCAGTGTGTAGTAGTAGGGTGTAGTTCGTACCACTCAGTAGATCGCTGTAATTCACCTTAACAGCAAAAGAACAAAAATGAGAAATCTAAAGATTGTTTTCATGCTGGCAGTTTAGCATTGTGAAACACAAATAAGATACAGAATACACAGGTAAAATGAGTTTTATCCTCAGTCTCGTGTGCAGCAAAGTGATGGCACACAAAAATATGAAGCCATCCAAACTGAAAAGACATTTAGAAAATGAAAATCGGCTTATATAAACAAACCTTTTGAGTTCTTCCAAACTGTTTTCAGTCTTGGGGACAAACTATCGTTCGTTGGATCATTTTGACTGGGATTAAGTAGGTGGTGGTGGGTCCAGATTCTAGACCATTAACTGAAATATGAAATATTACCTTGCTTTTTTAATTTGTTGCTCAATATAGATGTATTTTTTTGTTCGAGGTGGCGTGCCTTGACTTTCTATGTGAGGCACAGACATATCTGTTGTAAACAGAATAACTGAGCTTTCTAGTTAAGTCTGGGTTTTAGCTATGAAAACAAATGTTTTACATAGGGATGGGTGGGTGGGCACTCAAAGGGGGATAGCCATAACATGCAAGTGAATAATAGCAATACATAGTTGACATAAATTGGTAAGAAGACTTCAGTCATATGGACGTGTGTGGCATCTTGGCCTTCAGCTCCCAAGTCAGCCCAAGATTAGATCAACAACAATATCAATTCTGATATTTGATATGTGGTGTCTCTCAATCCTACCAATATATATTGATAAACATGATCTTACATCTGTGTTTCTAATTACTTTTAGTCTATACCATTAACCCTATGGTGTACAGTTGTCAACTGTGTGAACAGACAGCAGACACCGCACCCATCAGCAAACTGAGGCCAAGTAGTGAAACTGCTGACCAGCTAAATATCACAGGATATGGTTAGTCGTGATAGTGTCGTTTTGTCTTTTTAAACAACCTGATGTTTGTTGACCCTGAAGCAACAAATAAACCACAGAGTTCAGTCAAATCAAGTCGTTTTCGTGTATCTCTTCTAAAGTTACTCAAAGAAACGGAGTTCCTGTCTCTGCTGAAGTCTAATTTAACATGATCATCATTTCGTCTTCCTGCAGATGGGACATCTTCCATCTTCATCCCGAACTGGTACTAACAATATTTATGCTTTCCCTAAACATCTGTAGGTAAACTTCCTGAATCTGTAAAACGCAGACATAAACAGAATAACATGGTGAGAGTAACATGGTGAGAGTAACATGATACTGACAGCAGAGACATGTCCGATAATGGACGCACACTAGATAAATAGCTAACTAAGCTAACTGTATCTTTGGGTAGCTACACCGGCGCAGCTGCAACATTTTAAACACCAAAATGCGCAGCAAGTGCCACAATTAAAACAACCAAAACTCTGTCGTTTACTAAGGCTTATATTTAAAGATACTCGTTGGTAATACATTTCATAAAAAGCCAACGGGAGAGGCTAAAGCTCCCGTTGGCTGTTACATGCTAACTACTGCTTTGCTAACTAGCTTCAAATGTAAAACCTGCTGGGGTTTAGCTTCACAAAGATATCTGTCGCAGAAATAACCTAGCTTAGCACATGTTTAAACTTACCTAAAGAAATAACTGTCTCCTCCGTATAGCGGAGTTACCCTGCACACTGACCGGAGGCTCTGTGATGATGATGAAGATGATGTCTGGTTACTTCACCCATCAACAGCGTCAGCATGACGTCACGCTCTGTATATGAACACACCGCCCGACAGGGGGCGCAGCCACGCACTCACACTACAGTGTTAACAAACAGATGCACACAGGCGTTCACAGACAGGCTGAGCAGCAGCTGACCAGCACTGTCATCATGTTGTTTAGTGCAGCTTTCTGTCCATCTGGCCATATGGAGTGGTCACCTGTATGAACTTAATATACAGTACTGTGTAGGCTATGTGTTTGGTATCCTTGCATCCTTCGCTCTGAGTCCATCTGCTGCTATTTGTTATCCTGTACCCCAGAAACACTGCAGCTTCAGCCCGTAGCTCTCTACAATCCAGTCTCTACAGCTCACACATAGCTCTGTATATATATATTTATTTCTCGTTTACTGCACATAGTTCTGTTTACATCTGGTCACTACTGCACATAGTTCTGGTTACATCTGTTTACATCTGTTAGTCCGATCACTGTCCACTTATATCTACTCCTTTATATTTTGTATTTTGAAGTTAAGTTTAAGCTTTAAGTTGTATTTAAATTGACACTTTATATTTAGGTTAAAATGTTTCGTTTACTTGCACTGTTGTTAATTTACTGCTCTGTGGGACTTTGAATTGCCCCCCGGGGACAAATAAAGTTTTTTGAATTTAATTGAATCTACTGACTGTTCACGGTAGGCTACTTTCAAATCTTTCAGAATGACAATACAGAGCTTTGAGCAAACAAAGATACTGACTTTGGACCAAAATTCATGAAATGGGTAAAACAACGTTCTATTTTGGTTGCTCCTTAACTGCTGGATTTGTAAACAAACAAAAAAAAAACACATGAATACATAGGCTATATAGTAAATTGATCGAGGAGGAGTTTGATGAATCAATCTATTGAAAAATGGACACATTCACAACATCTTATATTCCATATTTTAAAAAAACACACAGGCCTATATGTCAGCACATCCCAGTAAGAAGTTTTGTTTTTGTTTTGTTGAATGAAGGACAGAACTGTGTTATTTGCAGAGTTTGCATGAAACACCGTGTCCAATGAAAATGTCAGAAAAAGATTCTTCAAGATATATCTTACCAGCGGCTGCAGAAGACAACATTATATCAATGTTGTCTTGTTATAGACAACATTGTGGACAACATGCTCAGTCAAAATCACTGAGCATGTGTGGGGAATAAAAGTTTAGCAGATGTGCAGTGAATAGCATTAAAAAAGCAATGCAGCTTTTGTTGGAGCCACACCTCAGTCCTGTCCCAGCACAACACACTAACATAACCACTCTGGTTTTACAAGGTATTTCTCTCCACATTGTTGCCCTTTGTTCGGTCACATGCTAACTGCTAACTGTTATTAAGTGCACTGTTACTTACAACAGAAACAAGATATTGCTACCAAAAAAAGAGGGGCTTAGTTTGATGAAATGCAGATTTCAGCACTGTAGTCGCTCATCACCTGAGGAACATGCTCTATATCAGAAGAAGTGTTTGATGGTTTCTTTAAATAAATTACAAATATTACATTCTACTTGTTTTAGAATGGAAGTCATTAAAATACTCTGACTGGCTCCTCAGTTGCTGGTAAAAGAGATAGCCTAAGTGCTAGAGTTTGTTTTCATCCCACAAAAAGTCAAGGACAGAGAATGATAGCTTTACCTGTGTCGTCTCCTAGAGAGATGTTAGTGAACGTCCCATCATCCTCCTCGTCTACTTCTGCCTCCATGACCTGAGCCTCCTTTTTTTCCTCCAGCCTTCTTCCCTTTTGGTTTTTACCTCAAGGAGTCATTGATTAGTATCTGCGCTTCTTTTGTCTTTCTCTGTTTAATCTTTGCTCTTGTTTTGTCTCTCTTCCTCTCTACTTGTCTGCCGGCCCTGCCTACACACACACACACACACACACACACACACACACACACACACACACACACACACACACACACACACACACACACACACACACACACACACACACACACACACACACCTGCTGCCGAAGCCTTCACACTGTCACGGTTACCTGCTCTACCTGACTGGTGGCTCAGGTTACAGACCTGTCAGGGGAATTGGTCTCCATGGAGACCACTGGACCAAAACATAAGGTAGACTGGCCCAGCAGGAAAACTATCAGGGGTCAAAGTTCCAGTCTGCTTGCATGTAACACTCACACACACACACACACACACACACACACACACACACACACACACACACACACACACACACACACACACACACATTAACCTAAAAAGAGTGTGTGCTGATAATGAGGGCATGTAAATACAGTCTGATGATCTATATATTCGACTTTGCTCAACAAACTGAACATCACAAACTCACAGTGCTGAATGAAGCCGTTTTTTTCTGTAATTACTCCCACTTCTTTCGCACGCTTTGATGACGTCTCAGTGAAATGACAGAAGAGTACGTGAAACCGGTTCCTTCACATCTCTGTGAGCAGCCTGCACTCTGGTGGTCAATGTGGAACACTGCAGGTCAGTGACAAACATCAGAGACTCCATGTTTCACTGGAGACAACCTGCAGTGACGCTGCAGTTTACACACACCAGCAGACCTGGAGCTCTCCTGGTCTCTGGATTTATGTTCCAGTTCAAACACTGTATTATAAGATGGAATGACAACTAGTAATATTATGTTTATCACAAAAAGACCTACAGAAATACCTGGCCAGCAGAAAATGATAGCACTGCGTGGTTTTGTGTTTACATCTGCATTTGTCTGTGTGTTTATTGGTTTGAACATTTATGTGATCATAATATTCTGCACAAAGACATCTCTGATAAGAGGGGTAAATGTTGTTAAACGTTCCACACTTCAGGATTTAACCAGGTGAGCTCAGGCTTTACCTTTTTTAGCTTCCCAAAAGAATTGTACCGACTGGCTGCATTATATATTTAATTATTTTCTAATGTTTTAATAATATAAAAATTGTTCAAATGTTTTAATACTTTTTATGGTTTGCTTTGTTTTTTTTCCTTTTCTTTATTTTATTTTGCTTTGCTAATCTTACACTGTTGTTGTGTCTTTGTCAATACCTTTTAGAAGAATCATGTACGTCTGGTTTTGAAAGGCATGATTAAGGTCTTATTATTTTAGTGGCTTATTGCCACTTTCTACATATGTGTGCGTTGGTGCATGTGTTGTTGTGCACGTTTGGGTGTGCTTGCTTGCATGTGTGCATGAACATGTGTGTGTCTCTGGTTGCATTTAAATTGCAGAGGGTTCTTCTGCCACATATAGTGGAGAAGGAGATGACATTTATAGGGACATTTATAGAGCCCAGCTGCTGATCTCAGATCAGCTTTATCACTCACACTGTATAATGACGACACTGCCAAATAAACTTGGCAGATGAGTCCCACAAACAGTCCAGAGGAAAGCAGAGAACAAAAGGCTCAAAGTGAACAGGCTGCTGGAGGATGATCAGTCATTGTTCAGAATGAAGATCTGAGTATAAAGGTGAATGTCTTAGTGTCCTGTGTCTGTATGTCTGTGTGATGCTTTATGAACAGTGTGAGGTTGTAGCACACAGAGAAGGTTTGACCCCTACACAACCTGGAAGCAGGCCACTGAACCTCACTGCACACACACACACACACACACACACACACACACAGATACACACATGCATGCGTGCACATAAACACACACACATTGCAGTCTGATTTTCTGACCTTTATTCTTGCCCCTTTGTGTGTGGTGAACAGTTTCCCTAATTTGTATATTGAGCACACTTTTGCTTGTTGTTGAAATCTGCAAGCAGTGTGGTCTTTCTCTCCTTCTCTTTGTGTGTATGTGTTTGTGATTTGTTGTTAATTATTGCTGCGCAGTGACTTCCAGGAACCAGATCAAGATCTGTACCAGGATTAGCTGCATACACAACTTTAGAGAGAGAGGAGTGTGTATGTGTTGGTGTGACTGTTCTCTCCCCTGTGATAGTCCACAGACCAGATGCCCACTTTGGCACCAACACTCTGCCAGTGTTATGCTAGGCATGGGGCACACACACAGTACATGTGCATACACAAATACACACTGACACACACACACACACAGGGAGGAGAAGAGGCTGTAAAAGAGCACTCGTCCATCTGTCCATCTCCAGGCTACTCTGGTACCGAGCACATCAGCATGTTTGTGTCTCCCAACTGTGTCCTCAACAGTGTGTGTGTGTGTGTGTGTGTGTGTGTGTGTGTGTGTGTGTGTGTGTGTGTGTGTGTGTGTGTGTGTGTGTGTGTGTGTGTGAGTGTGTGTGTGTGTGTGTGTGTGTGTGTGTGTGTGTGTCTTTATGAAAGTCCAATAATGAATCTCTGTGGAGTGTAAGCTAAATTCAGCTCTGTGAAAAAAAATATTTCCCTTTATTAACGGTATTTTTTTTCCAACTGAGTGATAATTGAAATCAAATCACACAAATCTCAGATGAACTTTTCTGTCTGTAAATTGTCTGTTTGAACCCCATCACTGTTACTCACATGCATGTTGTTCAATTTGAACCACTAGTTAAGTTTAATGAAAATGTTTGTTTCTTGAATGAATATCGACTATTTCTTCCATTTATGTTTGTAAAGTATAATTACACATATTATGAGTATACTTTCTCACACAGTCCACTAACTTCAACACCTTTCATATCATTTCAGTTGGTTTACTTTCCATAGGAACATGAAAGTAGCATAATGGATGACTTTCAGGGGGCATAAGGAACTCCATTAGAGGTCCCAGTGACTCAAACTTGGTTCAAAGTTAGCGGCCATAACAACCATGCAATCTTTGCAAAGCTGCACCGTGAAGCTGCACCTGTGAGCAGTGCTCACCTCTGCACCGTGAGCACTGCTCACAGGAAGGAGGTTCCATTGCCTCTCTGTGTGGAGCTTGCATGTTCTCTCTGCGCCTGTGTGGATTCTCTCTCCAGGTACTCCGGCCTCCTCCCACAGGCCAAAGACATGCTCCTTATGAGGTCAATTAGTGTCTCTAACTGATTGTCTGTCTCTGCAGTATATGTCGACCCTGTGATTGACTGGTGAACAGTCCAGGTTGTAGCCCAGGAAAAGCAGCATAGGCTACTGGATGGATGATGGATTGTTATCATAAATAAAAGTTCCATATTCTAAAATCTATCTTTTACTGTAGTATTTACAAGCTGCCATTGCAAAGTGTGTACTAACTAAATGAATGAAGTATTTTTGATTGTGTGCAGGGTGCATAGATTGATGACATACTACGTTGTTATAACATGTTTTCCTAAACTTTGGACAAAATGTATAGTCTGTAGTGTCAAGTTCAAATATTCCTGAAAAATGTTTGCTATGAAGAGAATTCTCAAAGCTCACCAGGGATGCTGCACAGCAGTTCAGACTAAGCAACAAATCTTCTGTTGCACAACTACCTTTCTCTGTGAACTTCATCAAGGTTGGGGGATTTACTAAATCATTTCCAGGTTTTCTATTAGCTATGGAGGTATAAATA